>NC_135541.1:16309022-16616022 GCF_045843805.1 Urocitellus parryii
TAACTTCAACATCCACCCCTCGGTGACCCTCTCTAGGTCTGTTCTTTAGATGAACATCAAGGCCTCAGAGTCTCAGTTTTCTTTTCTGTACCTTCCATGCAGAACTGTTGTGAGAACTTCATGTGACAAAGCTCTTGCTTAGTGTGCCATGGCTAAGTTAGGCTGAGACCCACCAAAGCAGAGTAGCATGGCTTCCAGGGACACTTGTTAATCTACTCTCCTCTTGTATGTAGGTGGGCAGTGACTTGCCTGTCACAAAGCCAGGCAGAAGATTCAAAGCCAGGACTATGAATCAGTCCAGAGTCCTGTTCCTGGCACTGTGGTGGTGTTCTCCAAAGCCCAAGCAAGATCATGCTGTCCGTGAATAGTGAATTTCATTCTCCCTACTCAACCCCCAGACAACTGAAAACATCATCCCTGACATGTCACATGGCAGCTAACCACCCAGCAGGGAATCTGTCTCCCACTCATCCCTACCTTATACATAGGAGCTCCAGGCCCACCCATTTTTTTTTTTTTTTTTGTACTAGGGATTGAACTCAGGGGCACTCAGCCACAGAGCCACACCCACAGCCCTATTTTGTATTGTATTTTATTTTTTGTACTGAGGATTGAACTCGGAGGCACTGGACCACTGAGCCACATCCCCAGCCCTATTTTGTCTTTTATTTAGAGACAGGGTCTGACTGAGTTGCTTAACGCCTCACCATTGCTGAGGCTGACTTTGAACTCACAATTCTCCTGTCTCAGCCTGCAGAGCTGCTGGGATTACAGGCATGAGCATGGCCCAGCTCCAGCCATCCTTTTTTGAGGGCCATACTTCCCAAAGGCCTTCAGGGCTTTGATGTAGGCACAGGATGTCCTGCCCTCTCAACCCCTGCCAAGGATCTGGGGATCAGGAGACAGATTAAGGCTCATATTCTACTCCTGCCTGACAACTAGCTTGAGATATTGGGCAATTCATCTCTCTGAATTGACGTTTTTTGCCTATAAAACAGGAATACAAATTTCTACCTCACTGGGTTGTTCCTGAGCATCAAATGCTGTCAAGCCCCTGAGTATCAGGCACACAGTAGGTGCTCAGTGAACTTTCACTTCCTTCCTGTCCCTTTGAAGAAAGGGGGGTATTGTAGGGGGAGAGGTGAGAGTGCAAGATTGGGCGGGGTTGACAAGAAAGAGAAGTTCCCAAGCAAGGTGGGAGTGCCTAGCAGGCCTGGGGATTTCACCAAAAGGGAACTGGGACTTGGGGCAGTGGCAGGAAACCACCATCCTGCAAGAGTTCCGGCTTCTCCTCAGGCTCCTGGCTAAGCAGGGGCAGGCCCTAGGCTGGAGGGGCAGAAGTAAGTCTAAGGTCTGCAGACTCCCACATCCCTCTCAAGCCCTGAGCCCTAGCTGAGGGCTTCCATCCTTGCCTGCAGTCCTCTCACTGAGTCCTGCCACCCACATGACTCAAGGGCCCTTACTGAGCCCTCATTTCCCTCACTGAGGCCCTCAGCTCTCATCAACCCTCTTGTATCTCAACCTTCCTCTCTTGAGGCCTCACAGCTCTCCCCACCCCTGAATGTGCAGAGGCTAAGACTTACCCCATGAGACGCACTCTGTCACCCCTGATAAGGCCAGGGGAGTGTGTAAGTGCACATGCGTGTGTGTGTCTGCGGATAAGTGAGGCCTCTGTGTGACACACTAGTTCTACCCTCCACATGGTCTCGAGGATAGAAGCTGAGTTTTTTCCACATTCTTTTGGGTAAATTTTTTCCACCAATCACTGAAAATCTGCTCACTAACCTCTAAAACAGGGGTCTTTTCATCCTGCTGGCTTGAGACTCAGGAGAATGGGAACCATGAGTAGTTTGGGGGGAATTAAGGGAATCAGATCTAGGTTTCATAGGTGGCCAAATGGGAAGTGCCCCCAGGGGTCCTGCTGGGGTAGGGTGGGAGGCATCTTGCCCTCTCCTATCTTGGCCAACCCAGTCTGCTCTGTAAGGAAAAGGCTTTAGCTCCTCCTTCCTTTCCCAGATCTGGATTTCCGTACCCATCGTGCCAAGGTCTGGCCGTTTCCTTTGGCACATCTGCCCCAGGTGGCTACAAAGAACACCCTAAACAACAACACATAAGCTCCAGGCTCAAGCTCATTCACTCAAAGCCCAAACCAAACTCACTAACACTCACACCCTCACTCACAGCTTCATACCCACTGCTGAGAAGGAGCTAACCTTAAACCCACGGGCCCCACCTTTTCCTTCCCATTCCACCATCCCCCTCTCCAGAGGCCATATGAGTTTAGTCAAGAATGGAATGGGGCTGGACACTTTGGCACACACCTGTAATCCCAGTGGCTCCAGAGGCTGAGGCAGGAGGATCACAGAGTTCAAAGCCAGCCTCAGCAAAAGTGAGGTGCTAAGCAACTCAGTGAGACCCTGTCTCTAAACAAAATATAAAAGAAGGCTGGGGATGTGGCTCAGTGGCTGAGTGCCCTTGATATACCAATATCAATACCAACACCCTATACCAAAAAAAAAAAAAAAAAAAAAGGAATGGGGACTCAGGCCTCAGCTCTGGCTACTTCCTGCACCATAATAAAATGAGATATCCTGGATTCAGGGCCTCTACTGCTGGCCCTGCAAGTCACTGACTTCCAAATCTGCATCCATCCATGAAGTGGCAACAGAGCCCTGCTCTTCCATCCCCACCACAAACCTAAAGATGCAAAGGCCTCAAGATCCCTGAGAGACCATAGGCCTGAGGGGCAGCCAACCTGATGTGGCACATGGAGGATGGGGACAGATCCCAAACCCTGCTGGGATCCCTAGTATGAACTCTCAGCAGATACACAGTAGATGCCAACTATGTGCTGCTGGTCCCTGGAGGTGCTGTCAGTAAGACGCAGGCTTTTGGCTCCCCCATCAGGTTTTGAGAAGGTGAAGGACAGTGATAACCTTAACCCCTTCAGCAAAAGCGCTTTATCTGTAGTCCCAGCTAGTAGGCAGACTGAGGCAGAGGATTCTAGGGCCAGGCCAGTCTAGGCAATTTAGCAAGACCCTGACCCCAAATAAAATAAAAAGGGCTGGGGATGTAGCTCAGAAGTAGAGCTTTAGCCTAGCCTGCCTGAGGCTCTGGGCTCAATCTCCAGTAGAGCAAAACAAAACAAAAACTGCTTTTCTGCAGGTGATTCATTCGCAAGGGGGAAAAATAATTTCTCCGCGTAGTTCAAATGAGAAAGAGACTGAGAGAAGTCCTGTAACTTGCCTTTAGTCACACATCAATTAAGAACCCAATCTTGCTAAGAACCCAGCTCTCTGAGACTGCAGATCCCTCACTCCAGGATCCCTGAATCCTGAATGCCATCTCCACACTCCTTGGTTGGGCAGCATGCCCCCGACTGAGGATCCAAAACCCGGACGAAAGCGGGACCAAAGGGGGCCGCCAGCAGTGAGCCTGCAGTGACCCAGCGCCCGCTGGCCTCTCCGCCCTCTCGTTGCCATGGAAACAGCCCCTCCAGGCATTCGCGGTCAAAGGCAGGATTTCCGTCGGGGCGGCCAGCAATTCCCGGATCCCGAGGGGAATGCGGACCTAGACCGCTACTGCCGGCGGGGAGGGGGCGCCCCGAGAGGCCGGTCCCTGCTGAGGGCGGGGACTTCCCCAGGAAGCTGGGACCCACGCTTCTAGCGCCTTGAAGGAATCCCCTGCCACCGGAGCCCGCCCACCACTGCCGGACCGAGGGTCTGGGGGCTGCAGTCGTGGCTGCCTCGCCTACCTCGCCGGCCACCGGCCTCACCCCGACTTCTGCCGATTCCGGACAAGGGGCATTCCTGGACCCCCGGGACTATGCCCCGTACTGCGTCCTCCACAAATCATCCTCCTTGCCCCCCTTCGCGTGAGCTCCCGCGCCGGATCCTGCCAGGACCCTCCACCTAGTCCCCCTCTATCAGAGCTCTCAGCGTCTCCCTAATTTCTCACTCTCAAAGTCCCCTCCACTTCTCCCCAAGACCATTTTGGGGTTCCCCTGAGCCCCTTCCCTTGACTCTACTCAGTCTATCAACCTCACTCCCTAGGCTCCCTTCATTCTCCCCATCAGACCTTTTTGGGGGGTCTCTTTAGTTTGCTTTCTCCATATTTTCTCAGCTCTCTCCCCAAATTTTATCAGCCTCACTCTGCAGGTCTCCAGTGTTCCTCCTTAAGCCCTTTAGGGGTGGTATCCCTGGAGGTCAGCTCCCTGAGTCTGCTCCCCAAGTGCAAGCTCAATCCCGGACGATCTAGAGTGTCCCTGCGGGACCGGGAGGGGCACCACCTGCCCATCCCAGCCCCCACCTGTCACGGCCGCCTACCTGGTCCCAGGGGAGCCCGCTTCTGACCGACCTGGGGCGACCCAGCCCCGGTTCCCAGAAGCCACAAGTGCTGACGTGGGGGAGAAGTGGGGTGCTGCCCGCCTCTGCCCGCTGCCCCTTCTGGGCAGAGAGGAGGAAGCCGCCTCGGACTTCTCTCTTATTGCGGTAGCGGCGGCGGCGGGGAGAATTCGCAGTCACGCCCCATCCCCAGGCCAGCAGCCCGCAGCGGGGAGGGGCCCCCAGATCCCAGCCCGCCCGCCCCCACTTTCCGCCTTCCCAGGTTACCTGGGGTCGGCTCTCCCAGCCCCCTGCCCACACTCCAGCCCCTCCCTGCGACCTGAATGCTCTGCGATGCCTTCCCAAAGGCGCCCTCTCCAAAGGGAGAGGTTTCTCACCCCCAAGAAGCACCTGCTCATTTAGAATCATTGTAGTGGAGGTCAATTGTCGCTTTTCTTTGTCACTGAGAGACCCCCCCCCAACACACACACACCTCTTTTCCTGCTGGTAAAATTGGGAACCAGATCAGAACTGGCCTTACACAAGTTTTCAAAGACAGTTGACCTTCGACTGCTGTCACCAGAGCCACCATGGATCCTGTCACCATGCCTTGCCTTCCCTTCCTTAGGAGATGGGGAGGAGGGAAGACCCTGCCCTTAAGAAACTGCTTTACAGAGGAATACATTCTCAGGCCACAGTCACACGCCCAAGTTTTAGAAAACCTGGATGCCATCCTTTATCATCATTCCAGCCTTTCCTACTGAGGATCCCTGATCCCTGCCCATCCTGGGATTCACACCCTTCCCCATTGTTACTTCTTCAGCTTTAAACCGAGGACCAGGAAAATTGCTCCTGTCTGGGGAGGAAGAAGGGGGCCTGAGAGGGTTGTTAAGTGGAGAAATATATGGGGTGATGGTGGAGGGGAGTAAACACAAAGGCAGGGCAATTGATTGTAGGCAATGACACCATGACTTTGGCTTTGGAATGAAAAACTGGGATAGGTGTGTTTCTATGAAAGGACAAGGGTGTGTGTACAGCAGTGTGTCCCATATGACTTTAGGGTGACGGCAATGGTGGGATGTAGATAAGAATGCTTTCTCTTAGGAAAATGGAAGAGAGATGAGGAGGAAGACAGGAAAGTCAGTGTAGGTGCAAGGCCTTTGGAAGGGTGGCCTTGCCCTGGCTGGGCAGCTTACCTCTGCCACTGAGCACCTCCTGACTCGTCACTGGTTCACATGTTTTATTTACAAATAAACATTTATCACTGCCTGTCAGGTGCCAGCTTTAGGGAACACAGAAATGAAAGAGACTGGTCCCTGCTCTTGGGGGAGCTTCCAGGCTATCAGGCTTGCTCTGTCATCCTTCAGGTTCTGGCTCACAGGCATCTCCAGGAGGTCTTCCCTCATCCCCAGCAGAGCATCCAGCAACCCCTGCCTGGTATGTCACTGGCCCAAGGGGGTGGGCGAGAAGGATGTTTTCCTCAAGGTCAGGACTGAGCCTGGCTCACTTCAATGCCTCCAGTGCCCACGCAGGTCCTGGCAGAGTAGCAGTCTTTCTGGGCATCGGAATACACAAACCAGCCAAAGAACAAAAAATTAACAGATAAGGGCTGAGTTGTAGCTCAATGGTAGACCCTTTGCCTAGCACGTGTGAGGTACTGGGTTCAAGTCTCAGCACCGAATATAAGTGAATAAATAAAATAAAGGTCCATCAAAAACTTAAAATTAAAAAAAAAAAGAATAGGTAAAGAAATGAAAGTCCGGGGCTGCGGTTGTGGCTCAGTGGTAGAGCGCTGGCCTGGCATGTGTGAGGCACTGGGTTCGATTCTCAGCACCACATATAAATAAATAAATTAAATAAAGGTCTAACAATAACGACAACAAAATATTAAAAAAAAAGGAAATGAAAGTCCAGTGAAAAATAATTAAAGGTAAGAATGAAGAAATTAAAAAAACAATGACTGAATAATCAAATGAATGAAAGAACAAAATTGATGCTGTTTTTTATAATTTATTTATAACAAATACATATTTGTATGTATGTGTGCAGTGCTTGGGTTAAACTCAGAGATGCTTTACCACCGAGCTACATTCCCCAGCTCTTAATTTTTATTTTGTTTTTTAATGGAAAGCATAGTTTTAAATTTTATTTATTTATTTATTTATTTTGGTACCAGGGATTGAACCCAGGGGAGCTCAACCACTGACCTACATCCTCCACCCTTTTTTGCAGGGGAGGGAGATACCAGGGATTGAACTCAGAGGCACTTGACCACCTGAGTCACATCCCCAGCTCTATTTTGTGGTTTATTTAGAGACAGAGTCTCACTGAGTTGCTTAGCGCCTCACTTTTGCTTAGGCTGTTTTTGAACTTGTGATCCTCTTGCCTCAGCCTCCAGAGCCACTGAGATTATGGCGGGTGCCACATCACCCAACAAGCTCTTTATTTTTTATTTCAGTTCTCACTAAGTTGTTGAAGGCGGCAGCAAACTTGTGATCTTCCTGCCTCAGCCTTCTGAGTCACTGAAATTACAGGCATGGGCCACCACACCCTGCTTTCTTTCTTTCTTTCTTTCTTTCTTTCTTTCTTTCTTTCTTTCTTTCTTTCTTTCTTTCTTTCTTTCTTTCTTTCTTTCTTTATTGCAGGGCTGGATATTGAACCTGTGGCCTCATTAATGCTAGGCAAGTATTCTACTATTGAGTTATACCCCCCAATTCTTTTTATTTTTTATTTTGGGTCATGGTTTACCTAAGTGGAGGCTGGCCTTGAATTTGAAATCCTCTTCCTTAGCCTCCTGAGTAACTAGGATGACAGGCATAATCCACAGCACTCAGCTTGACTGTCCTTTTTAAAATATGTATTGGATCACATTTCTTCCTTGTTTAAACTCTCCCAGTGATTCACTTTTCATTCTCATTAGAATTATAAAAAATAAAATATAATACAAAAAATATAATTAAAAAAATATAATTAAAAAAAATATCCAAAGACCTTGTCATGACTTGCCTCCTTTCCAGTCCCATAATGAACCATCTTCCGCTTTAGCTCCAGCAGAATCCTTTTCCTAGAACACACTGAATGTTTGCCTCTGAGCTTTCTTGCACATTGTTCCCTTTCCCCAGGACACTCTTTCCCCTTGCTCTTCACAGTCCTGATTGCTTTCCATTCTTCAATGGTAGCCCCATCTCCTCCCAGAGTGTTTCCTGACCACCTCAGCTAAGGAGGTCCCCTTATTCTGGATCTTTGCACCTGTTTTCTCTTCTTCGTGGCCTTCACCATCTGGAATCATGTATCTCTGTGTGGAGCTCTGACCTCAGGAGACACCTGTAGTACTCAGCACAGAGATGAGGTGTTCTAGACTCTCACTCACTCATTCAGAATAATCAATTAGGAATAGATGTGGGAACCAGACTGTCTGGTTTGTAGAGCAACTCTGCCTCTTCCTAGCTCCATGATCATGGGTAAGCTCCTACCTCGAAGTAACTCGGTTTCCTCATCCATAAAATGGGGATAACAGTAGACCCCACCTCACAGAAGTCTTAGGAGAAATCAAAGAGCTGTTATATTAGTGCTTGCCACAGAGTAAACGCCATACACGTGTTTGTTTTCATTCATTCATTCAGCCAAACCTCAAACTTTTGGGTCACTGGTGGCTGTGCCCAGTCCCTGTCCCC
The DNA here is from genome assembly GCF_045843805.1 of Urocitellus parryii. Classification (NCBI taxonomy): domain Eukaryota; kingdom Metazoa; phylum Chordata; class Mammalia; order Rodentia; family Sciuridae; genus Urocitellus; species Urocitellus parryii. Next base: position 16,317,019 of record NC_135541.1, read on the forward strand.
AGTGTGGCACAGGACAAAGCAGGAGCACAGAGGCCACAGGAGGGGCCTTTTGAAGCCGCCCACTCTCTGACCACAGTCTTCTTTCCTTATAGCTCTATGCTCACATGTTCCTTTAAAACAATTCAAAAACTGTTGCAAAAATCAAAAATCAAAGCCTATTTCCCATCTGCTCATCCCTTTCCTTCTATTCTCACTTCTGCTTTCAACCAGCCTAGATTCTCTTGTCCATCCTTATATCCCTTCTTTGCAAAAATCCTGCCCTGCCCTGACACCTCTCCCTCCCGTGTGCTTTCTGGAAAGCTCTGTCCTGCAGGAGTCTGGCCTTCCTTCTTCCCTCAGGGAGGAGAGGAACACTACATGCTCTGCAGACAGGGTCAAAAGGAAACTAACAGGCCCAGCCATGCTTTGGTGCGGTTCCCAGTGAACTGTCTCTGAATCTCAGCCCAGATGGCCAGGACACACCCTTAATTCTGTCCTCCAACTTCCCACTCCTTTTCCTTGCAGGTGGCCTCTGCATCCTTTCACCCTCAGAGGACTCCACACTTGTAATCCTTTTTCTTACACCACATAGTGTCTCTCATGCTCACAGCATTATCATCTTAGCATATCAACATGTTCTAGATGCTCCAATTTCAAAGGAAACAATTTTAAAAATTAAGGATCCATCTTTCCTTTTCAGGATGATGGTGCTCATTTGTGGCTGATGAGGGAAAGCACTTCTTTGGAGAAAAATGCCAGTTAGATGTGAGCACACGGTAAGAGGGTGGCTGCCTACAGGTGGAGAGAAGAGGCCTTAGGATGAACTCTGCCTTGCCAGCACCTTGATCCTGAACTTCCCAGTCTCTAGGACTGTAAGAAAATAAATTTCTGTTATTTAAGCAAAGAAAGAAAATGCAAGACGCCAGCTGGTAACAAAAAAGGAATGTGAGAATTAGAACAATTGTTTTGTAATCTCAATTAAATCATTGATTTAGGGCTGTAGTCATAGCTCAGTGGTAGAGTGTTTGCCTAGCATGCAGGAGGCCCTGGGTTTAAGCTCTAATTCCTATAAATAAACAAAGATCATTGATGTGAAGAACTGTCAATGATGCTGTCATAGTCTTCTTGGGCTGCCATAAAGAATACCACAGACTGGGGGGCTTAAATAACAGAAATGTGTTTTCCTACAGTTATGGAGGCCAGAAGCCCTAAATCAAGGCCCAGCAAGGTGGGTTTCGGTATGGGCTCTCTTCCTGGCTTGCAAATGGTCACCATTTCACAATGTCCTCACATGGCAGAGAGAAAGCCGGCGTGTGAGAGAGAGCTCTCTCTGGTATCTCTTCTTATAAATACATTCATCTATCAGGTCTTCATTTATCCTTTTTAAAAAATATATTTTTGAGTTGTAGATGGACACATGCCTTCAATTTAGTTGTTCATTTTTATGTGGTGCTAAGGATCGAACCCAGTGCTTCACACATGTTAGGCAAGCACTCTACCACTGTGCCACAACCCCAGCCCTTCATTTATCCTTAATTGCTTATGTTAAATGCGATTTCTCCAAATATAGTCATATTGGGGATTAGGGATTCGACCTATGAATGAGGGGCAAAATTCAGTTTGTAGCAGGTGTTAAGATAGCTAAGTAAGCACTAGGGTTGTGGCTCAGTGGTAGAATGCTTACCTAGCACGTGAGAGGCACTGGGTTCAAACCCCAGCACCACATTAAAAAAAAAAAAAAAAAAAAAAAAAAAGCTAGGTGGAAAGGTCATAAAGAACAGTATGTTGGGGCTGGGACACAGTGGTACATGTAATCCCAAAGACCCGGTAGGCTGAGGCAGGAGGATCACAAATTTGAGGCCAGCCTCAGCAAACTCAGCTAAAGCCTGTCTCAAAATTTAAAAAATGAGGGCTGGCTCTAGCTCAGCGGTTCCTTCGACAGAAACTTACAATCAAAATTAAAAAAATGAAAAGGACTGGGGATGTAGCTCAGTAGTAAAGCATCTCTGGGTTCAATTCTTAGTAGCACAGGAAAAAGAAAAAAACAAAAAACAAAAAGGAACAGCATGTTGGTACAGTGCCAGAGGAGCCCCACACAGATGACTTGGTGTTAGCAAAGTTGATTTCTCCCTTTCAATGAATGGCTCATCTGGCCGGGTGATGTGGTGCCTACCTGTAATCCCAAGGACTCAGGAGGCTGAGACAGGAGGATCTTGAGTTCAAAGCCAGACTCAGCAACCTAGTGAGGCTCTAAGCAATTTAGCAAGACCCTGTCTCAAAATAAAACATAAAAAGGCCTGGGGATGTGGCTCTGTGGTTAAGCGTCCCTGGGTTCAATTCTTGGTACCAAAAATTAGAAATAAAACAACAACAACAACAAAAACCCAATGGCTCATTTGGTGGGTACATATAACTGGTGCTAAGCTGGCGGTATGCGCCACCTCCTGTGACGACTCTAAAGTATAGATAGATTGTCATTGTGAAGAATCCTTCATCTTCACAGATGTTTAAGCTACATCCAATCAAGAGGTCAGCAAACTAGGGGCCAAATATGGTCCCACCTGTTTTTGCGTAGCCCATGGACTAAGAATGGTCTTGTCTTTTCTTTTTTGGTTCTGGAGATTGAGCCCAGGGCCTGTGTGTGCTGAGCACGTGCTCTACCACTAAGCTACAGCTCCAGCCCTGGGTTTTTACATTTTTTCATGGTTCAACAAAATCAAAGGAAGGATAATATTTCATGACATAAGAAAATTATGTTAAATCCAAATTTCAATGTCCATAAACAAAGTTGCATTGGAACCCAGCCAAGCTCCATTTATGTACCGAGCATGGCTGCTTTCGTGTTACCATGACAGAAATGAGGAGCTGCGACCAAGACCGTATGGCAGGCAAAGCCAAAAATATTTACTTTCTGGTCTTTTACAGAAAAAGTTTGCCAAGCCCTGCTCTAGACTTAAGTTTCAGCTCTAAGAGATAAGGGTTTGGGGGAGAAGATAAAAACACTGAGGGAACCATCAGACCCATCTACAGTGGGGAACACCCTATAAAACAACTGGCTTGGTCAATTTCTTTTCTTTTTATCTTTTTTTTATTTTATTTTATTTTTTTTTTGTGGTACTAGGGATTGAACCCAGGGTGCTCTACCACTGAGCTATAGCCCCAGCCCCTTTTTTTTCATCTTGAGACAGGATCTTACTAAATTACCCAGGCTGCCCTTAAACTTGTGGTTTTCCTACGTCAGCCTCCTTGCTTGGAATGGTAAGGCAATGCCTACCTGACCTGGTCACTCTAAAAGTAATTGTCATTAAAAAAAAAAAAAAAGCAGGTATGGGCGAATGTTTTATAACATAAGAGGCATCTGCATCAAAAGTAATGTGTAGGGCTGGGGATGTGGCTCAAGCGGTAGCGTGCTCACATGGCATGCGTGAGGCCCGGGTTCGATCCTCAGCACCTCATATAGACAAACATGTTGTGTCGGCCGAAAACTAAAAAATAAATATTAAAAAATTCTCTCTCTCTCTCTCTTAAAAAAAAAAAGTAATGTGTAAATCTTGGTTAGATTGTTTCTGAAAAAGCTGGGTGCTGTGGTGCATACCCATAATCCCAGTTATTTGAGAGGCTGAGGCAGGAGGATCACAAGTTCGAGGCCAGCCTTAGAAAATTATCGAGGCCCTAAATAACTTAGCAACACCCTGTCTCAAAATAAAAAATAAAAAGGGCTGGGATCTAGCAGAGTGTAGAGCATCCCTAGATTCTATCCCTGGTGCCAAAAAGAAAAAAAAAAAGCAATACTTTTTTTGGAAAAACACTTAGCTATCATTGCGTATCTTGCTCGTTGTGTTTTTCTTTTCTTTTTCTTTTCTGGTGCTGAGGCTGGGAATGGAACCCAGGGCCTCAAGTATGTTAAACACATGCTGTACCACTGAGCTACACCCCAGCCCCTGTTGATCCATTTTTCTCTCTCCCTCCATGACTATAAGCTCTACTTCAGCAGTTGTTGTTGTTGTTTTGTTTTTTTTGTGGGGGTACCAGGGATTGAACTCAGGGCACTCAACCACTGAGCCACATCCCCAGCCCCAGTTTGTATTTCATTTAGAGACAGGGTCTCACTGAGTTGCTTAGCACCTCACTTTTGCTGAGGTTGACTTTGAACTCGTGATCTCCTGCCTCTGCCTCCCCAGCTGTGGGGATTACAGGCCACCATGCCTGGAAAGGGCAGGGGTTTTGTCCACGTAACTTACTATAGTTTAACTGTAACTTACAAGAGTCTGACACTCATGAGGTGTTTGGTGAATGTTGAGTGGAAACAGGAACTGAAGGAAGAAAGGCATTTTGTTGGGTGGGGGGACTCCCTTCCCAGAGGAGGGCATAGCTAAGTTGATTCTGAGGAACAAAGAGCAGGCTCCCCCAGGTGAGATTCAGCTCAGTGGTTCCAATGCCAGGGACAGCACTCATTTTAGGGAGCTCGAGATAGCAGAACTCTGACCAGGAGTGCAGTTTCAAGCAGGCGGACTCTCATCTTAGGAGCAGGCAGAGATCAGCACAGCATGGCTGGTCTCAGGAGATGCCCGGGTGAGCCAGCAAATGGGGACTGACCCATGTATGGTCAGGGAAGGGGCCTCCATGGTCATTCACACCATAATGATTTCACCACCAAGCCTTACCCCAAGTCTTCCCACCTGCTGGCCTATCTTTTTGTCCAGATCAGCAATTTGCGGGCAGGAAATATTAAGTATTTTCTCTCTTCCGTAAACCTTGAGCTTTTTTTGGTCTCTGTCACCAGGGGCCCTTTGGTTCCATGTCCCTTTTATGGCCAGGCAACTCTTTTACGCTGGGAAGAGGCAGGATCTCTGACAGGCTGTGTGATCTTGAGTGTTTGCCTGTCTCTGAGCCTCTGTTTCTGGATCTATACGAAAACAGGGTGGGAGAGGATGCCTCATGAGACCTTTCCTCCTCTGGATATCTTGCCTGGAGTGTGGTCCTCTGTTCCATAGCACTGAGGAGTCCAAGGGGATGCAGACGGTAGTTTAGGCCACTGTCAAAACCCCATGAAAATCTCCCTGGCTCATCACCCAGCAATCTAGAGGGACCATGGTGACACTCTTTCCTCCCTCCTTGCCAGAGGCAGCATTGTTCAAATTTGGGGCCCACAAGTTACTAGCTGTGTTACCTTAGGCAAGTGACTTAAACCTGGGCTTTTCTTTCCATATTAATAAAACTAGAACAGCTGGGTACAGTGGTGCACGCTTGTAATCCCAGCTGCTTGCGAGGCTGAGGCAGGAGGATCACTAGTTCAAAGCCGGCCTCAGCAACTTAGTGAGGCCCTAAGCAACTTGGTGAGACACTATCCCTAAATAAAATCCAAAAGAAGGCTGGGGATATGGCTCAGTGGTTAAGCACCCCTGAGTCCAATCCCTGGTACCCCAAAACAAACAAAAACTAGACAATTCCTAAAAGAGAAGTAAAGGAAATGAGGACTTTGAAAATATTTGTGTATAAAAAAGTGTACAAAAGGGCTGGGGTTGGGGCTCAGTGGTAGAGAGCTTGCCTAGCATGTGTGAGGCCCTGGGTTAGATTCTCAGCACCACACGTAAGCAAATAAATACATAAAGGTCTATCAATAACTAACAAAAATATTTTTTGAAAAAAAGTATAAAAAAGACAGTCAGGAGCCAGGTCTGATCAGAGTTTTGGAATCTCTCCAACATGCCCTAGTTGTAATCACTCTGTTGTCATAAGCTGATGAATGCAAGAAGAAATAGATTTATGTCAATATCTAAAGCAGGTAAGTAAGTGCTTAATAAAATATCTGTTGAATGAAAGATTCCTTTTATAACTATTATCTCACTTGAGTCTTGAAGAGATACTGATACGGGGAAAGATAAAGGTTATTACCTCTATTTCAAAGGCAAAGCCATTGTGGCTCAGAGAGGGAAAGCAGCTTGTTCAAGATAACACAGTAGAGCAAGGCCTGAAACTCAGCTTCTCCCAGTTGCAGAACTCCTCATTAGGACCCCCACCTTTGCCGACCCCTTATAGACAGGGACTTCCTAGGCTGGACCTACACTCTTCTCATATAAGGAAGTGGCCCAGTTGGTGGCACTTTGCCAAACGTAAACCATGGAGATAAGCTCCCCTAGCATGTTCTAGGGGCCCAACTCTGTTCCTAGATGATATAAAGCCCCTTTTGGGTCACTGCGATCCTTGACCAGAGGCAGCTTGACCTTGGTCTGGCTGTCCTTCTCTCTATCAGTAGACCACTAAGACACAGGGACACAGGACAGTTGACTCAGAGCTACATCACGGGGAACCTGGGCCAGTGCTGGGGCTGAGCCTGTGGACTGCCTCTGGGGAGTTGACCCAGCCTGGGGGGCCCATGGCAAGAGGGTCTGGCGGGTCAGGAGCGTGCCATGACCCAGAGCCTGGTGCTGTCTACTTTTGGTGATGACTATTGTATTTCTGGTCAGTGGAGCTCTTAGCCCCGGATGAGGGAGGTTTCCTGTGGGGTGGGCTCTGCTTGCTGAGAGTGCTCTGGGGAAATCTGGGGCCACGTCACAGCCTCATCCCACCAGGAGTGCATGTGTTGCCCCACTAGGCCACCCAAGAGCCCTTGGAGGCCTAGGAAGAAATGAAAACCAGCAGGAACTGGAATGGGTACACTTAGGACAGGACTTGGAGTGCATCCTTTCCTCAGGGCAGGACAGGACGTTATAGAAATGTTTGAATATCAGAATGGAGGCAGGGTACTGGGAAACAGCTGGAGAAAGTTCACAGGGGATGGGTGCATGGAGAGCTACAATGGGAGTGAGGCCTGAAGTATTAAAGTGGGGTGCAAAGTGTAATGGCGTATTTCAGGGGGACTGGAGTGTTAAAGTTGTAGGAAGCCGGGCGCCATGGTGCACATCAGTAATCCCAGTGACCTGGGGGGCTGAGGCAGGAGGATCTCAAGTTCAAAGCAATTGAGAGAGACCCTGTCTCAAAAAATAAAAAGAGCTGTACCTCAGTGTTAAGTGCCCCTGGGTTCTATCCCCAGTACAGCAAAATAATAATAAAGTTGGAGAAAATATTTCAAGTTCGAAGCTAGAGTTTTAACAATGGGTATTCTGGCAGGGGCTGGAAAACTTCAGAGATGATTAAAGAGTACTGTACCGTGGGGGGCTAAAAAATTCCACTGAAGGCTGTTTTGTTTCAGAAGGTTCTAGAATATTCTGGGGAGTGAGTATTTTAAAAGGAGGCTGGAATATCATAGGGAAATCCCTTCCAGGGGTGTCTGGATTACTTCAGAGGGAACAGGAATACTTTGGAGGCACCTGGAGTATGTCACAGGGTGGTCTGGGATGTTTGGGGGGTAAGTGGGAATGCTGGAGGCCTGGCGTATGACCTCAGAGGCTGGGGAGCCCCCTTTAGCCCCGAGTCTGCAGGTCAAGGTCTCTGGAGGTCCCTGGGAGTCCAGATCTGGGCTCTCTCTTGTCCCACAGGATAGGTCAGGCCTGAACCCGTCAGTTCAGTCACAGCAGTCCTTCAGCATGGGCTACAAGGTAATGCCAGTGACCTTGACCTTGGGGACCAATGTCTGCTGTTGCCTTCAAGTCAGGAAGTCCCCCTGAAATACCAGGAAGCAGCAAGTCCCAGAGCAGAGCATCCTCCCTGAGCTCCGGGGCTTCCTGGAGGATCAATTTGGCCATTATCTACCTCTGGGCAGATTTCCTCTCCCTTCCCCAGAGGCCTCTCCCAAGAGTGGACATGCAGTGAAGCAGGGTGCATCCCTGGGTCGGCCTGGAGCTGTGCAGTCCTCCTGTTTGGCGAGGGCTCACTCACTTCCTGTAAGTGAGGGAACTCTGTTGGACTTAAAGAGCCTACCTTACCCCACCACAGTGACCACAGTGACCTCCTGCAGCCTGTGAAGACAGGCCCTGGGGGCCAAGAGTGCAATAGAGGGTATCAGTGGGTGGCAGGCAGAGGAGGTGTGAGTTAGCTGTCAGTGGTAGCAGGCCCCTTGGGGACAATCCTGTCCTTTATGCCACATGCAGCTTCAACTACATATTGGGCTCCCTTTCCAACATGTTCCAGCTAAACTGGGTGCAGTGGTGTACACCCATGATCCCAGTGGCTCAGGAGGCTGAGTTAGGAGCATCACAGGTTCGAGGCCAGCCTCAGCAACTTAGCAAAACCCTGTCTCAAAACAAAAAGGGCTGGGGATGTGGCTCAGTGGCAATGTGCCCTTGGTTTCAATCCCTAGTACCAAAACAAAGGCACGTTCCAGCTGGACTGGGTCAACTTCTCTAGCTGCTGTCCACACCATGACATGCCCCCCTCCCTCAGGGTGAGGGGCCCCAGCAGCTTACTCTCCACCAGGATGAGCCCCTTCCTTCCAGATCACCCACCCCTGTGTCCACACACCCAGACAAACACCCTGCAAGGAGGCGGCTCAATACTGTGGTTTCTCAGTTCGCATCTGACATGGGATCAGCCTCCTGGCTCTCAGATGGGGCTGTGTATCCATCAGCCGGAAGACCCTCCCTCCACACCCCAGCAGAGACCCTGCGTGAAAGTGGGAAGCGGGGACACTCTGCAGCCCCGCTCGGCTTTATCAGCATGGGAGGAGGGAAGACAGTATTGCCAGTGAGACATCCGGGTCAGCTTGACTTGGCACCTCTCCAGGCCGGGAGTCTAGCAGGGGAGTGAGAGAAGGAAGGGAGGAGGGACATCCTTGTGGAGCACATCCTGTTCTAGGCATTGAACATGAGCGTTCTCTCCCTATGAGACAGAATCAGAAAATGAGACCAGAGAGCTCCGGAGACTTGCTCAAGGTCACACCGCGAGCGAAAGTGAAAAGGGGGCTTGGTCCAGGCTCTGATGGAACTAACATTGCCTCTTCTCCATAGCCCTTAAATGGCCTTCTGGACAAATCCTCACTCCTCCTCCTACTGTCAAGACGACATTGCATGAGCTGCTTAAATGAGTTTAAGCCCCTGTCTTCTCACCTGTAAAATGGGCATAGTAATAAGGCCTTATGATCAGTGATGAACTGAGCTGATGTATGGAGAGTGCCTGGTAGATAAGGCACAGGAACCTTTGATAATACCAACATCTGGAACGATCATGAAGAGACATAGTCCTGCCTCCAATTTAAAGAGATAAAGCTCTGCCTTAAGGGATTCCCCCAGTCTGATCAAGCTGAGTGGCCCAAATCCTCCCCCTTATCATTCACCAGGGCCAGGAGAAAGGGGATCACTATGGAGGGGATCCCAAACTGGAGGATAGGACAGGTCATTTTTGAAAGACTCTCCTGTGGGGTCCAATGCATTGTTCATTTTATAGATGGAGAAACTGAGGTCCAGGGAGACAGAGTGACCCTCGCTAGAAGGTAATGACTCAGCGCCTGGCCCTGCACCGGCCATGCAGTCCCCACTGGCTCAGAGTGGAAAGATATGCTATTTGGGGCTGCTTCTGTGCCTCCACCCCAAGATGCACTTTGCACAGAAGTCCTCAGTCTGAGGTGCAGAACTGTGTCCCAGAGGACACTGTGACAGACTTCTCCAGATGCCTGGCCCTCAGCCTCCTGGGGCACTATTACCAGAGCTAAGCAGCAAAGAGGACCTGGCTGCCCCCGAAGAGTTTACTCCACAGCTTCCCAGCCCAAGACGGGCCTGGTGGGGCTGGCACTGCTCCTGCACCTATGGGTTTGCCATCTGTCCTCCTCCAGCCTCCCCACATCCTCCCTGCTGCCCATTGTGAGGATCCTCACTATTCAGAGGAAGAAACTGAGGTTCAGAGTGGGGAAGGGCTCACCCAAAGTCACGCTGAGAGAACTCAGCAGAGGCAAATTGGGAAGCAGGGCCAGCTGACTGGAGCCCAAGTCCTTAGACCTACCCCGCCTTATTTTTAGGCATTAGTCCTCCTCCCAATTCCTGTCTTCTCCCTGGTGAGACCAAAGAGGCTGTGCCTTCCCTGGGGTCACCAGCAGAGCACCAGGCAAGAGCAAGACCTAGGGGCGTTAGATGCTGGGTGCCTTGCACAGAGGGATGCTTCTGAAGGAGGAGGAGGTTGTCAAGGTTACAGGTGTCAACCCTCCCCTTGTGCAGGTTCATGAGCTCCTACAACTAAGCCTGGCTCCCACCACCTAATGCACACAGTCCCTGGGAGCTGGCAGCCCTACAGGGCCTGCTACGGTCCTCTAGACTGGCCAAAGGGAAACCTTTCCTGCCCCGCAGCTGGCCGGCCTGATTCTGCCCAGAACCCCACACTGGAGACCCCACCATGAGTGCTTACCTCCCCAGCCCCTGGGAACCCACAAAAGATGACATGACTAAAATGAGTGCAGCTGCTGTGAGAGGCTCAGGGAGCTAAGGGGAAACATTCTTCATTTCAGCAAGTATAATTTCAGTTAGACTGCAGAAGGAACTTACTGACAGAAAGAGAGAACTAGCCAGAGGGGAAATTCTTGACCAGAGTCAATAAATGACATAGTGGTCCCTGTAGGCAGCTCCACAGGCCGAACCCTGGGAAAGGGGGAAGCCAGGGTGAGGTGGAACCGCGTTTCCCAGAGCTCCTGCACAGGGAAACCATTGTCTAATGGAGGAGACTTGTCACACCCTCAGGTCAGCAGCCAAATGTAAAGGTCACTTGGAAAGGAGAGAGGAGAGTCAAGAGAGAAAGGGCGGGAGCCCTGAGCGAGGGAGCCAGGCGGTCACGGTCACGTGGAGGGGTACCCCTGGAAGGGCGGGGGGGTGCATGAGGAGGTGAGGCAGTGTCCCAGGACGTCTCCCGCGGTGCTGAGCGCAAGGCGTCTGAGTCCCCTGCACTAGTTCCACAAATGTTTACTGACTGTGCCAGGCTGCACCCTGGGACCAAGGATAGGGCTGGGGACAGACACACACGCCCCGCCCTCTGGGAAGGCCAGGGGGAGGGGCCATCAACAGAGGCGCAGGGGGGTGAGGCAGGCTCAGAGGAAAGCAGGGAAGGGGCCGGGAAGTGTGGGTGGGATCCAGGCTTGGGTTAGTCATCTTTGTCACGGAGACAAAATAGCTGAGAAAATCAACTTGCAGGAGGAAAGATTGATTTTGGCTCAGGGTTTTGGAGGTTTCACTTGGCTCTATTGTTCCTGGGCCTGCGGGGAGGCAGGACATCATGGCCAGGAGCACATGTCCCTCATGGTGGCCCGGAAGGGAAGAGAGGAGGGGAAGACTGAAGGGGAAAAGGAAGAGAGACCCCCCCACCTCTGAACACTACTGCCTTGGGGATGAACCTTCAACATATGAGCTTCTGGGGGACCATTTCAGATCCAAGCTATAATTTGTTAAGAAATCTTTTTAGGTAAAATATCACCTGCAGAGGTGATATTTAGCCGAGACCTGAATGAGGTGAGGAACAGGCAGTGCAAAGGCCCTGGGGTGCAGGGAGTAGGCCTGTTGGCCTCTGTGGCTGGAAGAGAATGAGAGGGGAAATGAGCTGAAAGCAACTGGGAGAGGGATGTCCACATCTGAAGGACCTTGTCACAGTAGGGATATTCAATTTTGTTATAAATGGGACAGGAACCACTGGAGGGTTTCTGGGTAGGAAAGTAATAGGATATGTGCTTTTAAATAATTTAATTTTTGAATAGATGATACATTCATATGGCTCAAAAAGAAAAATATTTTTTAAAAAACGTCTGGAAAATGCAAGGGCTCTGTGAAGTCTTGCTCCCACTTCTCTTTCTCATCTCCTTATTCCCTCCTCTTTTCAATCACATCTATTCGTTTCTTGGTTGTCCCTGCAGATTTCTCTATATAAATACAGACATACATTTAACATTTATATAGCACTTACTGTCAGACCTTGTTCTTTTAAAACATAACTCATTTAATCTTCATAACCCAACCCTATGAGGCAGGTACTATATCCCTATTTTGCAGATGAGGAAACTGGAGCACAGAAAGGCTCAGTAACTTGGCCAAGTCTGCAGAGCTTCCAAGTGGCTCATTAGTTGCCTAGGGCTTCTACAATAAATTATCACAAACTGGGTGACTTACAACAACAGAAATCGATTCTCCCGCAGTTCTAGAGGCGAGCAATGCACAATCCAGGCAATGCAAAGCTCATTCCTTCTAGAGGCTCTGGGGAGACTGGTCCACGCCTCTCTCCTAGCTTCAGGTAGTGCCGGCAGTCTTGAATGTTCCTTGGCTTGTGGACACTTGACCCCAATCGCTGCTCTTGTCTTCCCATGACATTCTTCACTGTGTCTGCCTCTGGGTCCAAATTTTCTTCTTTACAAGGACATATACATGACATTGGATTTAGGGCTTACCCTAATCAGATGTGAGTTCATCTTGACTACACTTGCAAAGATCCTATTTCTAAATTAATGTGACATCCTCAGGTTCTAGATGGATGTGAATTTTGGTGGGACACTATCCCACCCAGTACAGTAGCATGACTTGTATTTGAACTCAACTGAGTTCAAATGTTTATTGACTGTGCCAGGCTGCCTGCTGGAACCAAGGATAGGGCTGAGAATTTAACTCACCCCCTTTAGAGATGATGAACCAAGGCTCCAGGAAGGAAAGGAAGCCACTCAGGGTCACACAGCAAATAAGCAGTTCAGCCAAGCATATCTGTACACTTAATCACTGGCTATGGTCGCTTCAGTCAAAACATGAGTATCTATATTTACATGTATATTTTCACACACATATAAATTTTCCCTTCCTTTTCTCAAAAAGATGGAATATTCTGTAAGCATGCTGGGAATCCAGTCCTACCCATGACACATGCACCTGGGTCCAACTTGCTCTGAGGATAAAGCAAGTTATGATGTGTGGAAAAGGATTAAATGTTTCTGTTTTCTGGTGGGGGTGGGGAAGTGGGATATTTTATATGCTCTTCTGTGCTTTGACTTTTGTGGGTTTTTTTTTTTTTTTTTGTGTGTGTGTGTGTTACTGGGGATGGAACACAGGCCTTGCACATACTAAGGCAAGCTCTCTATCATAGAACTACATTGTAATATCCCTTCTGTAGGAGAGTTCTGTAATATCCCTTCCAGAACTTTCCCTATGGGGACATACAGGTCTCCCTCAATCTTTTTTCACAGCTGCATAGTATCTCATTGTATGGATTTCCTCTGCTCTGTTTAATCTAGCCCCTTACTAATGGAGTGTCTGGTTGTTTCCCAGTCTTTCTCTATTGTAAATAGTGCTGTGGAGAATAACTTTTTATATATAACATTTCCAACTCATGGGAGAATATCTGAAGGATAAATTCCAAGAAGCAGGATATCTGGATACATCTGTAATTTTTTTTATACCTTTATTTTGTTTATTTATTTATTTTATTTTTTTATGTGGTGCTGAGGATTGAGCCCAGTGCCCCAGATGTGCTTGGCAAGTGCTTTACCACTGAGCTAAAACCCCAGCCCTACATCTGTAATTTTGATAGATTTTGCCAAATGCCCTTTTGGAAACGTTTACCAATTCATAGTCATACATGTGACAGAACTCTGTGAGAACATGTGTGAGGGTACTGTTTCCTTACCGAAATGCTCAAACAGAAAATTTTATGACACTTTTATAATTTTTGCTAGACTAATAAGGAATAAGACCCCAGTGAGTTGGCCTGGTTTGCCTCTTTTCTTTTTGGTACTGAGGATTAAGCCCAGGGCCTAATGCATGCCAAGCAAGCACTCTAACCACTGAGCCACACCTCATTGATTTCCATTTTTTTTTTTTTAATGATTTTTAGGTTCTGTTCATAAGTTTAAAGCTATTTGTATTTACATTTCTGGAAACTGTCAGCTCATAGCTTATGCCCACATTTTAGTAGGCTTGGGGTCCTTATTTTTTTTCCCCCAGTACTGGGGATTGAATCCAGAGCTGAAGCAAGTTAGGCAAACGTTCTACCACTGAGTGCATCCCCAGACCTTTTTTTAAATTTTGAGACAGGGTCTCCTCAAGTTTCCCAGGCTGGCCTTGAACTTTCCATCCTCCTGCCTCAGCCTCCCAAGTAACTGCAATTACACACGTGCATCACTGAGCCCAGCAGTTATTGGGCCTTTTAATCAATTTCCAGGAATTCTTTATAAATTAGACAAATGACCCTTCTACTGTGATCTGAGCTGCAAATGCTTCCCCTAGTTTTTCATTTGCCTTGCGATTTGATTCATAGTGTTTTCCCATGCAGAAGTTTTTGATTTTTACGTTGTTAACTTTATCAATCTTTTTTATGGCTTTTTGATTTTTTGAGTCGTGGTTAGACTTTTCCTACTATGAGCTTGTAAATTCTCCCGTGTTTTCCTCTAGCCCTTTTATGGTTTTATTTTGAGTTTTCCAGCACTTAAATCTTTGATCCCTTTGGAGGTGCTCTGTGTGAGCCCAGATCTATTTTTTCCACCCGGTGGCCACCTAGCTGTCCCAACACCATGTATTAAAAGAGTCCATTCTCTACTTTGAGATGCCACCTTTATCAACGACCAAATTCCCATGTGCAATCGGGTCTATTTCTGGACCTTCTATTCTAGTCTGTTAGTCTGCCTGTCTCTCCTGAACCCAAACCAAGTTATTTTAATTATTGAGACTGTTTGTTTGCTCCTAATGCTGGGGACCTCTCACATGCTAGGCAAGCACTCCGCACAGAGCCACACCTCCGGCCCTCGACTTTAAATACTGTTATCTAGTATTAGTAGATACTAGAAATAGTAAGATTATCTAGAAATAGTAAGATTAGTGTTGTCAATTTTTTTTTCTCAGAATTTCTGTGGTATTCTTTTCCCTGTCTCCTGGAGGGATGGGGAATCACAGGAGATTTCATGGGGCTTATACTTCTGTAGGGAACCAGAAAATAAGCAATTATATGTCATTTGGGAGTGCTAAGGGAAAAAAATAAAGCAGGTGAATGGACAGAGGCAACTAAAGAGTGGTACCCGGATGAGAAGCTGGGGGGGGGGGGAAGGCCCTGGATGAGGGGGGAGACCAACTGAGCGAGGGAGGATGGTGGCTCGGATACCTGGGGGAAGGCGGTCTGGCAGGAACAAGGGCAAATTTGAAGGCCCGAGGCAGGAGCATGCTTGGCATGTTGAAAAACAGCCTGTGCAGCTGGAATGAGGTGATCAGAGGGGACAGTGGGAGGCGATGAGGTGGCGCATGCAGGGCCTTGTAGGTCACAGCAAGGACGTTGGCTTTTCCTCTGACACCAGGAGCCATGAGAGGGGGTTGGCAGAAGAGTGACATGTTCTGACCTTCATTTTCACAGAATGGCTGTGGCTGCTGTGTGGAGACTGGAGGGTGAGGGCAGGGAGAGGGAGGATGAGAGGACAGGGGACGGGGGAGTGATCTGCACCTTGGTTTTCTTGTCCAGCTACCCCCACTGAGCTGTGAGCTTTTCAGGGATGGGCACCAAGCTTATTCTGCTTTGTAAGCCCAGGGCAGGGCACAGCATGAACATGGATACACATTTGTTCAAGGGGAAAGGAAAGGGGGGCAGATGAGATAGTCCCCTGGGAAATGACTCCAGGAAGCCCACAGAAAGCAGAATGGGCACACGTGGTGAGAGAGCCCGTTCCCAGTGGGCACCAAGTCCAGAGGGGCTGAAGCTTGGGGGTTGGGCCCCCAACCAAGTGCTTGCTCATCCTAGGAGCTGGGATCCCCTCAAGAACCAGGCTACGGCTGGATGAAGTGACACACACCTGTAATCTTAGTGGCTCAGGAGGCTGAGGCAGGAGGATCAAAAGTTCAAAGCCAGCCTCAGCAACAGAGAGGTGCTAAGCAACCCAGTGAGACCCTGTTTCTAGAGAAAATATTAAAAAGGGCTGGGGATGTGGCTCCGTGGTCAGGTGCCCCTGAGTTCAATCCCCAGTACCACAAAAAAAATAAAAAGAACCAGTCTAGGTGGAGTTTCTGCTGGTGTTGTGACAACGAAGGGGCCCCACGGGAGGGCTCTGTTCCCCAAAGTGAGGGCTCAAGGGTGAGCAGCCTTGGGAGCGAGAGGGCAGCTCTGGAATGCTGGCACACTGAGGCCCCACGAGAGGTTAACTCACCCCCTTTACAGATGATGAACCAAGGCTCCAGGAAGGAAAGGAAGCCACTCAGGGTCACGCAGCAAATAAGCAGTTCAGCCAAGCATCAGGGGCCTGTCGCTACAAGTCAGCTCCTTGGCCTCTGCCTAATTTGGCCTGGATCCCTCTGCAGTTTTGGGGAGTGACCAAGTGCAGAAGAAGGGATGACTTCTGGTGGTCAGCCAGCCCCTAGCTGCTGCCAAGGCACAGCTGTTGAATCCTCACCAGGGGTGGGACCCAGCTGAGGGAAACAGGAGCCATGAAACCCTTTAGGATCTGATGATGCTCAGGCAGAAGGGACCTGGGAGCAGGGCAGGTAGACAAGAGTCACTAAGCTGAGGGAGCAGAGAGGTCACACTTTTGTTGTTGCATTGCTGGGTTCTAACCCAGGGTCTTATGCATGCTAGGCAAGCTCTCTACCACTGAGCTACATCCCAGCTCTTTTAATTTTATTTTGAAAATTGCCCAGATTGGTCTTGAATTTGAAATCCTCCTACCTGAGTCTTCCAGGTAAAGGGAAGTCCTTATGTGTGCTGCCGTGCCTGACCTGAGGTCATGCTTTCAAGTAAGGCCTGGCTTCACCACTGTCTAACCATGTGTAACTTTAGGCAAGTAGCACCCATCTAGGAACCTCAGTTTTTGCATCTGTAAAACGGGAATGGTGTCTTCTGCCTTAAAGGGTAAGCATGGGCATTGGATGAGGCCAGAGAAGTCCAGTGATATTTGAAAGTGCTTCTTCCTGGCCTTCCCACTCCTATGCTGGGGACCTGGTATCTCTTTCTCCAACAGATACTGATCTGTTGCCCATGGAAGAAAAGAAAATTGGCTGAAATGATATCTCAAGCCCCAGGCATACAAATGGATCCAGGTTGTGAAGAATCTAGCCACTGCTGTCATCTATGAACCCTATTAGGCCCAGGTAGTCCTATATATATCCTCAGGACTAGTAAGTAGACCTTGGTTCTATACCACATACCCCAGACTGTGCCTTAGCTCCAAGGAATCTTTTTGGGCTTTGGGTGGGGCAAGGAGGAACTGGAGGCCTTCTAACAAGCAAGTGGAGTGGGCTGCTTCAAAAATAGTGAGCTCCTCCAGACATGGTTGTGTGGGCCTGTAATTCCAGCTACTTGGGAGGCTGAGACAGAAGGATCACAAATTCAAAGGTAGCCTGGGCCACTTTGTGAAACTCTCTCAAAATAAAAATAAAAAGGACTGGGGATGTAGCTCAGAGGTAAAACACCTCTGGATTTAATCCCAATTTAAAAAAAAAAAAGTTTTCTTGCCTCTGGAGGTATGTAAACTGAAACTAGACAAACACAATAGAGACTCATTCATTCAATAAGCATCTATTGAGAATTTACTTGGCCTGTGATCATTTTTACAGACCCTGTGCACATCATTGAAATTGGGGGATACAGTCACAAATAAGTTACCTTCCTGTAAGTTAAATTCTAATAGGGGAGAAAGGAATGAAATAGTGTCAAAATAATGTATTCTGGGGCTGGGGACATAGCTTCGTTGGTAGAGTGCTTGCCTTGTATGCACAAGGCCCTGGGTTCAATCCCCACCACACACACACACACACACACACACAAAAGTGTATGCTGGATAAGTGGTAGAGGCTGGACATGGAGCCCCTCCCTCCCATCCCCAAGGGAAGTGATTTTTTTTTTTTTTTGGTACCAGGAATTGAACCCAGGGACTGATAATCACTGAGCCACATCTATTTTTATTTATTTATTTTAATTTTTTTAGTTGTCAATGAACCTTTTTTTAAATTTATATGTGGTGCTGGGAATCGAACCCCATGTCTCACACATGCCAGGCAAGCACTCTGCTACTACCCCAGACCCTTTTTTATTTTTTATTTTGAGACAGGATTTCTTGCTAAGTTGCTTAGGGCCTTCCTAAGTTGCTGAAGCTGATTTTGAACTTGTGATCTTCCTGCTTCAGCTTCCTCAGCTGCTGGGATCACAGGCTTATGCCTCACTAATGGAAGTGATTTTTAAACTAAGTTTTGAAGGGCAAGTACAAATTAAATAGGGAAGATTGTTTAGGTTTGAGAGAACCGCAGGGGGAAAAGCCCAGAGACAAGAGAGTCAGGTATTTTTCAGGGAGCTGGAAGATCAGCAAGGCCAGAGGGGAGGAGCAAGAAGAGGAGAGGCTGCACTGGGTGAGGACAGGAATTATTCACCAGTTCTCCAGGGAACAGGGGCCCTTAGGGGTCATCCTGTCCCCTGATGGTCAAGGAGGAGGCAGGTGAAAGGTGAAGGGATGATCCCTGCAGAGGGAAACGTGTGTGCAAATACCTAGAAGAGAGAAAAAAAGCTGAAAGCAGCTCAGTCTGGTCACAGCCTGACTGGGAAAGCAAGAGAGAGAGGAGGGGCTTGGCTGAGAATGGAGAACCAGGCTGGCCTAGTTGGTCTTGCTGAGTGGCCTAAGGGCACAATAGGGAGCCACAGGAGGGCGTGATCCAACCTCAGTAGAAACAAGGAGAAAAGATGCGGTGGAACGGTCAGTTGAAGTCCCTGCAGACCCTAAGATCTCCAAGAACCTTGGGGAGCCCAACCCTCTTACACACAATCTCGTTAGAGTCATCTCAGGAAGGATGAGGAAACTCATTAGTAAGAGGAACCTCAAAGAACTCAAGTGACAAGACTAGGGGTTGGGGGCTGGGGTTGGGGCTCAGTGATAGAACGCTTGCCTAGCAAGTGTGAGGCACTGGGTTCTATCCTTAGCACCTCAAATAAATAAAAGGTATCATACCTGTTTACAACTAAAAAAAAAAAAAAAAGACTAGGGGTTGTAGTGTGGGCAAGGGTGAGGGTTCATGATAGGAGAAAACACTCCCCGCCACAAGGAGGCCAGCTACTCTCAGCTCACCCACAATGACTCCAGAGGTCTTAGCTCCCAGGACCTGGGAATTGGAAGGACAATTCTCCCATTCTAGAATGGGAGAAGCTAGTCCCCCACAATGCACTAAGTCACAGGCAACAGGATCAGGAAGAAAAACTATTATCTACTGAGCATTTAGTATGTGCAAGGCCAGAGTGGGGTACTTGGTAAATGACATCCATTAATAAGGTGTTGCTTCATTCATTGTACAGATGACCAGGCTGAGGTCCAGAAGGTGAGCCTCTTGTTCAGGGTCACACACAATTAGCGCTGAGAAAAGGTCTACAGACGCCTGCTACCCTGCTCTTTTGGGACGGAGTTCTGGGTGGGAGGAGAGGCGGTGCGCGTCAGAGATGGGGAGGGTGGGGCTGTATTTCTGGGACTTTCCTGGTTGAGGTCAGAGTCCCTAAAATAGCGGGCTGCGGGTGAGCGCCCGGAGGACTGATCACACTCGCCGCCCCACCCGTAGCGAGGAGCGGTCCAGCAGCATCGCCAGTTCCCTTCTCTGTCCTATTTTCTCCCAGAACGCGGTGAGCCTCTCGAACCCTTCGGCCCTCACTCTCCGCCTCTCGGGCTACTTGATCGTGCCCGGGAGTAACACCAACGCGCTGGGCGCGCTTCCGCTGCACCACCTAGTGCCTCAGCGCTGACGCCTCGCCGCACTCCTCCGCTTCCACCGCACCGCTCGGACCGCCGCAGCGGTGAGAGGGTCGGTGCCCGCCAATCAGGAAGCAGAGGCTGGTTCTGGACACGCCCCTCTCTGACGTCATACAGTCAGTCCCGGAAGCCCCGCCCAGTGGCCTTGCCTGGGAAAAGAGATGCTGGCCCTAGTGCGAATTTTCCGTGGGCGAAAATAACTCTCAAGTAAATCGCTCACATTGTAGCTGTCCTAAGAAATACTGGCTGGGAAAATCGGCTCCTTTGCGTGTGTGTGGTACCGGGAAGTGAACCCAGGGGTCCTTTACCACCGAGCTATATACTCAGTTCTTTTTTTTTTTGGGGGGGGGGGGATGGTCTCACAAAATTGCTCAGGCTGGTGTCACTTTCCATCCTCCTGCCCCAGCTTCCTGAGTCGCTGAGGTTACAGGCGTGCGCTCCTGCGCCTGGCAAATAGGCTCCTAATTTTAAAAAATGTATTATTCAGCTGGGTGTGGTGGCGCAGTCCTGTAATCCCAGCAACTCGGGAAGCTGAGGCAGAATTGCCAAAGTTGAAGTCAGTTTAAACAACTTAGTGAGGCCCTAAGCAACTGAGCGAGACTCTACTCAAAATTAAAAAAAAAAAAATTAAAAGGGCTGGGGATTTAATTCAGTGGTAAAGCACCTCCAGGTTCAATCACCAGTACAAAAAAAATTTACATATATATGTCTGTATATATTTATACATATATAGACATATACATATGTCTATATATGTATAAATATATATACATATAGATATATATGTATATTACTTCTCATCTAATCATTCATCCATGTATCTGTCCATTCACTCAAAGTTATTGGCGGCAGGAGGGGGTGTGTGCTCCTGTGAGCTGTACTAAGTGCTGGAGATAAATAGGAGTCTTGTGTTCTTCAGGGTGCTCATAGTCTGCCAGGAAGCCTGACACCAATTTTTTTTTTTTTTAAATTACTCTCATGATCGATTCTAGAAAAGTAAGGTACAGACTGCTGCAATAATGGGGTGTATAATTTAGACTGGGGCTCAGGTCCCTGGAGAAGTTACATTGAACTGATTTCCTGAAGCATCAACTGTTCCGCGCATAAGGAAGAGCTTGTGCAGAGGCATTGAGGTAGGCAGGCACTCAGAGGGAGGGCTCTTGGAAGGAAAAAGAGGCAATAAAAGAGTTAAGGAAAAGGAACCAAGGTGAGATGAAGCTCTGGAGGTTTGGGAGAGATCACTCAAAATCTTGAAGGTCATACTAAGGACTTAGGATTTTATTCTAAGTTTGATGGGCAGCCACTGGGTACTTTGTGTTTTAAGATCTTCCTAGCTCTGGAAAATAGATAAGAATGAGACAGGGGAGCAAGAGTGAACACTGGGAGACCTATTAGGAAGACCTTGTAGTTGCCCTCCAGGCCTGAGGGTAGTGAGCTAGAGGAGAGGGGGACCACATGGGTGGACAGATTTGAACAGATGCAAGAAGTAATTAGAGGCTACAATCTACAGGCTGGCTGGTTGATGGATTGAATGAGCCAGGTGGGTGAGGTATAGGGAAGTTAATATTAAGTCATCCATTCATTAGACAATTATTTATAGAGTCTGCTGTTGTTGCTAGGCACTGTGCTAAAGAAGCAGACCCTCTGGGATCAAATCTTGGCCCTGTCACTGGCTAGAGGTTTGCCTTAAGGAAGTTATGTAACTTCTGTGTCCCTTGATTTCTTTATCTGTAAAATGGGGATCCTAAGAATGCCCAAGAGGGAAGTTGTAAGGGTTAAATGAGTTAATATATGTAAAACCTTGCATCTGGGTGCTGGGAGCTGGATTCTGAGGCTGGGGATTTGAACTTGGGTACTTGGGCTCTGTGCTTAGGTCTTCTTCTTGGAGTATCCAAGGCTCCCATTCTTTCTTCTCTCTCTCTCTCTCTCTCTCTCTCTCTCTCTCTCTTTAAAGAGAGAGTGCATTTTTTAATATTTTTTTTTTTTTAGTTTTCGGCGGACACAACATCTTTGGTTTTTGTATGTGGTGCTGGGGCCACATGCATGCTAGGCGAACGCGCTACTGCTTGAGCCACATCCCCAGCCCCTCTTTCTTCTCTCTTTATCTTTTTTTTTTTCTTTTGGTACTGGGGATTGAACTCAGGGGCACTCAACCACTAAACCACATCCCCAGCCCTATTTTATATTTTATTTAGAGACAGGTCTCACTAAGTTGTTTAGTACCTTGTCTGTTGCTAAAGCAGGCTTTTTGAACTCAGGATTCTCCTGTCTCAGCCTCCTGAGCCACTGGGATTACTACTGCACCCAGACTCTCTGTCTCTTTCTTGTAGAGAAACACTTTATTCATATATAATAAAATACTGGAACATAGTCCCACTTTCTTTCAAACTTGTGTATGAAAATGCACTTAGTAGATATTTACATAGTGCTCTTTAAATGAGCAAGTTCTCCATTGTAGCCTAATAGAGAAATCAGATAATGATCCAAATGGAATGTTCCAGTGACAAATTAGAAGTACACACATTAGAAGCATCTCTCCATAAAACCTTCACTTGTTGCTTGACCATTATTTGTATTAAATTTGCAAAGAGACAGACTCTAACAAAGGATACCATTTCTTTTCTACCCTAATACTAAAACAGGGTGATATGCCAAAGCAGTGGTTTCCACAACTGTCTGCACATTAAAATCACCTGAAGCTTTTTAAATTTAAATTTATTTTCAAAGCTGGGGCTGCACCCAAGAACAATTAGATCACAATCGTTTTTTTTCTTTTTTGGGGGGAGTGGGGAGGGGGGATTGAGCCCAGGGTGGTTTACCACTGAGCCACATCCGCAGCCCTTTTATTTTGAAACAGGGTCTCACTAAAGTTGCTTAGGGCCTCACTAAGTTGTTGAGACTAGCCTTGAACTTGCATAGGTCATAATCTTTATGGGCAGTCACAGGTATCAGTATTTTTTGAAACCCCCAGGTGATGTGATTCCATGTGCAGATGTTTGGGAAACACTATGTAGTAAGAAATAAGGAGCCTGCTTTAAAGTAGGTAGTCAGGGAGGACTTCTCTGAGGCAGTGACATTTGAATGGGAACCAAAGAGTGAAGAAAGAGCCATCATTTGGAAATCCTGGGGGAGCCGGGCACAGTGTGCACACCTGTAATTCCAGTGGTTCAGGAGGCTGAGGCAGGAGGATTGCAAGTTCAAAGCCAGCCTCAGCAAAAATGAGGCACTAAGCAATTCAGTGAAACCCTGTCTCTAAATAAAATACAAAATAGGGCTGGGGATGTGGCTCAGTGGTTGAATGAGCCAGTCCCTGGTACCAAAAAAAGAAAAAAGAAAAAGAAAATCCTGGGGGGAGCCTTTGGGAAGGCCTTTAGCCTGGGCCCCTGCATACCTGAAGGAAACTTTGTTTTAAATGGGGAAGATTGAGAAAGGAAAAGGCTTGGGTTTGTAGTTTCCAAGACTTTGAGTGCATGATCATGACTGAGGGGAGACCCTCTGTCCCATCTGTAGGTTGGCACCTGAGGCAGCTGAACCATGCCACACTCCTGGAAACAATGGGTGCTGGGAGGTGAACTGTACTGTTCGTTAAGAATTCATGATCACATGGGCTGGAGTTGTAGTGCAGTGGTAGAGCACTTGCGTAGCAGGTGCGAAGCACTGAGTTAGATTCTCAGCATCACATATAAATAAATAAAATAATTAAAAAAAAATTCATGACCACAGGGCTGGGGCTGGGGCTCAGTGGAAGAGCATTTGCCTAGCATGTGAGAGGCACTGGGCTCAATTCTCAGCACCATGTAAAATAAATAGAAATAAATAAATAAAGGTCCATTGACAACTAAAAAAAATAAAAATAAAAAAGAAAAAAAAAAGAATTCATGATCACAGCTGGGCATGGTGGCTCATGTCTGTAATCCCAGCAGCTCATGAGGCTAAGGTAAGAGGATCATATGTTTGAAGCCGGCCTCAGCAATTTAGCAAGACTGTAAGCAACCTAGTGAGACTCTGTCTCAAAATAAAAAAAATTAGAAGAGCTGGATGTGGCTCCATGGTTAAGCACCCTTGGGTTCAATATCCCCAGTACAAAAAAAAAAAAAAAAAATCATGATCACATCCATACTCCCAACAATTTGGGAGGCTGAGGCAAGAGGATCTCAACTTCAAGGCCAGCCTGGGTCTCTTAATAAGAATGTGTCTATAAATAAATAAACAAACAAATAAATAATAAGGCTGGGATGTAGCCCAGTAGGTTCAGTCCCCAGTACCCAAACAAAACAATACAATTCACGGTTACCACTTGGAGTACCAGTGGCTACGTCCTCATGTCCATCAAGACATCACCACCACTGCCACTTGCCCCATCTTGCTGTGACCTGTAACTGAGCGGTTCTGGCAGGTATTCCTGCCCACCATTAAGACTTCCTCCTCCTCCTCATACCTGCCCCTTGAGAGAGGCAGGCAAGGGCTGACCACTAGCTTGACAGTGACAGACTTGCTTAGAGTCGTAGAGCAATGCTAAGGGGTAACAGGCCCCACAGCAAGCTCCTGCTTCTCTGTCTGGGGCTGGTTTCAGAATGCTTTGCTGTCTCTGATCCTCCTACTTCTGACCCTACCGGGGAGATGTGGTTCTCCACTGTATGGGACATGGGTCTGTGGAGGCTGGACACCAACCTGGACAAGCAATTGTGTATGGTTAGACTAAAAACAGTAAAAATTACCCCAGTTTGGGTTTTGTGTTTATTTGCATGGCTGGCCTGGCATTTCCCTTGGTGTTGACTACAGGGAAAGAGTCAGTCCAGTAAATACATGCTGGGAGAATGATTGGGGACAAGCTGTCCTATGGGGCCATTTGCTCACACAGATAAAGAACCACTGGGTCCCTGCCAACCTCTGACTGGGCACTAGATCCTCCACTGGGAGCTCAAAACTGGGGGTTGGGTTTGGGGGCTTGGTTTTTAAAGGGGGGTGGTATTTATGGATAGGTGCATGGCTTGGTATTTTTCCCCCTTCCATTTCTGGGGGCTGAACCCAGGGCCTCCTTTATGCTAGGCAAGAGCTCTACCACTGAGCTACACCCCAGCCCTTACGCCTTGCTTTTGGAGTAGACAAGGCTCCTTTTCTTTACTGATCTGTACAGCTGAACCTGTTGCCTGCCCTGACTCTTTTGTGGTTTCATAGCACATGGCTTCACGTGCTTGACCCTGCCTGTCTTCATTGTCTGCTCTGTGGAGATGTCAGAGGGGAAAGGAAAGCGAAAGCTTCTCTTTCTGCATCTCTTCATGGGGCCTTCCTGGCACCCCCTTTCTCTCCCCCAATCTTTCACCCCTCCCCCCAGCCATCTGCTTAAAGGAAGTGGCTCCTCAGTTCTTCACAGGAAATCGCAGGCCTCCTCTGCTTCAGCAACCTCCAGCTGCTGCTGGCCCAGGTCCTCTGCTGGCCCAGGCCCCTTTCTAGGTTGGGCCTAGGGACACCCTGTTCCTAGCATCACCCTCTGCTGCCCAGCCAAGAAGAAATATGTGTGTGGAGTGCTCCTGTCATTTCCTTTAAATTCTTCTGACTCAGTCTTGGAGCACAGGCTGTGGGGCCTGGAAATGAGACCTGATTGTAAAGAATCCTAAATGCCATGCTCAGGAGTTTGGCGATTCCTGAATTGTAGGACTCAGGGCCTGGAAGGGAGAGGAAGGGCAGGCTCTGCAGGGATCCTGGGGATGGATTGCTCCTGAGCTTCAGGATCTCCTGCTGCAGAGCAGGGGCCCAGGCTATTCATTTCAGTCCCAGGTGGAGGCTGCCCCAGGGAGGGCTGTTGGTAAATGTGGAGCTGCTCAAGGATAATGAGGGGTGAAGATTCCAGCCTGGGGCTGGACTGCCACCTGGCGGTGATACAAACACATAGCACTGTGAAATTGTGGGAGCCCTTGAAGAGAGCAGACTTTCAAGGGTATGGGGGCCAGGAAGGCCTTTAAAAGATGAGGAAACTCTCTAGATAAATAATATTTTTTTGGTATTGGGAACGGAATCCAGGGGTGTTTTATCACTGAGCTGCATCACCAGTCCTTTTAATTTTCTTTTTCTTTTCTTTTCTTTTCTTTTTTTTTTTTTTTTTTTGAGAGAGGGTCTCACTAGGTGGCTTAGGGCCTTGCTGAGATGCTGAGACTAGCCTTGAACTTGCAATCCTCCTGCCTCAGCTTCCTGAGTTGCTGGGATTACAGGTGAGTGCTGGATAAAAAAGATTTTATTAAAGATCTAGACACCTTTAAGCCAGGTGAGGAGGTGTCTGCCTACAGTCCTAACTATTCAAGAGGTAGAGGCAGCAAGATTGAGACTTAAGTTCCGGCCTGGGAACATAACAAGATCCCACCCCCAATCCCAACACCAAATAAAAAAGAAAGAAAAGAAAGATATATCTCTAAACTAAGAATTTGAGAAAGACATTCTAGATGAGAGAAAAACTCCTTCTGTCCTCCATTTTACAGACCAAGAGACAGATTCAGAGAATCAGTGAGTGCAGAGGACCTCAATATTTTCATACAGCAAGGCAACAAAAAATGGGGTCTATTTTATTTGGCACTGGGGATCAAACCCAGTGCCACACATGGGAAGCATGTACTCCAGAGCCTGCCTTTCCTCTCCCTTCCAGGTCCTACGCTACACCCCAGGCCCGGGGGTCTGTTTTTGGATTCATCTTCAGGTATGGTCCCAGAGGGAGGAGGTCCCCTGTTAGTTTCTAGTCACTGCCATTTGTGACCAAACATGGCATCTCTCAGCACCATCACCCACTTTAGTCACCAAAGTTGGCATTACAAGGTGGCTTTTGGCTGCTTCCAAAAATAAAACCCACACTGAGAGGGCCAGGAACCGAGAGGGCTGAGGCAATGCAGAAGTGCATGCTTCATGCTCAGTAGATGTTTTCAGAGCAGGAAGCTGGAAATGATGGTATTCTACCCCCTGGCTTTAAAGACAAGGGAGCCAGGATTCAAGAGAGCAAGTAACTTGACTAAGGCAACCCAACCTGCATCTGGGCCAGGGCTCACTGTGTCTCTTTCTAGGGCTGTTGCCAAGCAGGAGTCTATAAGTGTGCTCAGCATCTTTTTTTTTTTTGTACCGGAGATTAAACTCAGAAGCATTTGACCACTGAGCCACATCTCCAACCCTATTTTGTATTTTATTTAGAGACAAGGTCTCACTAAGTTACTTAGCACCTCACTGTTGCTGAGGCTGGCTTTGAACTCGCGATCCTCCTGCCTCAGCCTCCCGAGCTGCTAGGATTACAAGTGTGCACCACTGCGCCTGGCTATGCTGAGCATATTTTGACCTGCTGTGTTACTCAGTTCTGGTGTGTGTTCCCCATGCTGCCTCATGCTTTGTGGCCCATGAAGGCTGACAAGGGAGAGCATAGATGAAAAGAGATGCAGGTGAGGAGGTGGTGACGGGAGGGAGAAGAGGAGTCATGGATGGGCTTTGAACTTCGAGCAGATAGGGATTGGGTCTCTTTCACTGTGGTGTCTTTCGCAGCTGGCACAGTGCCTGGCACAGATTGGGTGTCCAGTAAATGCCTGTGGAATGAAGGCAAAGAGTTACTCTGCACAGGCCCCCAGGGATCCTGGGGGTGGGTGGAGTTTCCCCTTAAAGGACTGGTCATTTTCAGTGTCATTTAGCCAGAGGACTGCTGAGGCCTGGCATCTAGAATGCTGGGGGGAAGAGTTGTCCATTTCACTCTGGCCTGGATGTGGTCCAAGGGAATAAATGGGGTGGGGTGGGGAGAAAATCCTGGAGGATGGAGCCCTAATTTGGTAGTCACCTTCAGGAGAAAGGAAGAACAAAGATTGTGAGCTCCAGAGAGCAAACCCTGGCTTCAAAGTTAGATTGTCTAATTCCTGGTTGTCCTTTGGCTATTTGGTCTTTGTTTTATGCAAGTCCTTAATCACAATGATAACTGACATTTAATAAGTGCTTGCTACGTGCCAGGCACCATGCTAAGCCCTTTCCATGCTGTGCCTCTATGCCTCTGCATGTCTGCCACAAACAATGCTTCTCTAGGGGCCTGGGGCAAACCAGCTGAGGCAAACAATTGCCATCTGCAGAGGCGGCATTGGAACAGGGGACAGGAGCAAGCAGAGTGGGATGAAGAATTACTGGATCAGAAGAGGGACTGGGTTAGGGGAGGCCTGAGGGCACCTGGCTTGGAGTTCCTTCTCACGGAGGTATT
Source organism: Urocitellus parryii (assembly GCF_045843805.1). Lineage (NCBI taxonomy): Eukaryota > Metazoa > Chordata > Mammalia > Rodentia > Sciuridae > Urocitellus > Urocitellus parryii. The sequence goes on from NC_135541.1 coordinate 16,344,783, forward strand.
CCAGGCCTCTTATAGCTCTTTTGTGACCAGCCTCTTTGATTCACAGACAGCCACCTCCCGGGAGTGCAGTTCTGTCTCCTGAGCAGACCAGACTTGCAGTGAGCCTGGTACGCCCACTCACAGACCAGGAAGAACCATGATTCTCCTTAGTGCTGAAACCGGTGCCACCTTTGTTGCCATCTTGATCTCCCAGGCCTCTTTGCCCTTCTCCTGCCTTGGTCTAGGCACAGAGGTTCCCCTGAACAGGCCTCCCAAGCTTTAAATCTCCCCAGCAGAGCTTGGATTGTCAGGGGCTTCATATGCACACTATCCATCCATTCCTTAGAGTTCAAAGATGAAAGAGGCCTTTGTCAACCCCTCAAAAAAGCCACTTTACACCCTTTCCCCAGGGCAAGGCTCCACCTGAGGGAGTAACTCCAGTGCTTCCTCACAGAGTGGAGTCCTGGCTTCTCCATATTTGCCTAACCAGAGAGAACAACCTGAGCTCTCCCGGCCCCCCCCTGCCCCCAGCACTCCGTGAAGTCAAGCCTGGGCATTCCTTGCTCTGACAGGAGGAGGCTCTGCTGGGAAGGAGCCTCAGGGGAGGGGATGTCTGAGCTGGGTTCAGAAGGACAAAAGGGAGTTTTTCAGGCAGGTGAGCTTCAGAGAGACATTCCAGGCAGAGAACATCCTGTGCTACTGAAACAAAATCAACTGGTTTTGTTCCGCGAGCTGTGGTTGACTTGGGAAAATGAGGGTGGGGGTGGCGGGTGCGGATGAGGCAGGCCAGAGCCAGGTCTTATTGGGCTTCTCATTGCAAGGGTGATTCACAGGACAAAGTGTTTTCTGGGAGAAGTTATTCTGTTTTCTCATGTAGGTCATTGGGGAGAGTGACAGAGGAAGTTCTGGATTCCAACTAGAAGAGGGAGGGCAAGGAGGAAGGAGGGAATTCCTGGGAACTTTGGCTAGTCCTCATCCTGGCCTCTTCCCCCGTTGGTTTCAAGGTGCATGCAGATGGAGTAGTCCTTGAGGACAAGGCTGCCACCAGCCCTATAAAACAAAGTCAGTGGGGCCCAAGCACCAGGCCAGGGAATACAAATGTCTGGAAATCATTGGTCAAGTCCAGCCCTCTGAGTTCCAGATGGAGAAGCAGAGGCCCTGAGAGGGGATGGGACTTTGGCAAAGTGAATCCTATTTCCCTGTGTTACCATCCCAAGTCAAAGATGTGTGTCAAAGATAAAGAAGACAAAAATAATGGTTCCTTCTCTTTATGTCTTGCAATAAAAATGCCATGATATTAATAATGCTAATAACAGCCAACTCTGTGGAGACCTCCCTGTGTGGACTGGGGGTTCACAGTGAGGCATCATTTCAACCTGTCACAGCCCTGTAATGTGGGAAAGGACACCATCTTATAGAACAGGAATGTCCCTAGCCTTGAAATGTCTGGACATTTCACCTCCCACTGTAGGGGCATGGCGGCCCTTCTCTGTCTGCCCGCCTGCTCTCTCTGAGAAGAATCCTATCTATGTATTTATTTTTATGTTTTAGTTGTAGATGGACACGATACTCTTATTTATTTATTTTTATGTGGTGCTGATGTTGGACCCCAGTTCCTCACACATGTTAAGCAAAGACTCTATCACTGAGCCACAACCCCAGCTCTGAAGAACTCTTTCTTTGGGGCTGATTATTTGGATTTTTGCTGTCCAGATCAAGAGAGGAGGGAGGGATCAAAAAGGTCGAATGGGCTGTGCAGGATGCTGTGCACCTGTAGTCACAGCTATTTAGGAGGCTGAGGCAGGAGGGGGGACCAGCATTCTTGTAACACAGCAAAACCCTGTCTCAAAAACAAACAAACAAAAACAGAGAGAAGGGGCAGAAGGGGAAGTTTGTTAATTGTGGTTTTCTCCAGAATTTTGGAGGAAAGAGAGAGAAAAAATTTTTTTAGATGAGTCACTTTGAGCTCTGTATCTACCCGCTTTGTGGTGCTTTGAGGTACAAAGAAGACCAGGGTTGGTGTGGGATTGCTTTGGGGTGCTCACATTTGTTTTCCACTGTCATTTTCTGACATCGCACAGATTCAAACAATGTTGCGCTGAGGGTGATCATCCTTATCCACAAATAAAGGAATTGACGTTTGTTGTGATTTGGCCAAAGCATCTGTGAGGCACCTGAGAGGCTAATAGCACGGCTTCTGGCATCACACCTACTGGGTTTGAATCCTGCCTCTGGTTCTAAACTAGGTGGGAAAACTTGAGTAAATTACTTAATTCCTCAGTTCTACAGTTTCTCAGTTTCTTATGATGGAAATAATAAAGATACTCACCCCATAGAGTTGAGGTAGGCTGTGAAAATGGCTCTGAAGAGCAAAGAGGACCACCTGGTCTTCACTGCTCTTGCAGATGCTCTGCAGGGTGGCCACAAGTGTATAGATGCCCCATTCAGCACAGACAGTCACAGAGCTGGCTGTGATGTCCTGCCTGAGAATCCTAGTCATGAGCCCTGTTGAAGGGACAGTGCTGAGGGAGAACCCATCCCAGGGACCCCCTTCACCTGCTAAAGCTCTCTACCCTGCAGACCACTTCCTCCATGTAGGCCTGGCACTCTAGAACCCTGAAAATCATCTCTGAGTTTTCTCCTGCCTGTGGTACAGGAGAGAATGCCGAGTGTGTGAGGGGTTCCCTACTTTATGTCTGATACGCAGGAACACTCCCAGAGCGGGGGGGGGGCACCCCTCTCATTTTTTTTTTCTCAGTATCTCACAACTTTTCACAGGCAACGTGCCTGGCACAAAATAGGCATTGAATAAATTTCAGTAGCATGGAGGAATTGCCAAGAGCAGGGATTTGAACCCTAGACCCTGGCTATAGCAACCCTGCGCTGTCTGTTGTTATATCTCCACTAGTGCAGAAGCGGGTCTGGGTCTCTAAAGCAAGGATCCTGAACTCTTTCTCCCCTAGGATCCTTACCTGCCTCCACGTCACGCAGGTGGAATACCAGGTATCACAAGTGCGATACCGCCTTCTGCCGCACGGTGGCGCGCCGCGCGCAAACTCTATCGCGGAACCCCGGGATGGAGAGAAGGAGCCTCCCCAGGGCCTTTTTGGAGCCACATCATCTGGGTTGTCTCCCTTTCAGATTTAGAATGAGTCAGTGGGAAAAAAAAAAAGCGAGGTGCGGTGGGCTGAGGCCAGAATCCCTATCAGGAGCCGCAGGAATTCCGTGTCCTCTCGGCACCCACGGCAGTGGTATTCTGCCCCACCTGGTGGTTGTGAGACTTAAGTGTACAGGTGCCTGGCACATGATGACAGCGCTCCATTAGTTTCGGTTAGTGTTTTTCTTACTCTTGTGATCGCTGGCTGAGGGACCTTGGGCAGGATAATGAAATACTTTTCTTCTCTGGGACTCAATTAAGTTTCCCAAAAAATTGGGATATTAATAGAGCCTATTTCGGAAGATGGCTATGAATTTAGAAACTGTTGGGTGCTGCATCCTTTCCAGTTAGAACAATGTCTGACACATAGAATCTGCTTTACAATATATTTTTTTAAATACAATTATTTATTTTTTTGAAGCTGATCATCGAACCTGGGACCTGGAGTATTATAAGCACATGTTCTACCACCAAGCTACACCCCCAGCCCCAATAAACTTATTCTTACAATGCTTTGAATATCTACAGGAACCACACATTGGCTTCACATCAATTTCCTTTTTCAGAAAGCAAGAACAGAAGATTAAAGGAGCTTGTCCAAGGTCACACAGCAAACCGGGTAGCCTAGATACATATTCAAGCCTAAGAGAATTCAAAACCTGAGCTAGAAATGTAACTCAGTAGAGTGCTTGCAAAGGCCCTGAGTATAATCCCCAGCATCACACACACACACACACACACACACACACACACACACACACAATTAAAAACCTAAAAACAGCTGGGGCTGTAGCTCAGTGGCAGAGTGCTTGCCTAGCATATATGAGGCACTGGGTTTGATTCTCAGCACCACATAAAAAAATAAACAAATAAAATAAAGGTACTCATCCACAACTACAAAAAATTAAAAAAAAAAAAAAACTAAAAACGGCACTCTTTCCCTTATGCCACAAAATAGGAAAGTACGTATGTCGCCCAACTCACCTCAAATGTGATCTTTGACAGCTCAATGTTAATTCTTTGAATTAAAAACAAACAAGCCTGTAATCCCAGCAGGTTGGGAGGATGGGAGTTAGGAGGATCACGAGTTCAAAACCAGCCTCAGCAATGACGAGGCACTAAGCAACTCAATGAGACCCTGTCTCTAAATAAAATACAAAAAAGGGCTGGGGATATAGCTCAGTGGTCAGGTGCCCCTGAGTTCAATCCCCCGTACCCCCCAAACAACAAACAAATAAAAACCTTCCACATATGGAGCATTTAGCATTTTATGGCACAAGGTCACTTATACTCATAAAATAGGTACCATTGTTATAAACCATATATTATATATAAGGAAACTGAGATTCTGAGAGACTAAATAATATTCCTAAGTCTGCACAGACAGAAAATGGTAGAGTCAGGATTTAAACCCACAATTGACTGATGTGCATGACCACACTTTCAGCAACCCCTGCAGACGGTTTCATCTATCCTCAAAGATAAGCTCACTATCCAATTAGATCCGACAATAAAGGAGCTTCAGAAATCATCCAGACCTTTTGGGATGTAAGTGGTTTAATCTCTATTTTACAGAGGAAGTAACTGAGATGAAGAGAAGTGACAGGATTGAGGCCACAGAGAACCGTTGTGACACCTATGAGCTAGGTCTCATGCCTCTTGGAGTTTTGTATTCCATCTCTCTAAACGCCTCTACCCATCCCTTTAGTTCCCTGAGCTGGAACTAAAGGGACCTAAGGGTGCTGCCCCACTAGTGGTCATCCTGGCTCACAGGGGATGGGGCTCACAGGCAGGCAGCGTGGCTGAGGGTGTTATCTCAGCACCCACACTTCATAGCTGCTGGGTTTACCTTGGAGGAGAGATGAGAAGCCATCTTCCTGCCTGGAGCCCGCTGATAGAGGGGCACAGCAGTGAGGAAGCCGCTCTCTGGCTTAAGGCTGGTTTTTTATAATCACATTTGGATCGCCTCCACCCTGCCCCAGGCAGCCAATCCCTGTCAGAGTTTCCATTTCCTGCACTCTGCAGAGTTTTCTGGTCTCCTGTCTTCCAGCTCTGCTCAGTGGCAGCATCTGCGCACTGCCTGCTGGCAGAAAACTGTAATTCAAGCCAGAGACTCTCAGAACAGCCAAGAGGATTCAAAGCATGTCACGCCACGGTGGGAGCCACGGCCCTCCTGGGCTTAGTGAACTTGGCCACCAGTTTCCCTTGGGGTAGAGAGGCCTTCTGCAATCCAATCCAATTTATACTGATATGTACCATTGATTGAGCACGTGCTGAATGCCAGGGCCTGCAACATGCCCTTTGTACATGAGCTCTTTCCAATTCCACAGTGGTCTTGTGATGTACCGTATACTGTTTATAATCCCCATAAAGCTTTGGAAACGAAGTCCTTCCATTCCATTGTTCTCTCAGACTGGCTGCTTGCTTCTGGGTGATGGGCATATGGTAAGAACAGGGAAGCCCATATTCATGTGGCCATCATCAGACTTTTTTTTTTTTTTTTTTTTAGCCTTAAAGTGGGTCCCCTGGCCTGGGTAATAGATGGAGCATTTTTTAAAGCCTTTGGATGGTGATACTTGTAGAAGCACCATGGGTAAGCAATGCAACCCTTATTTGGAAAACAGCAGTTCTAGTAGGGATGAAGGGGTCTGATGGAATTGACCTGCCACCAGGGGGCTGGCTGCTCTCTCTGAGCCTATTGCTGCCTCCTCCTGGCAGGTTGGCTATTTGTTGGCAGTTGCTAGATCAGCCTTGATGAGAGGGAGCCCAGGTCATTGGGCACGTTCATAGCCCCCATTGCTGCCGCCATGGATACTCTTTATTAGGTCTATTGCAAAGCAATAGGGGAGCGAAGTTTAGATGCTGGCTGACATCCACAGGTTGGGACAGCCTGACCATCTGGCTACAGAACCTCCTCTGCAGATGATCTCTGGGTCAGTATCAGTGTGAGACACAGAGATCTACAGGCCTTGTGCCCATTCCTATAGGTCCATCCATATGTCCCCTACCCAGACCTGTGTCTCTCTGATCTTCCAATCTTGCTATTGCCATGTCCTTGACCATCTAGCCAAACCATTTGCCACTTATTATGTATTTGTGTATGTCTGTACTCAGTCCATCTCTCTCTGCATACAAAGGGGATGACAGTGTATACTGCTCATAGTTCTACCCCAGGAGGATTTGCCACTGTCCTTCAGCCCCACTGGGGCTGTAATAGACTAGTCCATTTCCAGCTGGTGTCAAAATATTATATTGACTTATCTGTGAATTGGGTTCAGCTCCTTACCTCCTTTGTCAAAGGTGTGGTGTCAGATCAACACGTGCCATAGGACTCTAAGACCCCTGTTCACTTGATTTACTCATGCCTTTTTGGATCTCTTTGGTCCAACCATAAATATACCATTTCCATTGTGTATTGGATTGCGATTGTTATACCCTTCTAATAATATCTAGCTTAAGGGTCGGGGGTGTAGCTCAGTGGTACAGTGCTGGTCTAGTATGTGCAAGGTCCTGGGTTTGATTCCACCCACAGCAGGAGCGTGCGCACACACACACACACACAATCTAGCTTAATACACATAACCAGCCACTTGGCATCCAATAGTCAGATGTTTAGTCACTACTGGGGCCCAGTGATACAGCAGGACCTTTTGGATCACAGTGAGCATAGCCTAACTCCAGAATCCTAGGAGTCTTCATTGTAAACCTCCTCTTTGGACTTTCAGAGACTTTACTTCTCACAGATACCCTCCGCAGCAGGATCCTATGATCTCAAGTGACAGCATAACTTATTTTGTGGCCTGAACCTGCTGGACAGCCTTCTCTTGCTCTGGGCACTACTTAAAATTGGCAGCCTCCCAGGCCACCCACTAAGGACTGGAGAAAGCCAGGTGCAGTGGCACATGCCTGTGATCCCAGCCATTTGGGAAGTTAAAGCAGGGGCATTGCAAGTTTGAAGCTGGCATTGGCAACTTAATGAAACACTGTCTCAAAATAAAAAGGACTGAAGATGTGGCAAGATGCTTCTGGGTTCAAACCCCAGTACCCCCCCAAAAAAAAGACTGAAGAAATATTTCTACATGTATAAATTCTGCCTCTAAGATTTAAAGAGACCCACTGCTGGGGATATAGCTGAGTGGTAGAGCATTTGCATTGCATATGCAAGGCCAAAAAAATCCTGAAAAATTAATAAATAGAATTGCTGAAGAGACTCACCAAACACTGTGACCTTTCTAAATGGAGGATATATGAGGTAAGAGAACTTGTAGTTGGCATGCCCTAAACCACTGAACTCCTAAAAATGTTACCAATGTGTCAGGACCATGAATTTTTTTTTTTTTTTATGATACCAGGGATTGAACTCAGGGGCACTCAACCACTGAGCCACATCCCCAGCCCTATTTTGTATTTTATTTAGAGACAGGGTCTCACTGAGTTGCTTAGCGCCTCACTTTTTGTTAAGGCTGGCTTGGAACTCATGATTCTCTTGTCTCAGCCTTCCAAGCTGCTGGGATTACAGGCATGCACCACCACGCCCAGAAGGACCATGAATCTTTATGTAATTTATCTTCCACTCTCTGGCAAACATTGTGCTTACCATTTCCTGTGTTTGTGCAAACAGCATGATGTCATCAATATAGTGGATCAACATGTTATCCTGTAGAATGTCAAGGAGATCAGGGTCTCTGAAGACCACATTGTAACAGAGAAAGTTAGCAATGCCTTGAGAGGAGAGAGTGAAGGTGCTATTGTTGCAATAGTGTGATATAAAAAAGGAAACTGCCTTTGGTCATCTCTTTTTTTGAGGGGAGTGATTGAATCCAGGAGCGCTTAACCACTGAGCCACATCCCTGGCCCTTTTATTTTTTATTTCAGTCAGGGTCTCACTAAGGTGCTTAGGGCCTTGCTAAGTTGCTGAGGCTAGCTTTGAACTCGTGATCCTCCTACCTCAGCTTCCCAAGCTTCTGGGGTTATATGTGCACCTGGCTGGTCATCTCTTCTTAAACATATTGAACAGAAAGTCTTCACCAAACCAATACTGACATCCAGCACTTGAGTGCATGTGATATGTTCCAGTGAAGATACCACATCTAGTAAAGCAGCTTTGATGATTGGGGTTCCCACATGGATAAATTTACAGTTGCCCATCCATCATTCACCATGATCCACCATGATTCAGAGGACAGTGAATTGAATGGGCATATGTTGGGGAATACAACCACAGCCAAAATATTATGTTAGAAATAGCACTGCAGCCAGGCACAGTGGCACACGCCTATAATTCCAGTGCTCAGGAGGATCGTAAGTTCAAAGCCAGCCTCAGCAACTTAGCAAGGCACTAAGAAACTTAGCAAGAACTTGTCTCAAAATAAAAATAAAATAAAATAAAAAGGGCTGGGGATGTGGCTCAGTGTTAAGTGCCCCTGGGTTCAATCCCTGCTACAAAAAAAAAAAAAAAAACTATAAAAAATAAGTTGGTAGGGTAGTGTGCTGGTTGATTTCATGTGTTAACTTGACTAGGCCACAGTACCCAGATATTTGATCAAATACCAGTCTAGATGTTGCTGTAAATTATTAACTTATTTATTGCAGTGTTGGGAATGGAACCCGGGGCCTTACATGTGCTAGGCAAGCATTCTTCCACTGTGCTACGCCCCCAGCCCTGAAGATTGTTTTTAGATGAGATTAACATTTAAGTCAGTAGGCTCTGAGTAAATGAGGTTATCCTCCATAATGTGAGTGGGCCTCATCCAATCAGTTGAAGGCCTTAAAAGAAAAAAGACTCCTCCAGGAAGAGGGAATTCTGCCAGCAGACGGCCTTTGGACTCAAGCTGCAACATCAACTCTTCCCTGTGTCCCCAGCCTGCCAACCTATGCTGCAAATTTTGGACTTGCCAGCCTCCACAATCGCATGAGCCAATTCCTTAAAATAAACCTTTCTCTTTTTTCTTTCTATACATATGTGCGTGTGTGTGTGTGTGTGTGTGTGTGTGTGTGTATGTGTGTACACGCATACATATACATTCTATCAGTTCTGTTTCTTTGGAGAAATTAATGCAGGCAGTTTCAGAAGCCCTTGCTTGGTTCTTCCTATCATAAGAGCCTTTCCTTCACAAGTCATGAAGTCAATAGAAATTCTCTCAGCTTCTACGAGACCCACTGGACTTAGGCTACATACCATCTGTCTCCTGGCCTCCTTTATCTCCTGTTCTACCTAGGAAACTATGAAGGTCCTTTGTCTCCTAGTTTCCATATCAGCTCAGACTCCAACATTTTTTTTTAAGAGAGAGGGAGAGAATTCTAATATTTATTTTTTAGTTTTCGGAGGACACAACATCTTTGTTTTGTAGGTGGTGCTGAGGATCGCATGCCAGGCGAGCACGCTACCGCTTGAGCCACATCCCCAGCCCTCAGACTCCAACATTTTAACAGCCTTTGAAGATTCTGAATATTCTTCTTTTCCAATGCACAGTTCCCCTGGCACACAGCAGCAGATCATCCCTTTTGGGAGGGATTAGAGAGAGGAATATTTATTATATATAATTGTGTTGTCATTGCATAGTTGTTTCCATAAGGGGGCGTGGTTTATGCTGTAGTTAAGAGGTTAAGTTCTCTGAATTTAGATCTATGATCTGGATGGGGAAGTGTGATTTCCCACTATGGTAGCTTATGTCAGTCTTCTGCTTTCCAGCTCTTGACTTTTTAAAATAGAAAAAAATCAAAGATCATCTAATCAGCTGTCCATCCATCCCATCCTTATAATGAATCTGCCACAGATTTATCACTGACCAAAGCACCCTCATGGTCTCTCTGGCCTTGGTGGGTATGACAATAATTACATTCACCTGGCCTTGAAGGCCACCTTGGCCATTCTGGAATCCCAATACTTTGATTTTACAGATCCCCAATTCCATGGCAGCATCTCTTTTTCTTAATCTCAGCCAGGTGCAGACAGACATCATCGACTATGCAAAGATGTTGGTGTCCTCTTTATCTGTGAACTCCTTATTGCCCTAGTGGAGAGAAACTTCTGGGCTCTCTGACAGAACATAGGTGCTAGGTTCTTGGGTCTCACATTCCTTCCTCTCTGGTCTTTCTTACTTCACTTTAAATACCCTGTCATGTAAGTTCTAGCATTTGACCTCATTTATTGTAGGCCATAATCCTGCCCAGGCTTTAAGAAACCATCCTTGGGCCTAGTTCTGTGGCTCAGGAGGCTGAGGTAGGCGGATCACAAGTTCAAAGCCAGCCTCAGCAAAAGTGAAGGGCTAAGCAACTCAGTGAGACCCTGTCTCTAAATAAAATTCAAAATAAGGCTGGGGATGTGACTCAGTGGTTGAGTGTCTCTGAGTTCAATCCCTGGTACCCCCAAAAAAAAGAAAAAAGAAAGAAAAAAGAAACCATCCTTGCAAACTATCAGACCATATTTTAATAATATATTGCTGAATAAACAAATGGCCCAAACTTACAGACTTATAACAACAGCCTTTTATTTCTCACAATTTTGCAATCTGGGCGAGGCTCAGTTGGGTGTTTGTGACAGCTGAAATGTCCAAGATGTCTTTCTCGCTTCCATAAATGGCAGCTCAGCTGGGATGGAAGCAACACCTGGGGGCTGCTCATGCATCTCTCTTTCGCAACATGGTGTCTCCACATGGCTAGCTCCCACTTCCTCTCAGTATGGTGTCTCAGTGTGATTGGATTTCTTCCATGGTGGCTAACATCCAAGAGGGAGGAAATGGAAGCTGCCAGTCTTCTTAAAGGCTAGTCTGGAATTGGGACAGAATGGCTTCTCCCACATTCTGTTGGTTAGGGCAAGTCACAGTCCAGTGCAAAATTAAGGACAGGAGGAAATAGAATCAATCAATATCTCTCTCTCTCTTTCTTTTCTCCTCCTCCTCCTCCTCCTCCTCCTCCTCCTTCTTCTTCTTTCTTCTTCTTTTTTTTTTTTTTTTCCGATACTGGGGATTGAACCCGAGGGCACTCTACCACTGAGACTTTTTATTTTTTATTTTGAGACTAGGTCTTGTTAAGCTGCCCAGGCCGGCCTCAAACTTGTGATCCTTCTGTCTCAGCCTCCCAAGTAGCTGGGATTACAGGTGTGGGCCACTGTGCTTGGCTAGACTCCATCTTTTGATGTGAGGAGTGGCATGTACATAAAGAGAAGGACTTGATTATGACCATCTTTGGAAGCTATCTACCAGACACTAGCTCCAGGCATCCTTGCAAGAATATCAAAGCCTGAGTCACTGAAGAATGGTCTGTTGTCAATGCAGTCCCCCTTAGCTAGTTTTATCTTCTACCCTGACAGCTCCCCTGCCTCTCCCTGCCATGTCTAAAATCCCCCAGATCACTCCCACATATATCAGCCAGGTCTTTCATTCCTTTGAAGTATAGTGTATTGTTCCCAGGTCAGGACTCAAATTCCCCCCTTCAGGATTTACTAGGAACTGATCCCAGTTTCTTGAGGGAGTGGTGGAAACGGGTCTGAAGGAGGACAAATGCCATATTATGAGGCATTTCTTTCTCAGGATTTCATGGTCTCAAGGAAAGACGAAACTATTCTTCCTTGACAAGAGGAGAACAGTTGCTTCTGCCATCTAGGAAAACCCAGGAGAATTTGTAAGATAAAGATTCTTATGATTGTCTCCCCTGATGTTTCTAGGTTTGTTTCCCCAATCAATGTCCCTGTTCTTGGGATCCTACCAGGGCTTTGATTTGGAATAGGAGACCTACTGATACTGTGTTTTTAGAGTCCTCTTCAACTCTGCTCCTTGTAACCCAATACTGGATTTGATTTTCCACAGAGTCTTTCCTTCACCACAAGTAAAACATTTAACAATTGTGGTGCTCATTGAAGGCCAGGGCTATTATCATGCTGCTTACCATCAGCAATGGGGTCCCTATTGCCTTCACTTAGGTGAGAAATTCAACTCCCAAATTATACCCTGAAGATTGCTTTTGATACGAAATGTCAGCCTGTGTTCCCTAGGAAGTACAGGCTGAATCAAAGGTTGGATGCTAATGCTTTCTTGGGGGTTGCAATCCTAAGGTAGCAAAAGTCTGCACTTTGGGATTGTGTTAACTCATTCCACTGAGCTGTTGCTGGGGAAACCAGAGCCTCATAGGTCCAGCTGGGTCAAACTAGAGTATTGAAGCTGCTGCAGTCCCCACTATCACAGGCTTAATAGAGTTCCTGTCAAAGACTAGCACTTGCCTCCCAGTGAGGCCGAGGCAGCCAATAATGCTTGATGAGGTTATGTTGGATGCTGGGCCCTTCCACTGGGAAGCATCTATACTGAGTCTGGCACAGTCTGAGTGAGGACTTTGGCATTTACTTAGAATGATATGGGAAGCTACTGGAGGGATTTGAGCAGAGGGAAGACATGTCTGGCGAATTTTAACAGGATTGCTCTATCTGGCCAGCAGAACAGTTAGGAGTCCATTGCCATGACCCAGATGTATCCATCAGGGTTCTATCAGAGAAGCAGGAGCACTAGAAGTCATATAGAATAAGGGATTATTATAGAGATTTGACCTAATGCAGTTATGGATGCTGGTTAAACTGTTCATGAACAGCTGTTTTTGTGCATCTGGTGCCAGAGCTGAAAGACAACAGGACAAGCAGCTGGAAAGGAACAAGGGCTCTGTAGAGGGGGAGGGCAAGGTCAAAATGGAGCAAATGATGATGAACTGGAATCCACCAGAACAAACTAGATCTCCCAAGAGTCTCTCCCCAACTCCAAGCCTCCAATTTATTTATATTTATTTATTTATCCCAGTGCTGGGGATTGAATCCAGAGCTTTGCACATACTGACCATGGGCCCTGCTGCTTGGGCACATCCTAGCAGCAAGATGAGCTGCATCCCCAGTCCTCCAAGTCTCAGTTTTGATGATGACCTGCTTCATCAACACGTCCCTAGCCCAGGATTTTTTTTTTTTTTTTTTTTTTTTAGAGAGAGAGAGAGAGAGAGAGATAGAATTTTTTTTTTAATATTCATTTTTCAGGGCTGGGGATGTGGCTCAAGCGGTAGCGCGCTGGCTTGGCATGGGTGCGGCCTGGGTTCGATCCTCAGCACCACATGTTGTGTCCGCGAGAACTAAAAAATATTAAAAAATTCTCTCTCTCTCTCTCTCTCTCTCTCTCTCTCTCTCTCTCTCTCCCTCCTCTCTCACTCTCTCTCTCCTCTCTCACTCTCTCTTTAAAAAAAAATTCATTTTTCAGCAGACACAACATCTTTGTTGGTATGTGGTGCTGAGGATCGAACCCAGGCCGCACGCATGCCAGGCGAGCGCGCTACCTCTTGAGCCACATCCCCAGCCCAAGCCCAGGAATTTGACAGGAATTGGAGAGGCTGAGGCAGAGTTGGGACCACAGCCATTCCAGAGGGTGCTGGGATGACTGTGGGCCCAACTGCTGCCTCACAGCAGCAAGGGAAGCCAGTGGATCAGGGAAAATATGCATGAGGGACAGCTGTACCTGACCCTGTGCTGGCCTTCCAAGTGTAAACAAGCCTATAGCCTCACTTCTGCTTTCTAAATCCTGCTGAATCTCCTTTGAAAAATTATCTCCCCAAAGTACACAGGAAAGGAAATTCTGGGAAAAAAGGTTCTAGCTTAATTAAGTTGACACAACATCAAGCATCCCATACCAGGTGAGAAATTAAGATGACTTGGACAAGAGTATTGGCAAAGGGGGTGTGAAAAATACTTTAATTCTGGAGGTATCTTAAATATCACTCACTATCTGAATCTATTTTGTCCCTGGGTTTGGACGATGAAGTTTTTTTGTTGTTGTTGTTTTAATTTTTGTTTTTCTTTTCCTGTGGTATTAGGGATTAAAGCCAGGACCTAGAACAGCTAAGCAAGTGCTCTACCACTGAGTTACAACCACATCCTTTTTTGTGTGTGTGTGTGAGATAGAGGGTCTCATTAAGTTGTTTAGTCCAACCTCAAACTTGTCATCCTCCTGCCTCAGCCTCCCAAGTAGCTGGGATTACAGGTATGCACCACCACACCTGGTTTAGTCAGTAGGTTTTATTGTGATCACCAGATATGTCAAATTTTGAATTAGTGGAATGAGGAACATTATATCATAAATAACCACACATGAAGGGCAAATTTTAAGTAGGCCAAAGGTGATGGTGGACAACTGGGTTTTAAGCGACTTATATCAAGTCTAAAAATGGATGCCAATGTGGCAACTATATTTAACAAGTTTATAGCAAAACCTAATCCCCAGTGGGATAATATTAAGAAGTGGGGCCAGCTGCACACAGTGACACTTGCCTATAAAACCAGCTACTCAGGAGGCTGAAGCAGGAGAACCACAAGATCAAGGCCAGCCTGGGCAACTTAGTAAGAACCTGTCTCAAAATTAAAAAAATAAGTAAATAAATAAAAAGGGCTGGGGATGTAGCTCAGTGAATTCAATCCCCAGTAACAAAAAAGAAAAAGTGGCGGAAACTTGGGAGGTGGTTAGGTTATGAGTGAGGAGCGTCATGAACAGGACTAAATGCTCTGATAAAAGCAAATCTCAGAATAGCCTCACCCAGTCCCCTGAGAGGTTACAGTGAAAAGCTGCCCTCTGTGAGGAAGTGGGCCCTCACCCAAACCATATCTGCTTGTACCTTAAGGTTGGACTTGCTATACTCCAAAATTGTGAGAGATAAATTTTTATGGTTTACAAGCTACCCAATTTATAGAGGTTTGGGGTGGGGGGGGAGCGCGGAAGGTACCAGGGATTGAATTTAGGGACACTCAACCATTGAGCCACACCCCCAGCCCTATTTTGTATTTTATTTAGAGACAGGGTCTTACTGAGTTGCTTAGTGCCTCGAAGTTGCTGAGGCTGGCTTTGAACTCACAATCCTCCTGCCTCAGCCTCCTGAGCTGCTGGGATTAAAGGTGTGTGCCACTGGGCCTGGTTATAGTGTTTTTGGTATAGCAGCCTGAATGGACTATGACAATGAAAGTCTAGCAAAATGATTCACTTTAATGATCATCGTACATAGCTAAGTGTTTTGTGGGTAGGCCAGAAATATTTAAATGAGAAATAAAGTATGTACATAAATAATAAATTATTATATACGCCCCTATAAGGAAAAAAAAAAAGAAAGGCACTCACAGGTAGGCCACACTACTGAACATAAATGATCTTAGAGAACACCAATCTCAGAAAAACTCACCCTGAGACCATGAAAAATGAGACAAGGGCCACTTTATATTTTGTCTAAGCACAAACAAGGCCAATGTGCCACCCACAAAATATCAAACACACCCACTCCCTGAGCTCAAATAAACGACTGCTACATACACTTTACCCTCATGTGAGTCTCCTGTCCCTGAGGATAAGATCGATTGAGATACTCAGTCACAGAATTGCCCCTGCTTTCTGCCATTAAATCTGGAGTGATCCCATGCATTCTCTGACTTTTTCCCAAATCACTCTACCCAAGCCCACATGCTAACAGGTTTATTCTGAGACCCTCTGTGATATCCTATGTGTATTCTCCCTCAGGAAAATGCATAATAAATCCAACTTGTTAACTCCAGGTGTTTTTCTGGCAGTCTTTGGCTATAGAGCGTTGACACCAAGAATGTATTTTTCTTGACAGGTTTCAGCAAAATCACTAATATATCATTATAACTGAAATTTTGCACCATTTGTGGTGTGGGTTTTGTTATTGTTATTGTTGTTGTTGTTTTGACAGTAACAATCTAAAGCAGCTGTTGACAAACTATAGCCCTGGGCCAAATCAGAATGGCTGCCTGTTTTGTAAGTAAAGTTTTATTGGAACATAGCCACACTCATTCTTTTATATATTCCTATGGCTGCCTTTGACCTGCAATGACAAACATTTGCTACAAAGAACAAAACAGACTGCAAAGCCTAAAATATTTATTATCTGATCCTTTACAGAAAAAAAAATTTGTCAACTGGGCATAAAATGGCTCATGCCTGTAATCCCAGAGACTCTGGAGTCTAAGGCAGGAGGATCACAAGTTGGAGACTAGCCTCAGTAACGTAGCGAGACTCTGTCTCAAAACTAAGAAATTGAAAGGGCTGATGATGTGGCTTAGTGGTAGAGCACCCCTGGGTTTAAACCCCAGTACCAAAAAGAAAAGTTTGCCAATCCCTGGCAAAAGAATGAACTCCCAAGTTGGGCATTGTGGTGTACACCTATAATCACAGATATCTGGGAGACTGAGGCAGAAAGTTTGCAAGTTTGAGGCCAGCCTCAGCAACTTAGTGACACACTAAGTCCCCAGTGACATATAAATAAATTAATAAATAGGGCTGGGGATGTAGTCCAATGACAGAACACTTGCTTAGCATGCAATGACCCTAGGTTCTATCCCCAGCACCAGCAAAAAAAAAAAAAAAAAAAAAAAAAAAAAGCACTAAGAGGCTGAGTGGGGTTTGGGGGTATAGCTCAGTGGTAGAGCAACATAATTAGCATATATGAAGCCCAGGTTGGATTCCCAGCACCAAAGCGGAAAAAAAAAAAAAACCCACATGAAAGTGTAATTGTTTTCAAAGTAGACAAAATATGAATATATTTTGGTTAAAAATAAAAATTTTAAATGTTAATTTTGGGTGGGGAATTGAACCCAGGGGTGCTCTACCACTGAGCTGCATCCCCAGTCTTTTTTAAATCTTTTATTTTGAGACAGGGTCTTGGTAAGTTGCTGAGGCTGGCCTCCAACTTTTGATCCTCCTGCCTCAACCTCCTTAGTTGCTGGGATTACAGGTGTATGCCACTGAACCTGGCTAAAATTTTTTTTTTTTTTTTTTTTTTTTTAGTATCAGGGGTTGAACTCAGAGGTACTTGACCACTGAGCCACATCCCCAGCCTTATTTTACAGAGACAGGGTCTCACTGGGTTGCTTAGCACCTCGACATTTGCTAAGGCTGACTTTGAACTCGGAATCCTCCTGTCTCAACCTCCTGAGCCACTGGGATTACAGGCGTGTGCCATCGTGTCCAGCTAGGATGTTAAATATTTTAAAAAATTACTCCAAACTATGTAAGATTATCTATTAAAAATAAAGGAAGGAGCTGGGGTTGTGGCCCAGTGGTACAGTGCTTGCCTAGCACATGTGAGTCACTGGGTTTAATCCTCAACACCACATAAAATATAATTAAATTAAATAAAGTTAAAAAAATAAAAAACAAAGCAAGCTAGACCAGACACAATAGAGCATGCCTGTAATCCCAGCAATCTGGGAGTCTGAGGCAGGAAGAATACAAGTTAGAGACCAGTCTGGACAGCTTAGTGAGACCCTGTCTCAAAATAAAAATAAAAAAAGGCTGGGGTGAGCTCAGGGGTAGAACATGTACTCAATATGTGAAAGGGCCTGGGTTCAACTCCAGGACCAAAAATAAAAGTTCTTAAAACTGACATAGTTTGTTTTGCTTTTTTTTTTTTTTTTTTTTTTTTTTTTTTTTTTTTTTTAGTTGTAGTTGGACACAATACGTTTTATATTTATTTTATATGTGGTACTGAGGATCGAACCCAGGGCCTCACACCTGTTAGGCAAGCACTCTACCACTGAGCCACCCCAGCCCTTGCTTTGCTTTTTAAATTAAATAAAATCCTATTTTTAAAACAAAACTTTCTGACATTTTAGTGTTCAATATCCATCTAAATGCCAATAGAAAGAATTGGTGCCACGCTCCATGTGCTTTACTTCTAGATTTGTACATACACGGATGAGTAATAAGACTTGTTCAGTTGGAAAACATCTCTCAGCAGCCATGTGGACCTGTTGTAAATGCCAAGGTAATCTGTGAATACCTCCAGTTTGGAATACTAATGAAACTGGAAGAGAAGCAAGAAAATGGACCCTGGGCACTACTTGGAAATGATATTTTTGTTATATAAGAAATACTTTCATGTGTGCTATCAGAAAAGGAGGACTTGGCAAGCCAATTAATTTGTCTTTTTCTCTTACCTAAGCTGTCTCGCCTCAGTCTTCCCCAGTCTCCAAAGCAGTGTCTGTCTCTGATGTTGGCAGCGACACAATCTGTAAACCTTTATAAGCCACTGGCACAGTCCACTATTGTTTCCAGGACACAGGGTAAGAAATTTTAGAAGCATTCCCTGGAGCCTGAATGGTCCTGGTCCTAGGGTGGATGTTTATGATTCCTGGTTGTCCTAGACCATAGCAGGCTGCAGGTTCTTAGCAATGGAAGCACTTTCATTATTTATTTATTTATTTTTGGTACGTGTTGTGTTTGTGATATGTAGAGTCCTCTAACACAGAGCCTAAATACTGAAAGATATTTCAAAATTTTTATCTGCATTGCTTTGTTTCTGACTTTGGAAGAAAAGAATTCAAATAGTGAGGGCTGTGGGGCTGGGGTGGTGGCTCAGTGATAGAGCGCTTGCCTAGCGCTGGGTTCTATTCTCAGCACCACATATAAATAAATTATCAAATAAAATAAAGGTTCATCGACAATTTAAAAAATATTACCACCCGTAATCTCGGTGGTTTGGGAAGCTGAAGCAGGAGAATCACAAGTTCAAAGCCAGCCTCAACAAAAAAGTGAGGCACTAAGCAACTCAGTGAGACCCTGTTTCTAAATAAAATACAAAATTGGGCTGAGGATGTGGCTCAGTGGTCGAGTACCCCTGAGTTCAATCCCCAGTACCAATAATAATAATAATAAATAAATAAATAATTTAAAATATTGAGGGAAGGCTGGGGTTGTGGCTCAGCAGTGGAGCGCTGGTGTGTGTGGGGTGCTGGGTTCAATCCTAAGTACCACATATATAAATAAATAAATAAAATAAAGGTATTGTGTCCAACTAAACTGAAAAAGAAAAATAGTGAGGGATACCTGGTCTTTTGCTAATAGAACCAATAGCACACTTACTGACAGACTAGATGTGGGATATGAAGGGAAAAAAAGAGAAGTCAATGATGATACCAAGCTTTTTGCATGATCACCTGGAAAAGTAGAACTGTCATTACTGAAGGAGAGAGGACTACAGAAGAGCTGGGCATTTTTGGACTTATCAAGATTTTTTATTTATTTATTTATTTATTTTGCAGTACTGGGGATTGAGGCAGGAGTAGGGGTACTCTACCATAGAGCTACACCCTCAGCCCTTTTAATTTTGACACAGAGTCTTGCTAAATTGCCCAGGCTGGCTTAGAACTTGCAATCCTCCTATCTCAGCCTCCTGAATGGCTGGGATTACAGGTACTCATACCGTGTACCTGGCTGGACATGTCAAGGTTAAGAGAGTTTCTTGACATCCAAATAGAGATGTCGAGTTCAGGAGAAGAGTTCAAAATTATCAGTGGTTGAAAACTAAGAACTAAGTGAGATCACCTAGGATGAGGAGAGAGAGAAAGAGAAGTCTAAGAGCTTTCTACTTTTTCTCCCAACTGGAGCCCACAGGAACAAGCCTCAAACATTCAGACTGTGAACAAATCAATGGAAGGCTCCTGGTTGCCAGCATGCTTACATGGAGTACAGCCACCAGCTGACCTGAAACACTAGCCCTTAGGCCATTCTACAAGACAAAAAGTAAAATTGTACTGTTGAAGCCACTGAGTGGTTGTTCATTCTCTTTGTTATAGGAGTCTAGTCTTACCCCAGGTGGCAAAACTCGTGGAAGTTCATTCCCAACAGTGTCCAGAAAGAGAAGAGATGGAACTGTTGTAGAGTGGGATTCCTTATGTTTGAGGGGGGCACAGGGAAAAATGTGGAATTGTTTTCTAAAATGGCTTCAGCAAAGCAGATATGGCAAACAGGAAGAGACCTTGTCCATATGAGGAGGACCCAGTAGCAAGCCACCTGATTGATGATTGACAATAGATGGAGAAAAAAAAATGTCAATATGGACAGATGATAAAGACCAAATACTCCACACCCTGCTCCATTCCACCTGCTTTTAGTCTAAGAACTCTCAGAACTGAAGCACGACATTGAGTGTCAGGGGACCCCCTAAATTATCCCAGCTCAGCCGGGTGCAGGGGCGCATGCCTGTAATCCCCGTGGCTTGGGTGGCTGAGGCAGGAGGATTACGAGTTCAAAGTCAGCTTCAGCAAAAGTGAGGGACTAAGCAACTCAGTGAGACCCTGTCTCCAAATAAATTCAAAACAGGACTAGGGATGTGACTCAGTGGTTGGGTGCCCCTGAGTTCAATCCCTGGTACCAATATATATATATATAAAATTATCCCTGCTGCTCCTGTTCAAGACCAACTTTCCATTTGTACACTGGGTTCCATCTTCACCCAACTACTGAAAGACTTTTCTCCTGTGAAATTTCTCCTCTTCATCTTGCTTCATCAATTTCTCCCTTTATTTCTGCTTCCCATTGCTATGTCCTGATCTACTTTCCTCCACCATTTCCTTCTATCATGATGTTCTTCCTCATCTTGAGCCCAGAGCACTGGAGTAGGCCAACCATGGACTGAACCTTTGAAACTGTGACCCAACATAAAATTTTCCTCAAGTTAAAAAAAAACAAAAACAAAACTCCCTTACTGTGACAACCTTCATTAAAAAAAAGAAATAAAGAAAGAAAAAAGAAAAACAAACCTTCTCCTGACCCTCACACTCCTTCAACTGTTCTCCCATTATTAGAAAAAAAATACTCTAAATCCTCTATACTCACTGACTCTACTTCCATACTTTCTATTATCTTTCTTTTTCCCTCCCTCTCCTATCTAAGTAGAATTAAATTAGAATTAAAACCTATTCCAATCAGGCTTTTCCTCCTGCCAACCCAGTGAAACCACTCTTATCAAGGTCACCAAACACATCTATCCTGCCAAAGCTCTAAACAGCCTTTAACACAGCCAATAATTTCTTTCTTGAACCCCTTCCTTCTCTTGGCTTCTCAGAACCCAAACTCTCCTAGTTTTTTCCTCTCTCACTGACTATACCTTCTTGGTCTCATATACTAGATTACTGCCCCTCCCTCTGCCACCCTATCCTCATTCCCCAACCTCTTAATGTCGGAAGTTCCAGCTCTGTCTTTAAAACTCTTCTCCTTTTCTCTCTCCCCCACCTCTTGTTATCCATCCTTCCCTCTGTTTCATTTCCTTCTCCTCCTTTCTTTCCTCCCTTTCTTTTATGAGATAAAGTCTATGTTGCCCTAGCTAATCTCAATCTAATGGACTCAAGCAATCCTCCCATCTCAGCTTCCTGCGTGCACTCTACCACGCCCAACTTGGAACTCTTTCTGCACTCACCCTCCAGGTAATCTCAAGGTTTTTAAATCCATCTATTCATTCATGACTTCTAAATTATACTTCCAGCTCTGGCTGCTTTTCTGTATCCCAGGCTTATATCTCTAACTGCCTACTAGCTCACAATCATCAAAAATCATCATAGGGGGGCTGGGGATGTGGCTCAAGCGGTAGCGCGCTCGCCTGGCATGCGTGCGACCCGGGTTCGATCCTCAGCACCACATACCAACAAAGATGTTGTGTCCACCGAGAACTAAGAAAAAATAAAAATAAAATGTCAAAATTCTCTCTCTCTGTCCCTCTCTCTCTCTCTCTTAAAAAAAAAAAATCATCATGGGGCTGGGGATGTGGCTCAAGCGGTAGCGCGCTCGCCTAGCGTGCGTGCGGCCCGGGTTCCATCCTCAGCACCACATACCAACAAAGATGTTGTATCCGCCAAGAACTAAAATAAATAAATAAATATTTTTAAAAAATCATCATGGTCAAAACAGAAGCCTTATGTACCCTTCCAAAACAGCTTTACTACTCTTCACATGTCAGTAAACCCCATCACCGTTCACCTAGCCACTATGGCAAAAACCTAGGATGCTTCCTTGATTCCTCTCAGTTGCTCATCCCTCAGCCAGTCATGTAAATTCTAGTCTCAAAATTTTGTCCTTCTTTATGATCTTGGATTGGGAAATGGTTTCTTAAACATTACACACAAAAAACAATGCTAGACATGGTGGTACACACCTGTAATCCCTGCAATTTGGGAGATTGAGGCAGGAGGATCACAAATTCAAGGCCAGTCTCAGCAACTTAGTGAGACTCTGTCTCAAAATAAAATATAAAAAAGGCTAGGGATGTGGCTCACTGCTAGAGTTCCCCTGGATTCAATTCCAGTAGCAAAATTAAAAAAGAAAAGACACCCAAAGCACAGGCAATAAAATAAACAGGACTCCATAAAAATATAAAATTTTGTGTATTGAAAGAATGAAAAGACAATTTACAGCCTAGGAGAAAATATCTGCAAATCATCTATCTGATAGTGGATTCATATCCAGAATATATAAATAACTAATGCAACTCAACAACAAAACTCAAATAGTGTACTTTTAAAAATGGGCAAAGAGCCAGGTGCAGTGGCAGACACCTGTAATCCCAGCTACTCAGGAGGCTGAAGCAGGGCAATGAAAAGTTCAAGGTCAGCCTTGGCAACTTAGATAGACTTTGTCTCAAAATTAAATGTAGATATAATAATAATAATAATAATAATAATAATAATAATAATAGGCTGTGGATGTAGTTTAGTGATAAAGTGCCCCAGGTTCAGTAAAAAAAAAAAAAAAGGGGGTATGTGTGTGTGTGTAGAACTTGAATAAACATTTTTTTCCAAAGAAGATGTACAAATGACCAATAAGCCCCCACAAAAAAATACCCATCATTATCATTAGGGAATTGTAAATAAAAACCACAATGATATACTACTATACACTAGGATGACTATTATAAAGCAAAACAAAACATCAACAAAAATGAAAAATAAATGCTAGAGAGGATGTGAAGAACTTGGAACCCTCATGTACTCTGATGGCAGCACAAAATGGTACAGTTACTGTGGAAAACAGTCTGCCAGTTTCTCAAGAAAGCAAACGTAGATGGGTCTGGGGCTGGGGCTAAGCGGTAGAGCACTTGCCTCGTGTGTGAGAGGCACTGGGTTCGATACCCAGCACCAAATAAAAATAAATAAACAAATAAAGGTAATTTTAAAAAGAAGAAGAAGGCAAACGTAGAATCACCATATGACCCAGCAATTCTATTCCTAGGCATATATCCAAAAGAATTGAAAGTAAGCCAGGCGTGGAGCCTATAGTCCAGGAGGCAGAAGCAAGAAGATCTCTTGAGCCTTAGAACAAGTGGCATTGTTCACAATAGCCAAAAGGGGGTATTATAGTTTGAATATGTTCCCTCCAGCACTCAGGTGTTTAAGCTTATTGGTCAATGTGATAGTATTAAGAGGCAATTAGGCCAGGTGTGGTGGCATACCTGTAATCCCAGAGGCAGGAGGATTACAAGTTCAAAGCCAGCCTTAGCAAAAGTGAGGTGCTAAGCAATTCAGTGAGACCCTGATTCTAAATAAAATATAAAATAGGGCTGGGGATGTGGTTCAGTGATTGAGTGCCCCCAAGTTCAATATTATCCCCCCCTTTTTTTTTCTGTGTTGGGGATAGAACCCGGGGCTTCCACATGCTAGGCAAGCACTCTCTCACTGAGTTACATCTCCAGCCCCTAGACCATTTCTCTTGATGGAAATCAAGACCCTTATAAAAGAGTCTTCAGCTCTCTCTTGCTCTTTAGCCTTCCTCCATGTAAGGACACAGTATTCTTCCCCACCAAAGGATTAGCATCAAGGTGCCATCTTGGAAGCAGAGAACAGCCCTCACTAGACATCCAAACCTGCCAGTGCCTTGATTTCAGACTTCTCAACCTCCAAAACTGTGAGAAATAAATATTTTTTCTTTATAAATGACTCAGTCTCAGGTATTTTTTTATAGCAGCACAAAATGGATGAAAGCGGGTAGAAACCATCCAAATAGACATTAACAGATAAATGGATAAAGAAAATATGGTATATACATACAATGGAATATTATTCCAACATAAAAAGTAATGAAGGTGTGGCTCATGCTACGTGGGTGAACTTTGAAAACATTATATTTAGTGAAATAAGGAGACACAAAAGGACAAATATTAGTGTTTGTTGTTTGAGCTATCTAGAACAGGCAAATTCATAGAGACAGAAAATAAAGTAAAGATTATCAGGGGAGCCCAGTGCAGTGGCGCACACCTGTAATCCTAATGGGTAGGAAGGATGAGGCAGGAGAATCGCAAGTTCAAAGCCAGCCTCAGCAATGGCAAGGTGCTAAGCAACTCAGTGAGACTCTGTCTCTAAATAAAATACAAAATAGGGTTGGGGATGTGGCTTGGTGGTTGAGTGCCCCTGGGTTCAATTCCCAGTACCAAAAAATAAAAATAAAAAAGATTATCAGGGGAATAGAGGCAATGTGGAGTTATTGCTAAATGGGTACAGAGTTTCTGTTTGGGATGATGAAAACATTCTGGAAATAGTGATAATGGTTTCACAACATCGTGAATATATTTAATGCACTGAATTATCATAATTTAAAATTATTATTCAATTCCAAGGACTGAAAGCATACTGTTTACTGATCTCAAAGAAAGAACTTTGAGGACTCAACAGAGGGATTTTGGACATTTTGTTTCTCACACATGCCTTGCTGGTGCAGACCAGGATACAATGAAAGGCCACAGCATGCCTACAAGAGGGGGGAATATGTGGACAGGTTTCATGCCCACTGCACAGGTGGATTTCTCCAAATATTTTATGAGTATAGTCTTTTACTTTACAGCCAA
The DNA here is from genome assembly GCF_045843805.1 of Urocitellus parryii. Classification (NCBI taxonomy): domain Eukaryota; kingdom Metazoa; phylum Chordata; class Mammalia; order Rodentia; family Sciuridae; genus Urocitellus; species Urocitellus parryii. Next base: position 16,369,552 of record NC_135541.1, read on the forward strand.
GTTCACTCTGTTTTGAACTTCACCTAAAGATGAGAGATAAGGGAAGTGGCCAGTTTCCCCTCTGCATTTCCTTTATTATTATTCTTTAGAGCCCTTTTTATCTCCCTACAAGCTTTCCTAGGCACTAATTAATGTTTAGCCCAACAATAGCTAAAGTGACAAATTATACATATTTTACTACAGTAAAAGGAATGAGCGGGGGCGCTGGGGTTGTGGCTCAGTGGCAGAGCGCTTGCCAAGCAAGTGAGAGGTACTGGGTTTGATCCTCAGCACCACATAAAAATCAATAAATAAAATCAAGGTATTGTGTCCATCTACCACTAAAAAATTAAAAATAAATAAATAAATAAAAGAAATGAGGGGCTGGGATTGTGGCTCAATGGTAAAGCGCTTGCCTAGCACACGTGAGGCTCTGGGTTTGATCCTCGGCACCACATAAAAATAAAATAAAGACGTCACCGAAAACTAAAAATAAATATTAAAAAATTCTCTCTCTCTCTTTAAAAAAATAAAATAAAGATAATTGTATACACCTACAACCCAGAAGCCAGTTATAATTTTAAAAAGAAAGAAGGAAAGAAATGAAAGGGGAGAAAAAAAAAGACCTTCTCTCAAATCTTACCACGTTCACCATCTCTACTTTCTCCCAAGTTTCACCCACCATCACATCTGGCTATGTAAATGGTCTTCCTGCTTCTCTTCTCACCTATTTCTTCACTACCCTCCAATTACTTCCTATCACCCTCAGAACAAAATCCTAACTTACCATGGTCCACAAAGCTCTGGAGGATTTGTCTTCTGGCTTCTCTGACCTACCTCCTATCACCGGTCCATTCACTGCTCTAGGCACCTACACTGCTCTTGTTACCAAAATGCCTATCTCTGCCAGTCTCAGGCCATTTGTACTTACTATTCCCTCCAACTGGAATATTCTTGCCCATATCTTCATGTGATTGACTCCTTCACTTCATTCATGTACCACCTTCTCAGGGAAGTCTTCCCTGAACATTCTATCTGACATACAATCTCTCCCATCAGTCTCCATTCCTTTTCCTTGCTTTATTATTTATTTATTTATTGGGTACTGAGGATTGAACTCAGGGGCACTCAACCACTGAGCCACATCCCCAGCCCTATTTTGTGTTTTATTTAGAGACAGGGTCTCACTGAGTTGCTTAGCACCTCACTTTGCTGAGGCTGGCTTTGAACTTGTGATCCTCCTGCCTCAGCCTCCGGAGCTGCTGGGATTACAGGTGTGCTCCCAGCCTTGCTTTCTTTTTTGACTGAGCATTACCTTATTGTATTATACATTGGTTTTCACAGGTATCATTTTTCTCTCCCATTCCTAGAATGGAAGCTGCATGGCAGGATCTTGGTCACAAGAACTTGCTGTACTTAGAGGGCCTAGCAATGTGCCTGATACTTACTAGATGTTACGTGCATATATTTAACTTTTTTTTTTTCAGTGCTGGGGTGCTTTATCACTGAACTACACCCCCAACTTGCTTTGTTTTATTTTGGGACACAGTTTCACTAGGATGCCCAGGCTGGACTTGAACTTGCAATTCCCCTGCCTCAGCCTCTTGAGTAGCTGGGGTTAAAGGCATGCACTACTGCACCTAGCTCAGTGCATGCTTGGAAACTAAATTCAGGTTTTCAAAATTGTATTTTATTTTCTTATTTCTTTGTACTGGGGATTGAACTCAGGGCACTTAATCACTAAGCTACATCCTCAGCCCTTTATATTTTTTATTTTGAGACAGGATCTTGCTAAGCTGTTTAGGGCCTCACTAAGTTGCTGAGGCTGGCCTTGACCTTGGCAATCCTCCTGCCTAAGCCTCGTGAGTCACTGGGATTACAGTGCTCAGTCTAAATTCAGTTTAAAAAAATTTTTATTGAATTGTGGACTGAGAATACCTATTTGCAGCAGAAGCCAGTTATAATTTTATATATGCACATTTTAGTTGTAGGTGGACACAATGCCTTTATTTTATTTTTATGTGGTGTTGAGGATCAAACCCAGTGCCTCACATGTGCTAGGTAGGCTCTCTGCCACTGAGCTAAAACCCCAACCCAGAAGCCAGTTATAATTTCTATCAACTCCCTCTTCTTCACTTTGGACCTGTGCTGTCCTCCTTAACGTGAAGATTTTTCTGGAGACTGGAGGAAGGAAAGCAATGACACCTTGAAAGAGGTGACCCTATCGAAGCTAAGGGTCCCACTCTGAACTTTCATGATACTCTACACATCACAATTATTTGTCCATTATTCTCTCAATGGACAGTTTTTTTTTTAACATTTTCTTGTGCTACTATGAATAAAATTACTTTAGAAATACTCTTTTCTCACTGTTCCCTCAGGAGTATGTCCAACTGCAACTGCTAAAGACACTGGAAAGGAAGGACAAGTTTTGACAGGGTACACATGCAGCAAACACAGGAATAAGTTCAGGTCAGCTCAGGAAATAGCAGTTACTGTCCTCGCTTTAGTTCTCCATAGCTGATGACTTTTGTTTGTGTGTGTTACTGAGGATCAAACCCAGGGCCTTGAATGTGCTAGGCAAATGGTCTTCCCATTGAGCTACATATCTAATATCTCTTGCTTTATTCTTGGACTCTCTGAAACCATTCTTTCCTCTGCATTCTCTTGCTCATAGCTTCTCTGCAGGCAGCCCCTCGACTGGACCTCTAAATTCTGAGTTTCTCTTGCTTCAGGAAGAACATTGCCCTCTCTTCTCTAAGCCTCCAAGATAACATTATCCAGACTCAGGGCATTAAAATTCACATATATGTTGATAATCCCCTGCTGATATATGCTGATAGATTAAACTCGATCTTTGCTGGGTGCAGTGGTGCATACCTGTGGTCCCAGCCACTTGAAAGCAGGAGGATTGTTTGAGCCCAGGAGTTTGAGCCCAGCCTGGGCAACATAGCAAGATCTCATCTCTGGGGGAAAAAAATAGTTTTAAAAACTCACAAAAACCAAACTCTAGCTTCAACCCAGATCTCTAAGAGATATGGAGTTACCTAAATGATGTGTGTCCCTCAGGATGTCCCAGAGGTGTCTGGAACTTAACATGTCAAATAAAACTCAAAGTTTTGTCTCTGAAACCTATCCTACTATTCTTCCCTTTTGCTGGATATGCCACCATGTACACAGCTTTCTTCTTTCCCCTTACCACCTCCCAAATCTAATTCATCCCTACATCCTGTTGATTCCACCCCCAAAATACATTTTGCATCTGTCCACTTCTCTCCACTGCAACCTTTTAAGCACCACCTCTCATGTAGATGACTATAATACCCTCCTGAGTGATCCCTCTGCATTTTCTCTGTCATGGGCAGTCTATTCTTCTCCTAGCAGACAGCCAATCTTTAAAACATATATAAATCTAATCATGTTACTTGCCTGCTTAAAAACTGCCTGTGGTTTCTTTCCCATTTCACTTTGAAAAAAATCCATATCCAAGGCTGGGGCCATAGTTAGTGGTAGAGTGCTTGCCTGGCACATGTGAGGCACTGAGTTCGATCCTCAGCAGCACATAAAATAAATATATTGTGTCCATCTACAACTAAAAAATATTTTAAAAATCCATATCCATATCAGGGTTTACAGGTTAGGCAAATCTGGTCCCTGCCATTCCTGCCGACAACTCTATTTGCTGGCCCAGCCAGCTAAACTGGATTCTCTCTCTCCTCTCTCTCTCTCTTTCATACTGGAGATTAAGCCCAGGGGCACTCTACAACTTGGTCACATCCCCCAATCCTTTTGATTTTTTATTCTGAGATGGGATCTAAATTGCCCAAGTTGGCCTTGAACTTGTAATCCTTTTGCTTCAGCCTCTCAAGTTGCTAGGATAGCAGGTGTATGTCACCATGCTGAGGTTTCTCTCTGTTTCTTGACCATTCCAAACTCCACAGCACCTGAAGTTTTTCCCCTTTCCCTCTGCCCAGAATGTTCTTGGTTGTATCACATGGCTAAGTCCTTCTTGACCTTCAGATTTTGGCACTGTCTCAAAGTGTTTTTCTCTTTCTACCTAAGTGACTGACTCCCTCTACCTTCTCCCGTCCACATTTTTGTCTATCCTTGTAGTGTGTCTTTTTTGTGTGTGCTAAAGTTGAACCCAGGGCTTGCAAGTGCTATACCATTAGCCACTTCCCCAGCCCTTTTAAAATTTTAATTTGAGTGGCTGGGAAAGGTGGTGCACTCCTGTAATCCCAGTGTCTCAGGAGGCTGAGACAGGAAAATCATGAGTTCAAAGCCAGCCTTAGGAACTCAGTGAGGCCCTAAGCAACTCAGCTAGACCCTGTCTCTAAATAAAATACAAAAAATAAAAAAGGGCTGAGGATGTGGCTCAGTGGTTAAATGTCCCTGAATTCAATCCCACCCCCCCACCAAAAACATAAAAATAATACAGAAAATTTTTTTAAAAAAATTTTGAGGCAAAGTCTGGCTAAGTTGCCCCAGGCTGGCCTTGAACTTGCAATCCTCTGCCTCAGCCTCTGGAGTTGCTAGGATTACAGGTGTTTTCCACCTTGCCCAGCCTAGACCATATCTTTTAATGGCTGGGATCAGATTGTCTGTTGTACTCCAGTGTACAACCAGCACCTAAACCAAAGTCTGGCACAGAGTAAATACTAAATATTTACTGAGTAAATGGATTAATTAGCCTTGTACTGGGTAAAAGGGATACAGAGGTGACCCATTTAGAAGGGAGGATGTATTTACATGACCAGGACACCAGAATCTTCCTAGAAGAAATATAGTTTCTTCTAATAACTAACATTTATTAGTTCACCAATTCAAGATCCATTTGTGTGTGTGTGTGTGTGTGTGTGTGTAAACGTACATATATATATTTTTAAGATGGGGTCTTGTTATGTAAGTTGCTCAGGCTGGTCTTGAATTTGTGGGCTTCCCAAGTAGCTGAATTTACAGGTGTGCACCACCACACTGGGCTTTTTTTGTTGTTGTTGTGGTAGTTGGGAGATGGATTTAGATCCATCATGAGGACCTTAGGGTAAGTGCTTTAGCACTGGGCTATACCCCCAACCACCATTTTGTTTTTAATGTGCCTAAAGTCATACAGTTTCTATAAGTGGTAAAGCTGAGATCCAAAATCAGGCAATCTTCCTTCAGAGCCGGAAACTATTTTTTGGGTAGGAGGGATTGAACCTAGGAGCACTTAACCACTGAGCCACATCCCCATCCCCTTTTTACTTTATTTAGGGACAAGACTTTGCTAACTTGCTGAGGCTGGCTTTGAACTTACAATCCTTCTGCCTCAGCCTTCCAGCCACTGGGATTATAGCTGTGTGATACTGCACCAGGCTGAGCCTGCACTCTTTTAAAAATAATTTGAGGTGAAAGACACCGTTTTATCAGGTGTGTGTGTTTGCCGTACTAGAGAATAAACTCAGTCCCTACTGAAAGCTAGGCAAGTGCTCTACCACTAAGCTACCCCCAGATAAAAATTAGCCATTTTATTTTTATAAAAATATTTTTAGATGTAGATGGTCACAATACGTTTATTTACTTATTTTTATGTGGTGCTGTGAATCACCACTGAGCCACAACCCCATCCCTTATTTTTAATATTTTTATAGTAGATAAACACAATACCTTTATTTTATTTTTATCTGGTGCTGAGAATCAAACCCAATGCCTCACACGTACTAGGCAAGTGCTCTACCAACTGAGCTATAACCCCAGTTCATCCAAAGTTAGCCATTTTAAATTGAACAATTCAGCAGCAGTTAGCACATCAATATTGTGCAACCATCACCTCTATCTAGTTCCAAAATATTTCCATCAACTCCAAAGCAAAACTCCTACCCCTTAAGCAATTTCCCCCTTCTCTTCTCCATGCACTTTTTTTTTTTAAATATTTATTTATTTATTTATTTAGTTATTGGCGGACACAACATCTTTGTTTGTACGTGGTGCTGAGGATCGAACCCGGGCCGCACGCATGCCAGGCGAGCGCGCCACCACTTGAGCCACATCCCCAGCCCCTCCATGCACTTTTTGATCTTCACAATAACCCAACTGTATGATTGAGAAAAAGAGGTAAGAGTTTAGTGATAGTTCCAAGGTCACACTGCTAGTAGATATGGAAAAGTGATTCTGACTCCAGTGCCTACACTTTTGGAAGAAACCACAAGGAGGGGGGCTAAATTTCTGTTGGGGCAGGGACCTAGAACTAAGTGCGCCCTCAAGTGTTGAGGTAAAACTGCAATTAGGACTGTACAGGCGATTGGCAGAGCCAAAAGTAATGCAAGCCCTAGAGCAGTTACAGGTCAGGAATTAGAAATGTCAGCACTGGGCTGGGGATGTGGCTCAAGCGGTAGCGTGCTCGCCTGGCATGCGATCCTCAGCACCACATACAAAACAAAGATGTTGTGTCTGCGGAAAACTAAAAAAAATAAATATTAAAAATTCTCTGTCTCTCTCTTTAAAAAAAAAAAAAGAAAGAAAAAAAGAAATGTCAGCACTGCAGGAAGCATTGCAAACACCTCAAGAACAAGTCTGTCACTCCTTGGGCAGCTTCAATAGGCTGCAGTCTGAGTCAGAAGAGGCACAGCTAGGTGGGCGTGTTTTGCCTTCATGGGGTCAGGCCCTCCCCGGAAACCCCAGGTGAGTTGCCAGGGTGTATAGATCCCAGAAAAGAGGAGGAAGGAGATCTGAGTCAACAGCATCCCACTCTGAGGGGGGCCTCCAGGACACGGGAACTCCTTGGTATCTGTCTTATACTTCTTGGAGGAGCTGTCATCTCTAGTATCCCTCTCCCGCAACACAGGGGCGCTCTTTCTGGGGCTCCTCTCGCTCCCTGCCCCTCTCTAGCGATCTCAGATATGAGGCACTTTTCTGAGTTATATTCAGTTTCCTCTTCTCCTTTGAGAGGGCTGGGCGGGCCCATCCTGCTCCAAAGAGAAGGCTTCTTTCGCAAGCTCTCTACTTTTTTTCTGACCAGGGTAGTAGCCGAGTTCTAATCAACAATGCCCGGCGCTCAGCCCAATTCCGCCCCAGGTGTTGCCAGAGGGCAGCTCCATGGAAACGAAAACATCACAACTTCACGAAAGTATCGCGAGAAGCGCGGTTGAGCCCGCGGCCAAGAAGAGGCGGAGCGAGGGCGGGAACGCTGAGTGAAGGGGGAGGAGCCAGAGCGCTTCCGAGGTCCCGGTCGCGAGACTGTCTCTCCCTAGGCAGCGCCCCCGCGTGACTGCGCTTTACATAATCGCGGCCTCACGCGTCACAGTGGCGTACTCCAGTTCAGATCGAATCAGAGTGGTGTAAAGCTTCGCGTTTCGCCCTCTCCTGCTTGATCGACGTCGAAGTGAACCAGTGAACGGGCGTTCAGTGCCGTGGTGCCCGCCCCGGTTCGCCCAGGCCCGCCCGCGCCGGCCCGCGCCAACCCGCCCTCCTGCCGCAGCTAGCAGCCTGCCGCCACCGCCAGGTTGTGCCTCAGACTGTCAGATAAAGCGGCGGGCCGGGCCCGCGGGGCGGTGAGCACGGCCCGGGCCGGACATGGCGGCGCTCTACGCCTGCACCAAGTGCCACCAGCGCTTCCCCTTCGAGGCGCTGTCTCAGGGGCAGCAGCTGTGTAAGGTGCGCGGGCTGGGGCGGCGGCCGGGAACTGGGGACGCAGCAGGCGCGGCCCGGAACTCCCGGTTGTGCGGGACGCCCGGAGGGTCCCTCAGGCTGGGTGTGGCAGGCCCGCCTAGCTGAGGAGACGCTCCCTCCCCTCTGGGGGCCGGCGGGGCACGTGGGGGAGTCCCAGGCCCAGTCCAGGCCCCCCGCGGCTGGCGTGTCCGGGTGCTTAGCAACCGCGGGGGATTGTTTTCCGAACCCGCGAGGTCGGGGGAGGGGGACGGCGGATCCCCTTCTTGCCGGTGACCAGCCACTCCGGGGATTCCTTTGGGCTGTCTTCCTCCCCAACGCGGTCCGCCCTGGGTGCCTACTCAGGGACCCCCTGCTCCGCCTGGGTTAAACTTGAGAGTTGGGTGCTGCCAGGGAGGAGTGTCTAGAACTCGGGACACCTCATGGGCACTCTTCATCCGGTCTGAATCGAAGGTGGCAAGGCTCTATTTAAAAAAAGAAAAAAGTCCCCAATGAAGCGCACGAATCAGGATGACTTTTAAACATCTAGTTGGTGGCCTTCGGTCCTCGCTTTAACCAGTTTTTACTCCTAAAGTCACAGTGTCTCTAAGTTTGCTTCATTCACTGTGCCTATGTCAATGAATAGAAGTGCTGCAGAGCAACAATAAAAGTTACCAAGCCCACTGAAGAGTGATGTTGAGATATCCTTAGATAATCCAGAGTTTGTGACTCTGATTGGAGTAAGTCACAGTTGTATGTCAAGATTGCCTCAGATGGCCATGTTTACCAGATCTGAGAGAAGGCAAGCGCTTGAGTGCCCTTTTTAGCCTAAAAATTACATATGATTTAAGGAAGTATTAAGTACATAAATAAAAATGATTTTAATCTAGCACCTTCATTTCACAAGTAAACCTACTCAAAATCACACAGTAGCACAAGAATCAGAACTAGAATCTAGGATTTCAGATTCTCACTCTGGGTCTTATTCATATATGTTTGTTTTGCAATTTATGACCAGTACCATACAAATTCTTACTCCCACATCAACAGCACAACAGTGATGCAAATATTACAGAGGAGGAAAATAAGGCCCAGAAAGTTAAGTGACTCACTCAAGCATAGTGGCTGTGCTAGGAATAGTACCCAGGTCTTCTTCCTACTGAAGGCTGTTTCCGTTTGTGAGTGCCTTTTAAAATTATATCCTCATTTCATTTCAGGAATGTCGGATTGCACACCCAGTTGTGAAGTGCACCTACTGCAGGACTGAGTACCAGCAGGAGAGGTAGAGTTTTGGTTGACCATGAAAGATGTTATTAGGCTCTTCCCTCTTAAAAAACTGTGTTTGTGTTTCATGTGCAGATCTGTAATTAATTTCATTGTAATATACAGATCAGTAGTGAATTACATTATTTACAGATTCAACAGTTTCCTGATACATTGAAGGGTGTATAATACATACATTATATCCTAAATTTTATCCTTTGATTGTTTTTTTAATTTTTTTCTGTACTAGGAATTGAACCCTTGAACATGCTAGGCAGTGCTGTACCACTAAGCTACATCCCCACCCCTCTTTAATTCAATTTAATTTTTAAAAATATATATTTATTTTTTAGTTGTAGTTGAACACAATATCTTTATTGTATTTATTTATTTTATGTGGTGCTAAAGATAGAACCCAGGGCCTCACACATGTGCTAGGCCAGCGCTATATAGCTGAGCCACAATCCCAGCACCCCAATTTAATTTTTATTCTGAGATGGGAGTCTCACTAAGTTGCATAGGCTGTCCTCAATATACAGTCCTCCTGCTTCCGCCTCCCAAATAGCTGGAATTATAGGTATGTACCACCCTGCCTGGCCATTCCTTTAATTTTTAATTTTTATCTACTTATTTATTTTTTTATGGTGTTGAGGATCAAACCTAGAACCACATACATGCTAGGCAAGCACTCTACCACTGAGCTACATCCCTGATTACTTACATTTTTAAAGTTACTTAGTTTTCAGGTCCTTGATCATTTTATATAGGGGTTATGATCTTCCAGCCCTAAAGAAACCAACCCCATAGCAGTAAAACATGAGCCTCAAGTTCCAGTATGTTTAGAGGATGAAAAATTTATAAGGTCAAAGAAGATACTTTTAGAAATATGACAATCCTGATAAAAGGTTTGTTAGCCCTAGCCACATTTGAAACTCATTTTACACTTTCCTGATGTGAATCAGTCTCTGCCTGCACTCTCCTTTTGGTACTAGGATTGAGCCCTAACCCTAAACCCCTCAGCCCTTTTAATTTTTTTGAGACAGATTTTGCTCTCTTGCTAAATTACTGAGGACCTCACTAAATTGTTGAGGCTGGCCTTGAACTTGAACTTGTGATCCTCCTACCTTTTCCTCCTGAGTTGCTACAATTACTGGCTTGTATCACCACACCTGGCAAAATACTCAAATCTTAAGTACTTCATTCAACGAATTTTACAAATAGTAACCCCTAAACCTACAGAATGTTACCCCCATTCCTTTCAGTCCTGTCATGCCTCCTCCTAGTCTTTCCTCAACACTCCTTGTTTTCCCTGGGCAACCACTATTCTGTTGATTTCCATTTCTATGATCAATTAACTTTTCCTATTGAACTTCTTATTAATGGATCGTACGGATCATACTTAGAGCTGTGTTTTATCTTTCTCATTTAGGCCAATAATTCATTGTGAGTTAATTTTTGTGTAATGGTGAGATATGAGCTTTGATCCTTAATTTACACCACACACAGAAATTAATCCAAGATCATGAAAAGACATTTTTCTTTTTTTTTAATATTTTTTATTAGTTATTATTATTATGTGGTACTGAGAATAGAGAGCCAGTGTCTCACACATGCTAAGCAAGCTCTCTACCACTGAGCCACAACCCTAGCCTAAGGTCATTTTTCTTTGTGTGTGAGTGTGTGTGTGTGTTTTTTTGTTTTTTGTTTTTTTGGTACTAGGGATTGAACCCAAGGATCCTTAACCACTGAACCATATCCCCAGCCCTTTTTTACATTTTATCTGGAGACAGGGTCTCACTGAGTTGCTTAGTGCCTCTCTAAGTTGCTGAGGCTGACATTAAACTTGTAATCTTCCGGGCTGGGGATGTGGCTCAAGCGGTAGCGCGCTCGCCTGGCATGCGTGCGGCCCGGGTTCGATCCTCAGCACCACATACCAACAAAGATGTTGTGTCCGTCGAGAACTAAAAAATAAATATTAAAAAAAAAAAAAAAAAACTTGTAATCTTCCTGCCTCAGCCTCCTGAGCTGCTGGGATTGTAGGGGTATATGCCACCACACCCATGCATTGTGCTGCTTCACTAATGCTAAGCAAATACTCTACCACTGAACTACATCCCCAACACCTGCACTTCAATTCTTTTTTTTTAAATTTTTTTTTTTAATATTTATTTTTTAGTTCTCGGTGGACACAACATCTTTGTTGGTATGTGGTGCTGAGGATCGAACCCGGGCCCCACGCATGCCAGGCGAGCGCGCTACCGCTTGAGCCACATCCCCAGCCCCCTGCACTTCAATTCTTTACTGTTTTTCTTTCTTTTTTTTCTTTTTGGGTGGTGCTGGCGATTGAGCCTTGTGCATTTGAGGAGAGTACTTTATCACTGAGTTAAACCCGAACCTTTTTTATTTTTATTTTGAGATAGGGTCTAAGTTTTCTAAGCTGGCCTCAGCCTCTTAATTAACTGGGATTACATGTGTGTACCACAACACTCAGCTTGAACTGCCTTCTTTAAGTAGCAGAAAATTGCCCTGCCCTGGAAAGTATTTTGTTTGAGTATCTTATTTATTTATTTATTTTTATTTTTGTCAATGCTTATCTCAGAGAAATCAGATTATTATTTTTTTTAGTACTGGGGATTGAACTCAATTTTGAAACAGAATCTTGCTAAGTTGCTTAGGACTTTGCTAAGTTGCTGAGGCTGGCCTTGGATTTTCTTTTTCTTTTTTTTTTAATATTTGTTTTTTAGTTGGACACAATATCTTTATTTATTTATTTTTATGTGGTGCTAAGGATTGAACCCAGGGCCTCGCATGTGCTAGGTGAGTGCTGTACCACTGAGCCACAACCCCAGCCCCTGGCCTTAAATTTTCAATCTTCCTGCCTCAGCCTCCCAAGTCACTGATATTATAGGTGTGTGCTAGTGTGCCTGATGAGAAATCAGAAATTTTGATGAAATATTTGGTTTTAAAGTCTATTTCCCCACCTCTGGGATTTTCATATGCTTTTACTTACAGAGGACCTTAGTCTGTCTAAGGTCACCATTGAATAGCAAACACCCAGTCACTAAGCTATATTCCCAGCACTCTGAGTTTATTTTCTAAATCCAAATACTTTATTCCTTATCTTAAATTTGTCAGTTATTCATCTGAATTAAAGAGAATTAATTTATTTTCTGCTAGTCCATTTTACTCTAACATAATTTTTTTTTTTTATATATTGGGGATTAAACCCAGGGGTGCTTAATAACCACTGAGCTACATACCCAATTTTTTTTATTTTGAGACAAAGTCTTGCTGAGTTGTTGAGGGTCTTGCTAAGTGCTGAGGCTTGCTTCAAACTTGCTATCCTCCTGCCTCAGCCTACTGAATTGCTAGGATTACAGGTATGTGCCATTGCACCCCAAATCTAACATATTTTGAAATCTTTTCCATATCTGATAGTATTATTTATATGGTACTTAAAGATGTCATAATCAGAAATAACTCACTCTTCATATTAAGTGAAGACTTATTTTATTTGAGATGACAAAATTAATAACCACATAATAATTCAAAGAGCTATTGGCCAGATAGATACTTGAAAGTCAGTTAATTAAGTGTCCAGACCATATTTTACCTTGCCCTTGGGCAATGAGCAAATTCCTTAGACTTAAGGAGGAATTCATTTACAGATGATCTAAGAAAAACTTGTCTTCTTTTTTCTTTAATAGCAAAACCAATACAATTTGCAAGAAATGTGCTCAGAATGTGCAGTTGTATGGAACGGTAAGTAAGATTTCTCTGTTCCTAACAGTGAGTACCTGGTTCTTTTGGAAATTTTTCTTCTGTAGACTATTAATGTCATTATAACATTTTTATTAGAACTAGTTATATTAATATATCTAGTATGTCATTTTTTAATCTATTTAATACTTACTATAATGGACTTCTGTGTTTATAGTTACTCTGTCAGGATTGATTATAATTTTCCTTGAGTGGCATTAGATGAGGTGAAAGATGAATTCTGTGTCTTGACTTCTTTGTTAATAGTTGACTATTTTGAAGAATTATCTTTTTTTTTTTTTCTTCTTAATGTTAGTGTTCAGAATACTATTTCTAAGCTAGGTATAGTGGCTCATGCCTATAATTCCAGAAACTCAGGAGTCTTAAGGCAGGAGGTTGGCAAATTCCAGGCCAGCTTGAGAAACTTAGTGAGACTCTGTCTCAAAATAAAAAATTAAAAAGGGCTAGGGGTGTTGCTAAGTGATAAAGTGCCCCTGGGTTCAATCTGCAGTAACCTCCCCACCCCTACAGAAAAAAGAACATTATCTGTGCAGGCATTTTCCTGATATGTTTATACACTGATGATGGTAAAGTGGCCTTTTCAGATATTTGGAAGCACTTGCTGGTTTCTCCAAAGAACTGGTTCTGTTGCATTTCTCATAGAAATCTCATCATGCATACTAATGGGTTTTTGTCATTTGTTCATTTATTTAAGAAATAGTCTTGTGAAGAAAAATGTTTGTATTAAGAATAAGCTTTGGGGACTGGGGTTGTGGCTCAGTGGTAGAGCGCTTGCCTAGAATGTGTGAGGCTCTGGGTTTGATTCTCAGCACGACATATACATAAATGAATAAAATAAAGCCATCAACATCTTTAAAAAAAAAAAAAAAGAGCACCATGAGTTCAAAGTCAGCCTCAGCAAAATCGAGGCGCTAAGCAACTCAGTGAGACTCTGTCTCTAATTAAATACAAAATAGGCTGAGGATGTGGCTCAGTTGTCGAGTGCCCCTGAGTTCAATTCCCAGTACCTCCCCCGAAAATGAGCTTCATTTGATCAACTTAAAAGCAAATTTATAAAGTTGGGAATATATTTTTACTTACTCTGTAGGAATTATTGCTTTACAAAAATGTACTGGTATTTTATCACATGTTTATTTGATGCATTTTTCCCCCTCTTTAAGCCCAAACCTTGTCAGTATTGCAACATAATTGCAGCATTTATTGGCAATAAATGCCAACGTTGCACAAATTCAGAGAAGAAGTATGGACCACCATATTCTTGTGAGCAGTGCAAGCAGCAGTGTGCGTTTGACAGGAAAGATGATAGAAAGAAGGTAAATATGTATTTTTCTTGATTTTTTTTTTCTTTCAGAGAAATTAAAGTGGGCCAATTATATTAAAAAGACATATAACAGTGCTCTATATGTGTAATGTGAAATGAATTGCATTCTGCCATCATGTATAACATAGTAGAATAAATAAATAATAAAAAAAACTTTATAAAAGACATATAACAGAGTTCCTTTCTTGGTTCTCCTCTTGGCCTTGAAGAAGATAATTAGACTGTTTAATTTATCAAATGTAAGCCATTATATTCCAACATTTTACAAGAATCCAAATTATAGGGATCAATATCCCTGTAATTGGAAATATTGTATTCTAGGTAGTAATTGGCAGAAGTCTATAGTAAATTCTGTAAGAAGAGGTTGTGACTTAAAATAGTGCTATTACTAGTATTACTAACTGATATCTGGTTCTTTAAATTTTTTTATTTTATTTATTTATTTATTTATTTTTTTAGTATTGGAGATTAGACTCAAGGGTACTTGACCACTGAGCCACTTCCCCGTCCCTGTTTTGTATTTTATTTAGAGACAGGGTCTCACTGAGTTGCTTAGCGCCTTGCTGTTGCTGAGGCTGGCTTTGAACTCGCAATCCTCCTGCCTCAGCCTCCCGAGCTGCTGGGATTATAGGCATGGATCACTAAGCCCAGCTCTTTAAATATTTTTATATGTTGAAGTTAAAAATCACAAGAAGCTGTGGCTGAGTTTGTGGCTCAGTAGTGGAGTGCTCGTCTTGCATGTGTGAGGCCCTGGGTTCAATTCTGAGCACCACATAAAAATGGAGGTGTTGTGTCTAACTACAACTAAAAAAAAATAAGATATTAAAAAAAAATCACAAGAAGCTGGATTCGGTGGCACATGTGTGTAATTCCAGCAGCTCAGGAGGCTGAGGCAGGAGGATCAAAGATTTCAAAGCCAGCCTCAGCAGTGTCATGATGCTAAGCAACTCAGTGAAAATCTGTCTCAATAAAAAATACAAAATAGGGCTGGGAATGTGGCTCAGTGATTGAGTGCCCCTGAGTTCAAACCCTGATAACCCCTTCTCCCCCACCAA
Source organism: Urocitellus parryii (assembly GCF_045843805.1). Classification (NCBI taxonomy): domain Eukaryota; kingdom Metazoa; phylum Chordata; class Mammalia; order Rodentia; family Sciuridae; genus Urocitellus; species Urocitellus parryii. Next base: position 16,384,570 of record NC_135541.1, read on the forward strand.
AAAAATCACAAGAACATAGTTATTTAGTGTCCTGTTTAAAAATTTCCCATGGTTTCTGGTTATGCTTGAACTAAAACTCAAACTCCTTCCTTACTTGCAAGTCCTGTATCCAGCAGTCAGTCTCATCTTCCATCATGCTTCCAGTCTCTTCCCTTCTTCCATTCCTACTGGCTGCCTTTCAGTCCTTCAGACATGTTAGTCTCATTTCCTCAACACTGCCACCTTTAAGCTGGCTGTTCTTTTGCCCAATGTGCCCTCTCCACAGTGTTTCAACCCAGATGCTACCTCCTCACAGAGACCTTCTTTTACTACACTCCCACAATTACTACTCCTTATATCCAATTACTTTCTGTTATTGTCTTCATAGCATGTAACATTGTGAAAATTGATCTTGCTTATAAATAAGTATTTGTCCATTCCTGCTAAAAATTAGCTTTTTTCCCATCTTATTGTTTCTACTATATATTTCCAAAGGCGTGGCATATGGTATGTAATAAAATAATATTTGTTGACTAGAAGAATATAGTATAGAAATTCTTTTTCAGTGGCCAAAGGTAATTTTCAGAGATGCTTAAGCTTTCAAGAGCTGACTATTGCTAACCAAACATATTCATTTATTATGAAAGGATATAACTTTCAGTGACCAGAGTACTCCTGCCAACTAGGGTACCTTTCTCTGAGTCAAGATACTGGAGAAGGGGCTGGGGATGTGGCTCAAGCGGTAGCGCGCTCGCCTGGCATGCGTGCGGCCCGGGTTCAATCCTCAGCACCACATACCAACAAAGATGTTGTGTCCGCCGAGAACTAAAAAATAAATAATAAAAATTCTCTCTCTCTCTCTCTCTCTAAAAAAAAAAAAAATCAAAAAAAAATCTTTAGGGCTGGGGATGTGGCTCAAGCGGTAGTGCGCTCGCCTGGCATGCGTGCGGCCCGGGTTCGATCCTCAGCACCACATACCAACAAAGATGTTGTGTCCGCCGAGAACTGAAGAATAAATATTAAAAAATTCTCTCTCTCTCTCTCTCTCTCTCTCTCTCTCTCTCTCTCTCTCTCTCTCTCTCTCTGCCCTCTCACTCTCTTAAAAAAAAAAAAAAGATACTGGAGAAGCTGAATTAGTAATCAAGAGGTAGTTTATAACTGTATGCTGCCCAGGTCTAGGCAATAATGCAAGCTTTGCAGTCCCCCACATCTGAGTCCCTTCTTACTCCTGGAGCTAGCTAAATGAACCTTGGAAATTTATTCTAATTATGCATCAATTTCTTTATTTTTCTCAACAGGAATAAAAGTAGATACTTCACTTGGGGCATGGAGATATTTAATGAGATAGTTATATAAAACAATTTTGAGCTGACACGTACTATAACTCAATAAATGGTACCTGTATTAATATTAATTAGTATAGCTAATTTAAAAAATCTGTTTATACTAGAGTTCCTTAAGTTTCTACTTGTTACAATCCCAAGTGTTTGGGATATTTTTAGACATACTCAAAAACTTTTGAGACATCCACTGGGCATCATGGCATGGCCTAAGATGAAGACTAAGACTGGAAAAATCACAAGCTTAAGAACAGCCTGGGAAACATAGTAGTGAGATCCTATCTCCAAAAAAAAAAAAAAAAATAGAGAAGGCTAAACTCAGGGATTAAGAGAGGGTGCTTTGTGGCTGGGGATGTAATCTATTGATAGAGTACTTGCCTAGCATGCACAAGGCTCTGGGTTTGATCCTCAGCAACACATACACATACAACCATAGAATGGATCATTCAGACTCAGAATGCATTTTGTATTTATTTAGAGACGGGGTCTCACAATTAGTTGTATGAAATTGGACAGCTTAATCTATTCATGTTCCGGTTTTCTTATCTGTAAATGCAGATGATCAGACCTCTGGTGTTAGAAAGGATGAATTATTATGTCTAAGTCCCTTAATGGAATCTGATACGAATTAAGTGCTCAATCAGTGTTTTGTATATGTATATTTAGGTGCTGGGAATTGACCCCAGAACCTAGTATATGCTAAGTCAGTGCTCACTGAACTACATCCACAGCCCTTTTCATTTTTTTATTTTGAGACAAAGTCTGGCTAAGATTCCTAGGCTGTCTTCAAACTTGTAATCTTTCTACCTCAACCTCCCAAGTAGCTGGGATTACAGGCATGCACCACCACAACTGACAATAATTTGTTTTTGATATTTTAATTCTCAAGATTATCTTTTATGTTTAAAGTTTATTTACTTATTTATTTTGGGGATGCCAGGGCTTGAACTCGGGAGCACTTGGCCACCGAGCCACATCCCCAGCCCTATTTTGTTTAGAGACAGGATCTTACTGAGTTGCTTAGTGCCTTGCTGTTGCTGAGGCTGGCTTTGAACTCTCAATCCTCCTGTCTCAACCTCTTGAGGTGCTGGGATTACAGGCATGCATCACCATTCCTTGTTTATTTTTATTTTTATTTATTTAAAAATTTTTTTTTAAAGAGAGAGTGAGAGAGAGAATTTTAATATTTCTTTTTTTAGTATTTGGTGGACACAACATCTTTGTTTGTATGTGGTGCTGAGGATCGGACCCGGGCCACAGGCATGCCAGGCTAGCGTGCTACCGTTTGAGCCACATCCCCAGCCCCTAAGATTATTTTTAAAGGAAAGATTTATCCTTGGTTCTCTGTGCAGTTTCATGTTCAATACTTATTTTCTTTCAGTGGAATTGCATTTTTTTTTTTTAATCCTTTGTTGAGGGGGTAGGGTCATGGCTCAGTGGTAGAGTGTTTGCCTTGCATGTGTGAGGCACTAGGTTCGATCCTCAGTACTACATAAAAATAAATAAAGATATTGTGTCCATCTACAACTAAAATAAAAATTAAAAAAAATAATCCTTTGTTAAATTCTTTCCTGGCCAGAGTCTTCTATTGTGTTTTATTTTATTTATTTATTTTTTAAAAAATTATTTCTTTATTATTTATCAGCAATACTGTTTTTTGTTTTTTTTTTTTTAGAGAGAGAGAGGGAATTTTTTAATATTTATTTTTTAGTTCTCGGCGGATACAACATCTTTGTTTGTATGTGGTGCTGAGGATCGAACCTGGGCTGCACGCATGCCAGGCGAACGAGCTACCGCTTGAGCCACATCCCCAGCCCTTCTATTGTGTTTTAAAATCAGGCTTTCAGATCATGTCCCATAACTATGGCATAAACTAGATCAAAGTTTTTTTCAAAGTGCATTTGTATATTTATAAACAAATAATTAAGGGCTGGGGATGTGGCTCAAGCGGTAGCTCGTTCGCCTGGCATTCGTGCAGCCCAGGTTCGATCCTCAGCACCACATACAAACAAAGATGTTGTATCCGCCGAGAACTAAAAAATAAATATTAAAAAATTCTCTCTCTCTCTCCCCCCCCCTCAAAAAAACAAACAAATAATTAAATACCTATCATCTACCAGACTCAATTCTAGGTATTGGAAATATACTAATGAACTAAATAAATAAGACCTTATTCTCACAGACTTTATATTCTTTTTTTTAAGTTTATTTATTTATTTTAGATATAGGTAGACACAATACCTTTATTTTATTTTTATACGGTGCTGAGGATCAAACCCAGTGCTTCAAGCATGCTAGGCAAGCACTCCACTGCTGAGCCACAGACTTTATATTCTTGTGTATCAGAGAGAGATGGATGAAAACAAAGAAGGACATAAATAAGCACAAATTTTAGAGTACCTGGTAGAAAGTCAGTGAGGTTTCCACCTAAATTGGACAATCAGGAGATGACATTTGAGTTGAAACTAAAATGATGAGAAGACAGTAGGCATTCTCTCGAGGGCAAAGGTTCCTGGAAGAGACACCAACTGTGCAAAGACCTTAAAGCAAAAATGAACTTGGCACTTGGGGAGAACAGAAGGCAGGGTGAATAAAGGGAAGAGAAAGAAAATGAAGTTGTTATAGACTAGGTAGAGGCTGCATTTAAATCACATTAGCCATGGTAAAGTTTGGATTTTATAATAGACGAGAAAATCTTGGATTTTAAGGAAAGAGTATGCAATCACATTTACATTTATGAAGCCCTCATCGGCTGCTATGAAGAAATAGTTCACAAGGCCCCAGGAATGAGAAGTAGGTTGGTCCTTTGAATGGCTCTTGAAGTAGTGACAGATGAGAATGGTGTAAAATGGAAGTAGTGGAGTTAGAAGGAAGAGGATAGTTTCAGACTGATGAATTGCTGATAAGTTAGAGAACAGTGATGTAACAAACCCTTGTTCGAGATGGTGCATATGATCTAATTTTAGCAATTGTAAATACAGGCTATAAAATTCTATAAAATATCAGGTACCTGAGTAATTACACCCAGCTCTACACAAAGGGCTTTGCATTCCAAATGCTCCACAAAGGCACCCCAGCTTCAGAGGGTGGTGGAAGTCATTCTGCTTTCCTAGTTTGTGTCTGGCTCTCTGGTGCACAGCTGCTTCTGTTTAAAGGAATCAACATTATCTAGTTTAGACTGTGCAATGGAAGGCTGCCACCAGGGACTGGTGTCTGGAAGCTACACATCCATGCATCTTTCTCTGGGGAAATTATTTCCATCTCAGAGAAGGTATCCAGTATGCCATTTTGTGAGCCATTATATAATGTATTAAAACTGAAGTATGGGAGAGTTTGGGTACATGATAATCTGTTATAAAATTTCATTTAGGGAGAATAAGTTTAAGAGATATATTGTACAATATGGTGAGTATAGTTAATAATGAGTTGTATTCTTGAAGATTGCTAAGAGAGATTTTTTTAGTTTTTGTTTGTGTTTGTCTTTGGTACTGGAGATTGAAACCAGGGGTGCTTTACCACTGAGATACAACCCTAGCCCTTTTTATTTTCTGAGACGGGTCTCCTTAAGTTGCTAAGGGCCATGCTAAGTATCTGAGGCTGGATTTGAACTTTCAATCCTCTTGCCTCAGTCTTCCAACTCATTAGGATTATAGGCATGCACTACCATGTCCTGCTAGATGTAAGTGTTCTCACACACACACACACACACACAAAAAAAAAAAAAAAAAAAAAGTAAGGTAGCCGGGAGCAGTGGTGCATATCTGTAATCCCAGCAGGTTGGGAGGTTGAGACAGGAAGATCTAGAGTTCAAAGCCAGCCTCAGTAAAAGCGAGGCGCTAAGTAATTCAATGAGACCCTGTCTCTAAATAAAATACAAAATTGGGCTGGGGTGTGGCTCAGTTCAATCCCTGGTATCCCCCCACACACCAAAAAAAAAAAAAAAGGTAAGGTAAGGCCTGTTAATTAGTTTGATGTAGCCATTTCACAATTTCTATACATTTCAAGACTATATGTTGGGGCTAGGGATATAGCTCAATTGGTAGAGTGCTTGCCTTTTTAGCACAAGGCCTTGCTTCAATCCCCAACATCACACACACACAAAAGAAATACATGTTATACATGAAAATACATACAATTTTTATTTGTCCATTTAAAAAGTGAAGTATAAACTTTGTTTCATCTTCTACCTTCTCCCTGCTGAGTTTTCCATAAAGAGCACCATGGAAACATCTGTCTTTTGAAATTCTTGTGGGACCTTTGCTCTGGTCTGTGTTTGCTAAGATGAAGAAAAACAAAATAAGCAGGAATAAAATAGAGGCTGTTTTTACTAAACAACTTTTATGTTGGCACCATGCTAAGTGTTTTATGTACATTATTTTACTAAATCCTTGTAGCAGCCCTCTGTGACTTGCCCAAAGTTACACAGCTGACAAGTGAGAGAGCTGGAACTTAACCCAGGGGTTCTAATTCCTAGTGCCCATATTCTCAGTCACTGCACTACATTTCCTGTTCTTTATCTTTGTCTCCTTGTCTTTCAGGTAGATGGGAAATTGCTGTGCTGGTTGTGCACACTTTCATACAAACGTGTTCTCCAGAAGACCAAAGAGCAAAGGAAGCACCTGAGCAGCTCTTCTCGTGCAGGCCACCAGGAGAAGGAACAATACAGCCGCCTGAGTGGTGGTAGCCATTATAACAGGTAACCCCAGGTGCATGAGATAGGACTAAAAGTGCTAGGTAGGTGAGACGTTGGGCAGTTAGGGAAGATATTGTGTTGTATAAGTTTTCCCATTTTCTCTTTGGTGACAAGCCTGTAGGAAGAATCCCATTTGTCATATTTTATAATTCCTGTATCTTCCAAGAGCCAGGGAGATTGATTTCTTTCTTTCTTTTTTTTTTTTTAAACAAAAAACATGGGCTGGGGATGTGGCTCAAGCAGTAGCGCGCTCGCCTGGCATGCATGCGGCCCCGGTTCGATCCTCAACACCACATACAAACAATGTCCGCCAAAAACTAAAAAATAAATATTAAAAATTCTCTCTCTCTCAGGCTGGGGATGTGGCTCAAGCGGTAGCACGCTCGCCTGGCATGCGTGCGGCCCGGGTTCGATCCTCAGCACCACATACCAATAAAGATGTTGTGTCCGCCGAGAACTAAAAAATAAATATTAAAAATTTCAAAAAAAAAAAAAAATTCTCTCTCTCTCTCAAAAACCAAACCAAAACAAAACAAAACAAAAAAAAACCACTAGGGATTGAACCCAGAGGTTCTCTACCACTGAGTTACATCTCCAGCCCTTTTTATATATTTATTGTTTAAGACAGGATCTCGCTGAGTTATCCAGGTTGGCCTTAAAACCTGCAGTCCTCTTGCTTCAGCCTCCTGAGTAGCTTACAGGTGTGTCCCACTGCATTTGGTGCACTTTAAGGTGTCAGAATTTTCTGACTTTGTATTGTGTCTTAAAGTTTTGTGGAACTTACTCCATGTGTAGTGTTCTCGTCATCCTTTGGATTTTTTTTTTTTTTTTTCTTTAAAAGACATTTCACTTCCTGAGGGACACAGCTTTTAAAATGTGTATTTGGCCAGGAGAGTGATAGATATTCTAGATTTGTTAGAGTGAAATCCAGTCAAAAAATGTTCTTCCATTGATGCCTTAACCTTCCTGTCAGAGTATCTGTAGTAGTGTTAAGATCTGTGGCTCTGGATTGAATCCTGGCTCTGCCAAGTTTTCTATGGGTATCTTGGGCAAGTTTTCTCATCTGTAAAATAAAAGTAATAATAGTATTACCTGGGGTTGTTGTAAAGATAAATTATATAGTGCATGCACAGTGATTAGTTTTATAACTGGCACATAGGAAGTATTCAATATATTTTAGTTATTTTTTATTATTACCCTCATGACTTTGTTTATTCACCAGACATTAAGTACTCTAATGGACCAGGGGTTCTGCTGGGCATATAGAGGTGAACAAAAGAGTCATGCTGCTCTCCAAGAGTATGCAGTCTGGTAGAGAAGACAGACTTGTAATCAAATTATTGCAGCCTAATGTGAAGGGCACCACAGTGGGAACATATCAAGATACAAGTATGGGAGGCAGTAATAATTAACCATCTCAGGAAACAAGGCATGGCAAGCTTAGAGAAGAGCTGTTAGGTAACTGGATCTTGGGATGAGTTGGATCATCAGATAAGACTGGGCAGTGGCATCCTAGGCTAAAGGAATAGCATTTACAAAGAATTTGAAGTCCTTTTACTCTGCTGGAGCTTGTGATTGCGAGCTGGGGAATGGAAGGAAAAAGGATCATGCAGATCTGATAAAGGAGTGTGAAGTTGGGTTAGTAGGAAGCCACTGAAGAGATCTGTGCATGGGAGAGACTAAATCTGCATTAAAAACAACCTTGATTGGTGGAGAAGCATCAGAAGTAAAAAGGTCTGGGGGCTACTTAAGAAGCATTTTTGCAAGAGTTCAGATAAGAGAAGTTCAGATAAGAACCTTATCTGAGTCATGTTGGCACATGCCTACAATCCCAGTTACTCTAGAATAGGAAGCAGAATTGCAAGTTCAAGGACAGCCTGGGAATCTTAGGGAGACCTTGTTTCTTTTCTCTTCTTTTGTTTTTGTTTTTGGTACTAGGGATTGAACCCAGGAGTGCTTACTGAACCACATCCCCAGCCCTTTTTTTTTTTTTTTTTTTTGAGAGTCTTGTTCAGTTGCTTAGGGTCTCACTTGGCTCATTTGGTTGCTGAGGCTTGGCTTAAACTTGTGATCCTCCTGCCTCAGCTTCCTGAGGTGCTGAGACTACAGGTGTGCAGCATTGGGCCAACTAGGAGACTGTTTCAAAATGTAAAAAGGATCAGGGTTGTAGCTTAGTGATAGAGTACTTGCCCAGCATATCTGAGGCCTTTGGTTCAATCCCAGAAAGAAAGAAAAGAGGGCTGGGGATGTGGCTCAAGCGGTAGCACGCTCGCCTGGCATGCGTGCGGCCCGGGTTGGATCCTCAGCACCACATACCAACAAAGATGTTGTGTCCGCCGAGAACTAAAAAATAAATATTAAAAAAAAATCTTCATAATAAAGATCTGTAGAACTCTCTAGCATTGTACTGATATAATATGTTAAAAAAAAAAAGGAAAGAAAGAAAAAGAAAATAAGGTCTTGCACAGAAAAGCTACTATCTTATATTGGTTCAATAGACAGACTTTCATTATGGTATCTTATTAATCTTTGATTTCTAACATGTATTTCTCTATTTTTGCCATTAAAAGCCAGAAAACACTTTCTACATCTTCAATTCAAAATGAAATCCCAAAGAAAAAATCCAAGTTTGATTCAATCACAACAAATGGAGACAGGTGAGCCAGTTGGAGTATGTGTGCACACACAATTGAAATGCATACACAGTTCCTAAAACTAGAATATGTTTTAGGTTGTACCTTGGAGCTAGTCTACAGCTGTCAGTGAACCATTGAGGGATTAGCTACTTGATAGCTGATATATTTAACAGTACTTATAAACAGCAGTACTGATATCAGTCAAATCTTATTTAAGCATAAGAATGTGTTACTTGTAACTGGATTTAATAGAAGTTGAATTCTGCAGTTCACTAACTAACTGTCCTACACTGGTAAACACTGAATGTTTTTCATTGTGGTCTGTGCCTGTAGCCTCCTCTAGGCAGGGTAGGAGTTGGTTTTCAGAGGTAGAGCAGAGACAGGTGGGGTTAACGCAATGTTGTGTGAGGGGTATTCCATACTTTCATAGCATTCAGAAAGCCAGCCCAGTGCAGATACTGGATCAGAAGAGAATGAGATGCATTTAAATATTTTTGTTTTATTTCCAGCCTGTCTAAATGCATAATTTTATTCCTCACTTTCCTCTCTCCTTCTCAGCGATGCTTCCTCTTACGAGCTGCTTTGTCCTAATATCCAGAGTGCCCCGTCCGTGTTGGTGCAGTGGGCCACTTCCCAACAGAGTCTTGGGGCCAACCATTTTCCTGTTCCTCCAGCCCCGGGCATCTTGAAGTGAGATCACCTAACACAGTCCCTAAGTCCTTGGAATCATCTCTAGTCTGAAAATTTCACCCATTCACAGTTCTCCCTCCCATTCAGTGGTGGATACGGGAACAGACCCTCAAATACACTTACCAGGGCTAAATTTATTCATCAGAGTATAAAACATCTGTGAAATTTACTCTTTCCCACTGTCTTTTTCATTAAATTTATTTCAGACCCTACCAAGATAGTGTCTTTTTACAACTAGTTTAATTGATGTTAAACTTCTTGAATTAAACCTTCTGGAAACATGTAACTAAATGTTTAGATTACATGAGGGAAGGAACCATGAAGACCATCTTTGTGATCAATTTTTCTATTCTCTGAGCAGTCAGCCTGGCCATTCTGAAAGCATGTGAGGCAGATAGTCTATCATCTCTGTCATTGTGCATGACCCTTCAAAAACTACTTAAAGGAATGAAGTTTTCTTTGTTTTTTAGGACACAGGGTCTCACTACATTGCCCAGGCCCAAATGATCCTCTCACCTCTATATATAGAAGCAAGGCATTCAAGCCAAGACCTATACCTGTATTTATTATTTTTTTCTTTTTCTAGGTTTTTTTTTTCTTTTTCTTTTTAAAGACCTATACCTTTAGAGTTTTCATTTCTGTTTGTGCTCATTTATAACCCAGGTTGGATTGAATGACCTTGATAAAGCTCTTTCATGTCCTCTAGTTTAACCAAGTAGTCTTTAAGTTTATCATTTAGTAGCTTATTCTGTTCTTGAAATATTGCACTGTTTTTGCTGTCCATTGCCATGGATACACGAAACTAAAAACTCCATTTCTCTGTTCAGACTATTTTATTGCATCTCAGAGTTCAGTCACCAGCAGTGACTGTATTCCTCATGTAGGATGCTGATTCTTGAGGTCTTTTATCCATACAAGATACTGAAAGATCATTTTCTCCTTAGATGACCATACTGATTGTTTAAAGTATAATTTAATCTCAAAATTGGAAATCTGGAAAAATGTTTACACATACATAAGTTCTATTTGAATATACTATATTACTAGTCTTAACATTTTATTCCCCTTATTTGTATTTAAAAAAATTTTTTTGTAGTTGTAGATGGTCAGAATGCCTTTTTATTTTACTTATAATTTTTTATGTGGTGCTAAGGACTGAATCCAGTGCTAGGCAAGCACTCTGCCACTGAGCTATAGCCCTAGCCCCCTTATTTGTATTTTTAAAAAACCATTCATAACACAGGATAAATTACACTTTGCTATTCTGTTTAGTTTGTGGGTTTTCTCCTGCTTTTAATTTATTTTTAAAAATAAATTAAAAGCAGGAGAAATGCTGCTTTTAATTTATTTTTAAAGTAAATTCTTAGAGGCTGGGATTGTGGCTCAGTGGTAGAGCACTTGCCTTGCAAGTGTGAGGCACTGGGTTTGATTCTCAGCACTGCATAGAAATAAATAAAATAAAGGTCCTTCAACAACTAAAAAAATTTAAAAAAAAAACAAAAGCATTATGAGCTGGGTGCAGTGGTGCACTCCTGTAACTCAGTAGAATGAGGCAGGAGGATCTCAAGTTTGAGGCCAACTTTAACCCTGTTTCAAAAGATAAGAAGAGGTAGGGATATAACTCAGTGGTAGAATGCCTCTGGGTTCAATCCTTAGTACACAAACAAACAAACAAACCTGAAGCATTCCAATAGTCCTTTGTTTTTTTAAGACTTTTTTAAGTCACACAGACTAAAAAATTTTAAATGCATACCTATGTACCAAGTATTATCAGTCAAAATGTCTATTATTTACCTTCCTCTCACTTTTTAATTAATCACAAACCACTTTCCTGTCCCCACCTTTAAAATATTCATATACTTTTAAATTTATGTCTTACTCTTTAATATTTATTCTTTATGCCTTCTGCAAGTTTGCTCCTTAACTTTTCAATGATCTTTATATACTGCCACATTCTTCTCTCCTATTTATTTAGTACCAAGGCATATTTTTTTCTTCTCTTATTCTTTATCCATTAGCCTCCTATATTGTACAGACAGAACACATTATCTTAACTTTCTATAATAGTTTAATAATCATAAGGCTTGGTCTTTTCTGTTTTTCAAAAATTACAGCCTCACTATGTTAATTTGTTAAAGTTGTAACAAAACTTTTTAATTTAAGGAAAATCTGAGCTAATGATTATCATTCATTCCTTCCTTGAGAAAATGTACCAGCTACTTTTTGATCTTATTTATTTATTATTCCATAGGAAATTTTTAAAAAGCAGTTTTGGGGTAGTGAGTGGCATCAAGGCAGACCTTGTGGCTTATTGTTTCTTAAGATCCTTTTTTTCCTTGTAATTTCATTTTATTCTCCCTCCTGAAAGATAGGACTTCTGTGTGGCATTTGAGGACCAATGTGCAGGGTTATAGGGAGGCAGGTTTGGGTTCAACTTAAGGAAGATTATTATATTAACAGCTTTTGGGAGAGACAAGTTTCATGGAGAAGTAATGAGCTCCCTGTCATTGAAGGTATTTGAAAAAAGACTGGCTTTTCTGTCATGCTAATGTAATCCTCTTTTTTCATTTCCAGGGGTTCTTATTGGACAAAGAGTTAGAGAGTCAGAGAGATAGGCCCCTAACATAGGATAGACAGAACTGGTTTTGTCACAATTTATTGGTAGGAGAAGAATCTTCTCTCAAGAAACAGAGGAGAGCATTAGGACCCTTGAGGACAATGATGAGTTACTTATACTACTAGCTCATTACTCTGTTTCATTCATTTCTGTATTTGTATATTTATATAGACTGTTGGCGGAGAAAAGACAGGTCCTTGGTAGTACTGAAATACATGTAAAGCTACAGATATAAGGATACTTCACATCTGAAACTGGTAGAGATTGTCATATGTCTTTTGCATTTACTTTTTGTTATCCAATAATTCTGTACAAGGATCAGTTTGTGAAAGTAATCTGTTCATTCTTCCTCTGACATTCTTCTTATATGCTTCATGTAGACTAGAGTGGAGGACAGTGTTCTCATCAATGAAATGTGTCTTCCAATTCTAACCATAGAAATGTTTGACTTGGTAACTATGAGGAAGTATGTGCTGTGGTCAGGCTTGCTATTTGGAGTTTCTTCCCAAGTAGAGAAGATGGGATGTGATTTAAGATATAAGAAGGAGCTAGGTACAGTAGTGCATGCCTGTAATCCTGGCTATTCAGTAGACTGAAACGGAGGATCTCAGAGTTCAAGGCTAGCCTGGGCAACTTAGTGAGATCCTGTCTCAAAATAAAATTTTAAAAAAGAGATGAAGATGTAGCTCAGTGGGAGAGCACTTGCTTACATGCATGAGGCCTTCCCTGTGTTCGAACCCCAGCACTGAAAACAAAACAAAACAAAAAACAGGAAGAACCAACCACAAAGAGAACTACAAATTCTTACTCTATTGTCATAGCAAGTTGATTTGTTTTACTTTATTTTTAAGTTATTATTTATTTATTTGGTACTGTGGTTTGAACCAAGGGATGCTTTATCATGGAGCCACATCCCCAACCCTTTGTATTTTTTATTTTGAGACAAGAACTTTTTAAGTTGCTTAGGGACTCATTAAGTTGCTGAGGCTTGTATTAAATTTGTAATTCTCCTGCCTCAGTCTCCCCAGTTTTGGGATTATAGCCATGTAGTACCATGTCCAACCCCTTCCTATTAGTTTTTCACAAAAAGAACTGGTATGAAATGCAGCATCTTCTCAGAAGCCACATCTCCTCATAATATATGCACTTATAATCTATCATCTATCCAGAATTCTAGGGACGTTTTCTAATCACAGATATTATAGCTCTTTCCGAGGTACATCTTGGGGACCTTTAGTGAACCTGAAGTAGTATCTGAGGCTCTTAGAATATAGCGTTTACTTTAATCCTGAATTTGAGAGAAAATGCTACAGGATGCCACTGTGTTATGGTTTGAGTTGGTGTCATTCTGATGATCACCTAACCTGTGTAGTTCCAGTTCAGCAAATGCTCTTGAGTTTGGTGTGTATGAAGCAATGTCCTCAATACTAGGAATTCAAATAGTTACTCCTGCCCTTGAGGAGTTCATAGTCAAGTGGCCTAGGATGCATCCTGAGGTAGAGAAAAGTATATATCCATCCAAGTTATGATTTTTCCCCCTCCGTTTTTCTATTCAGCTTTTCCCCAGACCTGGCTCTGGATTCACCAGGCACTGACCACTTTGTCATCATTGCTCAGCTGAAAGAAGAGGTAGCTACTCTGAAGAAGATGTTGCATCAAAAGGATCAAATGATCTTAGAGAAAGAAAAAAAGGTATGGTTAGTTAACACTTTTCAGACCAGAATGATGCAAGGGTATGGGACATGATGATAACTCTATTTGAAATTTTTTGAGTAATTTACTATTGATGCTTTTAGAGAGATCCCATGGCAAGGTGGGATGTCCTAGGGAGAGGCTAACCATTTGTGGTTACTCATGGGATGACATTACCTAGGTTAATTACCTTAGCCCAGTGGGTTCAAAAAGCTGATTTTTCTTAGCATTAAGAAGGGAGTTCCATGGCTGGGGTTGTGGCTCAGTGGTAGAGTAGCATGTGTGAGGCCCTGGGTTCGATTCTCAGAACCACATAAAAATAAAGGTATTGTGCCCAACTACAACTAAAACAAAATATTTTAAAAATATATTTTAAAGAAAAAAGGGAGTTCTACTTTTTAGGCAGGACATTTGTTAACCAAGATAAAGGAGATGATGTATAAAACCACAGTGTCTACTTCTTAATTCACAGTGGGACATACAATAGCATACTATTATTCTCAGCATGAACTACCTTGGATGATTGTAGTCAGAAGATGCTGAATAAGCATGGAGTTGGAATAAGAAATAGTGTTTATGTAATTGGAATGTTTAATGCTGTCAGGCTAAAAGAATCTGTTGTCTCCATTTCTGTTATGGGGATGGCTGTATCCATGGTCCAGTAATACTCAGAGTATGAGGCCAAGGCTCCCCACTCCCTGGACAGTGTTCAGGTGAGCCCCTCTCCATGACTCTTGCATCACTTGCTTTGTGTCATTGCTGCAGCTCCTTTACTAAGTGACCCACTATAAATACATAAATACCTTATTAATATTTTAAGTGTTAACATTCTATCTGCACATTAGAATATTTTCTATATTCTTATATTTCTAGTATATTTACATTAATATCTTTAGAATGAGACCAGTTTTATTTTGGTCTAAGAGTCATCTGCTTCTTCCCCCCACCCCCCTTGATACTGGAGATTGAACCCAGGGGTACTTTACACTGAGCTACATTTTGAGCCCTTATATTTTTTATTTTGAGACAGGGTCTTGCTAAGTTGCTGAGGCTGATCTTGAACTTGCAATTCTTTTGCCTCAGCCTCCTGAGTCACTGGGATTACATGCGTGCACCATCTCCCTCTCTCTTAGATGGAGGGGAGCTTTTGACGTTCTTGTTCTAATTTGTTGTTTATTATTATTTTATTTCTGGGTTCTTAGTATCTCATTTTGTGGGGTTGGGGCAGGAGTACTAAGGAATCAAACCAGGGCCTCATGCATGATAGGCAAGAGCTCTACCACTGAACTACATACCCAGCCCTTTTTATATTTTGAGACATGGTCTCCATAAGTTGCCCAGGCTGGCCTTGAACTTGCATTTCTCCTGCCTCGGCCTCCTGAGTTGCTGGGATTATAGGCATGTGCCTTTGTACCTGGCTAAGAGTATCTCATTTTTGCCTTCATAACAAAAACTTTTATTGCTGACTAGTTCTACTCTAAATGCCTTTATGTATTAACTACCCATATAACAAGTTTTTGAGGCAAAAATTATTATCATAATTTCATATATATATATATATATATATATATGTATTAGTTGTAGATGGACACAATACCTTTATTTTGTTCATTTATTTTTATGTAGTGCTGAGGATTGAACCCAGTGCCTCACGTGTGCAAAGCAAGTGCTCTACCACTAAGCCACAACCTCAGCCCCTATTATCATAATTTTATAGGTGAAGAATATCTCTGCTGTTTTTCTTTTAGGGCTCCAGTTACCTCCCTATGTCTGTTCCTCCCTCCATGGCTATATGTTGTCTTATACCACATTCAGAATGCTGTGATTCATTCTAAGTGACTCACAGACATTTACAATATTAAATTATCTTTTGCTTTTCCTTTTTTTTTTTTTTTTTTGAGATGAAGTCTGACTTTGTTGCCCAGACTGGCCTTGAATTCCTGGGCTTAAGTAATTCTCCTGCCTCCCAAGTACTGAAACTATAGGCATGCACCACTGCATGCATTATTTTCATCTGATTTCTATCTCATTTTATAGATGAGGAGACAGACCTAAAGAGGGTAAATAGTGCGTCATCACACAGCTAGTAAATGGTAGAACAAGGTTATGAATTTATTACCCATTCTGACTTTCTTGTACTTTCTACTGTGTTGGGCTATATCCTGCCAGTAGAGAAGGCACCATCCTGCCAGGTGGATTCATGGGGGGACACCCATATTCTTTCAACTTTACAATGTGACTGACAGATGAAAGTAGACCCAAGTATATTCTCGTCATGGACCAGATCAGAATGGCACATAACAGAACATTTGCAAAACAGACAAAATAAAAACACTTGTTTTTACTGCTTTGCAGAATTGGAGTTTTGAAAGGAGCAAAAACAAATAGACTGGGCTGGGGATGTGGCTCAGCATGCTGCGACCCGGGTTCGATCCTCAGCACCACATACCAACAAAGATGTTGTGTCCGCCAATAACTATAAATAAATAATAAAAAATTCTCTCTCTCTCTCTCTCTCTCTCTCTCTCTCTCTCTCTCTCTCTCTCTCCTCTCTCCTCTCTCAAAAAAAAAAAAAAAAAAAAAAACAAATAGACTGTTTCATATAGATTTCAGGATTAAGGACCCATTCCCTGGCTTGGGACAACCTGTTCTGCATCATGCCTGCCTTTTTATTGGTCGGGGATTAAGCCCAGGGGCATTTAACCACTGAGTCACATCCCCAGCCCTTTTTATTTTTTATTTGGCAGAGGGTCTTTTTGAGTTGCTAAGGCTAGCCTTAACTTGCAGTCTTCCTGCCTTAGCCTCCAAGTCCCTGGGATTATGGGCAAGCACCACCATGCCTGGCCTGCCTGCCTTTCTTTAGCCTCCTCTCCTGCCACTCTCCAAGTTATCATTCATTCAAATAATCTCTCAATTATCTCACATCTCTCTGCCTATGTCCACACCATTGCCTTTGCTTAGATATCATTCTTAATTTATGTGCCTGTTGCTCCTGTGCCTCTTAAACTCAAAATAATCTTTCTGACTTACATGTCCCTTCTTTGTGCTCCTTGGATAACATTTCAAAATAAAAAGGGCTGGGGATATAGCTCAGTGATATAGCACTGTCTAGCATGCATGAAGCCCTGGGTTCATTCCCCAGCAGAGAGGGGCAAAACATGAAATCTTTAAAACCTGCTAGTGGTTAATTAACAGAAATACTAATTCAAAACAGGGCACGGTGACACATACCTATAGTTGCAGCATTCAGGAGACTGAGGCAGGAAGATCATTTTATCTCACTTAAGGGACATCCTGAGGAACAGTGAGAAATCTGTCTCTTAAAAAAGAAAGAAAATAAATGTTAGTTCCAGGATTTTTTATAATTTTCAGGGAAGCTTTAGAAAAAAGTAGGATACTCCCTGGCTTTGACAATAGGTATGGATCTGCAGGACAGCCCTGGATTTGTTAATTTGTTGGACCACTTAGCTGTCTGATACCAAAACAGTTCTCATTACATAGAAATTTATTATGGTCACTCTGCCTTTTTTCCTTCAGATTACCGAGTTGAAGGCTGATTTTCAGTACCAGGAATCTCAGATGAGGGCAAAAATGAACCAAATGGAGAAAACGCACAAAGAAGTCACAGAACAATTGCAGGTGACTGCTTATTATGTGGTAACTAGAATACTTGGCTGAGTGTATTTTAATTCATTTTCTCTTAGATTTTTTTTTTTCTTAAGTATTGACATTACATTAGTCTCCCTTTTGGATATCTTTTTGTTTTACTCTTGAATATGTTCTGATCTTTTCCTCTCAGAAAGTTTGTAAATGGTTCCTTGATTTTGGAATGTGCCAGATGTGATTCCAGGTGTCTGAATTATGGATTCTGTTTAACTTGCTCATTAAGGCACTCCATAGTTTGTATTACATGGAGCATCCTTTTGTAATAGTGGATGCCAAGAGATTAGCAAATACTTTTTTCCTTAAACCAAATCTCAAGCCCTAGAGTTTTCTATTATTTGTTTTTACCTCTAGAATGGTTCATCTCTTCCTGACCCTCTACATTATCTGCCTTCACATCTGCTTGGAAAACTTATCCCATTATTAATTATTATTGTCTATTAAACTTACTCTGCATGGAAAACATATTCTTTCCTGGGCAAACATCCCCTCACACTGATTTATTTGTTTATTTAATTTATAGGCCAAAAATCGAGAACTCCTAAAACAGGCAGCTGCCTTGTCCAAGAGCAAGAAGTCGGAAAAGTCAGGAGCTATTACCTCTCCATGACAGACTGCAGGAGGCTCTTCAGCAACAGCAGATGGGGTCATCCTGGGTTAGGGTTGGAGACCTGGCTGTTCTCTGGGAATTGCAAACTTTCTTAAGAATCTCTATTTTATTACAGTTATCCTTCTTTGTGTGATTGCAGTGAGCTGAATGGAAACATCTAGTTTGTGCTGTGTTATGACTGCATGCTTGAGTGTTTGGGATTTCAGGTTCAATCTCCTTCTCTTTCTCTCTCACTACTCCTTCTATGCTTTTCTTCCTCTTCTACCATCTCTTCCTCTTTTCTTCTCTCCCTTCCCTTTTTTTCCTTCTATCCCTTTCTTCCCTTTCCTCTTTCTCTATGTATTTTGGTTCTACTCTTTGTTCTTTTGTGGTGGTCACTGCTCAGTGTTATGTGCAGAATGATTTTTTATGTCCATCCTTGCATCCTGCCATACCCATGAGCAAATAGTTTGGCATTAATTGTATATCACTGCCACCCTCTAACTTTAAAAACTGCCACCTTAAGACTTGGTACAATGAGAGAGGCTTTCTCTCTCCAATAAATCTTTTGCTTCAGGGTATACTCTTGGGTTTTTTTCCAGGTATATTATGTATGAACTTTGTACTATGTATAGCCAGAGTTTTATTTATTTTTTAAAAAAAGAAACTTTTTCTTGATAAAAGAATAATGGTAGCCTAGCTAGTTGTTCTTGTAAAAGCGATGCCTCTTGGGGGGAAAAAAAGTCCTATTCTCTAGCTTTTAGAAAATGCATCAGATCTTTTCTTTCTTGTTAACTTTAGAGTCTTAAAAACCGATTACTAAGGTGAAATAATTTCAATATATACGTATGGAGTTAAGTGCCTTTTAGAGGATTTCTTGGAAGATCATTTAAGGAGATACTTAAGGGAGGTTGCAAAGATTTTGAACAGTCTGTCTTTTTAAGTAAGGGCAGAAAGAAAGGTTGTCCAGGTTGTACTGGACATTTCCCTCCCCCACTTCCTTTATTCTTAGGTAATTGATTTTAAATTCTCATACTGCCACTTCTTTTTTTTTTTTTTTTTTTTAAATACCCTTTGCCTATATAAGTTGTTATACTGGGCTATTATTGTCAGAAAACATTTTTCTTTTTTTTAAACAGGAGCAGATTCAAAATGGTTCAACTGTAGGACACTCTGGGATCAGTACAAACTGCTCAAGTATGGACTATTAGTCCAAATGGGAGAAATAATATCATTGTACTTTCTTCCTATTTCTCTTCACCCACCCCAGCCTGTATTCTCCCTGCTTTTAATGGAAAGGTATTGAATACATGTGCTTCTCAGAAGCAGTTTGGCGTCAGCCAGAGATATGTGTGGCCTGTCTTCCCTTCTTATCCCAATAGGCACATGGATTCACTTTTCCAGGAAAGGGATAGACATGTATTTCTAGCTGTACTCTCAGGTACTCTATGTGGTCTTTTTAAAGAAGTTGGGGATGTGTATAGTATGTGCTGTGAAGTAACAAAATCAACTACCCTGGAATTATTAAAGCAGGGGGGGTACTAGAGTTAAAGGTAATGATGAGGGCAGATGACATTTGTAGTCTCAGTCTACCAAAATTGTAGCAGTAAATTTAGCTTGTTAAAAGCAGATGTTCTATAATCTGTGATAGCATTCTCACAAGTGGAGCCATGCACATAATTGGACAGAGATGTGGAAAGGGTGGCTTCCTTCTGCTAAGAGATACAGTGGACCATGTGGCTTAGATATCGCCCTGGTAGGGGATGTAATTTTCCCTTCTAAGCAAGGGGAACAGCAGTGCTAAATAGTTTTGTAACTTTTTGAATGAGAAGCTTTTAGGTAAACTGTCAGATAATATTTTTTAGATGCATTTGCATTGGCTATGGGGAAAAGATTGAGAAAAATGACAGTCATGTTTTTTTTTTTTTAAATTTTAAAGACTGAGAAACTCTGTTATCTGAAGTATGATAATATAAAAACATTTAGTTTTATACTAAATCTTTTTTTAAGGTCTTGGCATTTAATATAAAGCAAACCCACACATTTTCTAACTTTCCATAAGTTCTTAAAAGGGAAAGAAGAATCCTTAGTCTTGAAATTTTAATTTTTAAAAATCATGACACTGTTTTGCCATGAAATTGAGTAGCTAACTTTTGGTAACACCTTTTGTTTCTTTGTATGTTTGTAATAATGGACATTTTAAAACACAGGAATGTTTTGGTTTGTACAGACTTTGACAAATGTGTGTTAATAAAAATTCATATTGACTCAAGTATACAATTATTAGTTTTTGTTTCTCTTCCTCTCATCTTCTTCCCCTTTTTCTTCCTCCTTCTCCTCTTCTCCTCCTCCTCCTTCCCTTTTTCTTCCCTTTTCTCCTTTTTTCTTCTTTCTCCTCCTCTTCTTTTTTAAATCCTTGGCCCTTGAGTTTATTTTTTGCCAGTTCACCAGTAGACATATCCCATTATCCCCTTCAACCCTGAAAACAGAATGTCTTGCTTGTAGACTAATAGGGAATTTAATATCCATCAGATGATAAAATCATTCTCTTCTGTGATTTCATTTATATAGCTTAAGTGCTTGCATTACGCTATGCAAGGCAACAAGAGTAGCAGTAGCAAAACCAACGAAGTTATTTTATTTTTTTTTAAATAAACAATTTTAGTTGTAGAAGGACACAATATCTTTATTTTTTTTTTAGAGAGAGAGAGAGATAGAGAGAATTTCAATATTTATTTTTTAGTTATCGGCGGACACAACATCTTTGTTTGTATGTGGTGCTGAGGATCGAACCCGTGCCGCACGCATGCCAG
This sequence comes from Urocitellus parryii, assembly GCF_045843805.1. NCBI lineage: Eukaryota > Metazoa > Chordata > Mammalia > Rodentia > Sciuridae > Urocitellus > Urocitellus parryii. The sequence goes on from NC_135541.1 coordinate 16,405,282, forward strand.
GTGAGCGCACTACCACTTGAGCCATATCCCCAGCCCCCCAACGAAGTTATTGTCCTCAGGGATTTTACTCAAGTGGAAAATTGGACAACATCACACCATTGTTCCTTGATTTTAACATTTATCATTATTATCCAAAATATAGCTCAGGATAAATTTTCATAAGGCACAAGTCAAAGCTTTTTGAGTTGCCATCTCAAAAGAATGTATCAGTTTGAAGCTCTAGTGTTAATATGTCTTTATATTAGAAGCACTTTTCAAGCATTGTCACTGTCACACTTTGGTTATCTCTACAAATGTATAATTTGTTTTCTCTAAATAGATTGAAAATCATTGTATGTGAAATAATTTAACCATTTACTCAATCTTAAAAACTACTGAAGGTGGAGAATATGGCATAATAAACAAGATATCATCTAGTCCTTTGGAAAGGCCTTCAACCACTCTAAACCCTCAAGAGTAATTTAGCAGGCTTTTACTTAATCCTCTTCAGTTTAAGATCATATGTCGGGGGGCTGGGGATGTGGCTCAAGCGGTAGCGCGCTCTCCTGGCATGCGTGCAGCCCGGGTTCGATCCTCAGCACCACATACCAAGAAACATGTTGTGTCCGCCGAGAACTAAGAAATAAATATTTTAAAAAAAAAAATTCTCTCTCTCTCTCTCTCTCTCTCTCCTCTCTCACTCTCTCTTTAAAAAAAAAAAAAAAAGATCATATGTCGGGCTGAGGATGTGGCTCAGGTAGAGTACTTACCTAGCATGCACAAAGCCCTGGATTTGACCTCCAGCACCATTTAAAAACAAAGACGACCATATGTTACCTGTAGTCTATGCATTTTCATCTGATGGCCAGCTCAAGTGCCTTGGAGGAGAGACCATTGTTTGGAAGGCAAGAACTGTTAGGAGTCACAGACTGTGCTGGTTAATATCACGGCAGAACAAATTATCCCCAATAATGACTTCGAACAACAATCTTAACATGCCTACAAACCCTGTTTAGTCAAAAAAACTGGTCAGGGCACTGTTGTGATCTTATCTATTCCACAAAATTGGGTTCTGAGCTTGGAAGATTAAGAAAATGAGGGACACAGGCAAGTGGTGTAGGCCTATAATTCCAGTGGCTGAGGCAGGAGGGTGGCAAGTTCAAAGACAGCATCAGCAACTTAACAAGCCCTAAGCAATTTAGTGAGACCCTGTCTCAAAAAAAAAAAAAAAAGGGGGGGGGGGCTGGGGATGTTACTCAGTGGTTAAATGCCCCTGTCTTCAATCCCTGGCACCAAAAACAAAAGCTGAGGGACACATGAACAGGGCTAGAATTCCCTCTGAAGGCTTGTTTACTTTTTGAAACTAAGTTTAGTGCTTGGGATGAGTGAAAGTCTAGTGCTGACTAGAGAGCACTTATGTGACCTCTCCATATAGTTTAGCCTTTCCCACCAAGGTAATCAGACCTCTTAGGTGTTGCCAAGAAGTAACGCCCAAGCACAAGGGTCCCAGTGAACAAAGTTGAAGCTGCATTACATCTGACCTGTCCTCAAGGATCACATAACCTCACTTCCACCATACTCTGTTGGTTGAAGCAGTGAGAAGCCTACCTAGACTTAAGGAGAGGACACAAAGATCCTTTCACTTGATATCAGGGTAACAAAGTAGTAGTGGGATGGAAGCTATTGTTACCTTCTTATCAAAAACAATCTGCATCCCAGGGAGTAGCTTTTGGAACAAAATCACATCCAAGAAAGCAAGACAGAAGCTGTAATGTCTTTTATGTCCTATCTTCAGACATCACATATCATTTCTGCAAAAATTTTATTGGTTTTAGAGGTAAAATTACTAATACTATTCAATGTGGGAAGGGATCACCTAGATGTGTTCATTCAAGGAGGCAAGAATCATTAATATGCATCTTTGTGGCTGGGCTGCCACATTGACCTTTGATTTTTTTTTTTTTTTTTTGGTGGTGCTGGGGATTGAACCCAGGGCCTTGTGCATGCAAGGCAAGCACTCTACCAACTGAGCTACATCCAGCCTGAACACCTGGATTTTGAAGGCAGCAATGAAATTACCTTTTTGAGGAAAGTAATTCACGTTCCACAGCAATTACTGGAATAGTGATTACTCTGCCCACAATGAATGGGAATCTCTCTGCAATGCAGTATCAACCATGCTTGAAAAGTAGATTGCGTGTGCCCTAAAATCAGATTGCCCAGCATTGAAATCCTGTCCCCATTTACTCTTAGGGTTGTTTTAAGGATTAAATAACACATGCAGAGGCTTTTAGGATAATGCTTGGCACATAGTAGGCACTTGATTTTGTAAACTATTGTTATCCGTGACTTCTATAGAAGCAACATTTTCTGTTTCTTGAGATGGGAGGTGATAGAGGGATAAATTAGAATGAATGTGTGTTCATTTGGTTTTTTGCTTTACAAGGTCATTTTATTCCAAGATTGCTTTTAGGCCACCAGAACATTCACACAACACAAGTTTTATGCCTCTTTTACAACTCCATATTACCCATCTCATGCATGTCACTTTATTGTACTGATTCCTAGAGTGCTATTTTTTTTTAAGTTTATTAATATAAACCGGCATACTGGGGTTGGGAATGTGGCTTAGTGGTAGAGCACTTGCATAACCATGCTGAGACCCTGGGTTCAATCCAAGCACTGCAAAAGCAAACCAAACCTGGGATATAAAATGTATCCATTTTAGGAACAGATAATTGAGTTTTTGATGATTGTATAATCATCACCACAATCAAAATATGGAACATTCTGCCATCCCCAATTGTTCCCTTGTGCCCCTTGGTAATCAATTTTCTTCTCACTCCAGTCCCTGGCAACTGTTAGTCTAATTTCTATTCCTATAGCTTTTCCTTTCCCAGAATGTCATATATATGGAATCATACCGTATGTAGCCTTCTGTGAATGACTTCATTCACTTAGTATATGCTTGTAGTTCATATTGTTGCATGCCTCAGTAATTTATTGCATGTTTTAATAGTTTCTTTTTATAGTTGAATAGTTTTCACCATGCAAATGTACCACAACTTGTTTATTCAGCAGTTGATGGACACTCAATCTGTTTCTAGTTTTGCGTTATTATGAGTAAACCTACCTTCAACATTTGCATACAGGTTTTTTGGAGACACATGTTTTCATTCTTCCTGGGTAAATAACTAGGAGTGGGATTGCTGGGTTGTCTGGTAAATGTATATTGAGCTTAAAAAGAGGCTGTCAACCTGCTTTCCCAAGTGACCGGACCTTTTTGCATACTATAAGCATTGTACAATAAGTACTAATTTCTATGCAGTCTTATTTGCAACCTAAATTAATTTCTTCATTGACCCTTCCCTACCATTCTCCAAGAAGCTTACCATATTGGTGATAATGACACTTCATCTTTAAAATATGAAATTTTTTACTGAAGTATAGCACACATACAGAAGGGGGCACACATCACAAATATAGGACTTGATGAATTTTCACAGAGTAAGCACACCAGTATAATCACTATCCTGAATAAGAAATATTATCCTGGGCTGAGGTTGCAGCTCAGTGGTAGAGCACTTGCCTAGCACATGTGAAACACTGGGTTTGCTCCCCCGCACCACACAAATAAATGAACAAGATAAAGGTAGAAAAAGAAAACATTCTTTAAAAAAAATTTTTTTTAGTTGTCGATGGACCTTTATTTTATTTATATGCGGTGCTGAGAATCAAACCCAGTGCCTCACATGTGCTAGGCAAGTGCTCTATCACTGAATCACAACCCCAGCCCTCAAAGAAAACAGTCTCAAAAAAAAAAAAAAAAAAAAAAGAGGGGCTGGGATTGTGGCTCAGTGGTAGAGTGCTCACCTAGCATGCATAAAGCACAGGGTTCAATCCTCAGAACCACATAAATGTAAAATAAAGATATTGTGTTCACCTAAAACTAAAAAGTAAATATTAAAAAAAGATATATCCTATAGGTTCATTCTATGTACCCATTCCTAGTTGCTCTCTCTTCTTCCTCAAAACTGTATTTTTCTGACTTTTTCCTTGTGTTAGGGATTAAACTCAAGGATGCTTTACCACTAAGCTACATCCTCAGCCCTTCTTATTATTTATTTATCTTCTTTATTTTTTCCCAAGTTTTGAGACAGATTTTTGCTAAGCTTCAGAGGTTGGCCTTGAACTTGTGGTTCTCCTGCCTCTACTTCTGGAGTAGCTGGAATTACAGGTGTGTGCTACCAGGCCAGGCTGTATTATTCTGGTTTTTAAATAACAGCTCCATTTTTCCAGTTTTGAGATTAATTAAAAAAAATGGAATGAGACAGATTATCCTTTGCCTTCTTTAGCTAAATGTTGTTTGGGAAAGTTCACTCAGGTTGTTTACCTGCACTAGGGCATTTATTTTTATACTCAATAATACTACAATTTATTCATCCTACTGTTGATGGATATTCTAGTTGTTTCCAGCTTGGACTTAGTAAAAATAAATGTTTCTATGGACTCTTTCATAATAGCCACAAACTGAAAGCAATCCAAATGTCCATTAATAAAAGGATAGATAATTAAACTGTAGCACACTTACATGCTGAGATTTTTCTCATCAATAAAAAAACACCAAACTTGATACATTTAACATTATGTATAAATCTCAAGAACATTCTATTAATTGAAATAAGCCAAACACTACAAACTACAGAAGGTACAAAACCCACGAATAGGCAAAACTAATTGGTAGTGATAGAAAATATCAGAAAGTAATATCTGGAGATGAGGATAATTGATTGGAAAGGAGCATCAATTGAAGACATTTTCTGGGTGGTGATGAAAATGTTCTCTATCTTAATTTGACTGGTACTTAACATGAGTGTACACAGGTGTCAAAATTCATTGAACGAAACACTTCATATCTGCATTCTGTTGCATATCAGCTATAATTTAATAAAAATTAAGAATTGATAAATACTGCTTAGTCCTAAAGATGCTGCTATAAAGTATTCCTGGGTTTTGGAACATGTGTATGCAAATCTATTGAATATATAGTTTAGGACCACAGGGTACAGACGAATATGGATTCTGCCTCTTTTTTTTTTTTTCCCCTCATACCAGGGATTGAACTCAGGGACACTCGATCACTGAATCATATCCCCAGCCCTATTTTGTATTTTATTTAGAGACAGGGTCTCACTGAGTTGCTTAGCACCTAGAAGTTGCTGGGACCCTTTTGAACCTGTGATCCTTCTGTCTCAGCCTCCCATGCCTCTGGGATTACAGGCGTGTGCCACCTTGTCTGCTGGACTCTGCCTCTTAACAGCTGTATGACATTGGACAAGTACCCATAATCTCTAGTTTCCTTATCTGTACCAAGGAGCTAATCTCACCTTGATGAGGGCAAACCTGGGAAGGCTATTTTTTAAAAAATATTTATTTAGTTGTAGATGAACACACATTATCTTTATTTTTATGTGGGGCTGAGGATTGAACCCAGTGCCTCACAAATGGGAGATAAGCACTTTACCACTGAGCTACAGCCTCAACCCTGCAAAGCTATTTTTGTTAGTTGACAAAAGGACTTAGTGCTGAAGGATCTTATTCTCTAAAATTTTAGATTTTCAGAAAAAATTGCTCTTTGATATATTAGTAAAAACGGAATTCTGGGTCAGTGCAGTATAATAGAATTGGCTCTGGAGGCTGAGGCAGGAGGATTGCTGAAAGCCAGCCTTAGCAATTTAGCTAAGCCCTAAGCAACTCTGCAAGACCTGGTCTCAAAATAAAAAATAAAAGGGGCTGGGGATGTGGCCTGGTGGTTCAGAGCCCCTGGTTTTAATCCTTGGTAAACATACACACACACACACATATACACACACAAATAAAAACAACACCGAAAACCAAAGAAACAAACAAAACAGAATATTCTAGTCTTACTAGAAGAATCTGAGGTTACTTTGATGCAGAGAGGCAGCCTCAATTTTTTTTTTTTTTTTTTGGTACTGGGGATCGAACCCAGTGGTGCTTAACCACTGAGATACATCCCTATCCCCATCCCCCCATTTTTTATTTTGAGACAGGTTCTCTCTAAATAGCTTAGAATCTCTCAGATTTGCTGAGACTTGTTTTTTTTTTTTTTTTTTAAGAGAGAGACAGAGACGAGAGAGAGAGAGAGAGAGAGAGAGAGAGAGAGAGAGAGAGAGAGAGAGAATTTTAATATTTATTTTTTAATTATCGGCGGTCACAACATCTTTGTTTGTATGTGGTGCTGAGGATCGAACCTGGGCCACATGCATGCCAGGCAAGCGTGCTACCACTTGAGCCACATCCCCAGCCCTGAGACTTGTTTCAAACTTGTGATCCTTCTACCTCAGCCTCCCAAGTCCCTGGGATTACAGGTCTACTGTGCCTGGTAGTAGACTCAATTTCTAACCCAGGTTCAGAACTTCAGATGAGAGGCTTTCAAATACAACGTTCCACATTTATCTTCATGTTTAGTTTCCAAGGAAACAGGATCCTGAGTTCTGTTGTTAGCTCAGGCCTGATGATAATCCTTTTACACATAGCCTGGTGTGCTTTGAGGCTGCCAAAACACTGCTTCTGGCCTTGGGATGTAGCTCAGTGGTATAGTGCTTGTCTAGAATGCCTAAGGCCCCAGGTTTGACCCCCAGTATTGCAAAGACCGAAACCAACAAACAAAAAAATTCTCCTGCTTTCAAATTTTACCTCCAGTCCGTCTTTCCCCCAAATCCTAAAATAATTCTCCTTCTTCCTGTGTTTGGTGACATGCCCCCATGATTCCTCTAGTGTGCAGTTTATAGCAGTAAGTTAATAAACTTTACTTTGTCAGGCAACAGGTGGTCTTTATCAGATGAACTTTATCTTGGGAACTTCTGATAATGTATACAAAATATGTTCACACCATCTGGTACCTACTAGAAAATGGTCAAATTATTCATATTATTAATGTATTTATTTAATAAATATTTTTTTGAAATCCACATTTGCAAAGCACAGATTTACTGCTATGAGAGATGTGAAATCACCTTTTTTTTTTTAATATGGTGAAAGAAAACAACAATTATATCTTCAATTCTCAGGAGAAAAATACCTTTACTGAACTTCACTTGTAGCTCAGTGGCATAGTGCTTGCTTAGCATGCATGAGGTCCTAAGTTCAATCACCAGCACACACATAAAAGAAGTGTCATATGTAAATTTTAAAAATCTCAAGATTATTTTACAGGGAAAAAAAGTACAATTTACATGATTTTCTATAGGATTTGAAAAAAACAAAACAAAACAAAAAAAAACCCAAAACTATGGACTCTATAGAATTAGTAGGGTTTTAACAACAGAACAAGAGCCCCAAATGTCATCTGTCCCTCTCTGTGGAGGAAAAAAAAATGCACTCCAAGGAAAAAAAGCTGTAAGGCTGAACACGGGCTCATTCACACATTTTGGGCCCCTCCCACACAAGCAAGCTGCTTCCTCCATGCATTTTTCAGAGATTACAAAGCAGGCTCCAGTGCGGTTGGGTGGAGAACACAGGAAATCGCCAGTTCCCCTTCACTTCTCATTATCTGGATACTCCCAGAGCAAAATCCTATCCGTGTTTTTCCTTTTACCATACGCTCACAAAATGCAGTCTTCTATGGAAACATTGTGCTTTTACACTCCAAATTAAGGGAATTATTTTTAAGTTTTAGGAGTCCAATTCTTCTAGAAATCCTTGCTTTGGATACAGATGAACAGGCTATTTGCAAGAAATTTAGATAGAGAATGGATTTGGAAATAAGGGAATGAGTTTTAGGGAAGTAATGAGATAACAAGTCAGTTTAATGTTTGGGTTTTAGAGTCAAATTTCAATAAGGCGATTAACCTCTCTGTTTTAATTTTTCACCTGTAAAAGAAAATAATGTTTAGTTTTTGGAGTTACTTTATGACAACATTTTAAAAACCGACTGTCCATTATCTATTTTAAAGATAAATACAGAACATTGTCCCTTGCTATGAAAGTGCTTATCAACAAGTGAATCGCAGTGAGTTTTCACACACAGTACGTGCTCAACAAATATAATTATTATTTTATTGTTTAGATTAGAAGAGGGAAGGACAGGAGAAATGAAAGTGGTTTGAGAACCATAAAAGTGCTCTGCAAATACTACCAAAGTCGTAAAGGATGAAAGTAAAATGAGGAAAAGTTCGGGTTATGGTTTGGTTACGGATCTGTCTCAAAGTTGTTTAATTCTCCCATATTTGGGCCTGAATTCTCAGAATAGAACAGAATAGGATGTAAGGGCTGAGATCATCTGGTACAATTTTATGCCTCCTGTCACTACGCCCAGGCGAGAAATAACACCGCCACACAAGCTCCTCCAATCGGAGCCCCGACTATCTGATGTCATCGTTCCGCCCCACATCGCCACGCCTAGAGCACTCTAGCATCTATGCCACCATCTAGCGCTGGTTCCAGCAGCGCTTGCGCACTGCGAAGAGGGGCGGAGCGGGCGCGTGCGCATTGCGTGTGGGCGGGGCTAGTGCGCACGCAGCCTCAGCCCCTTCCCCGCCCTTTCTCTTCCCGGTTTCCCTCTCAGACTGCGGGTACCTTTTGGTGGCTGCTTCCGGTAGGAACGCGGTGCAAGGCGAGCTGGTTTCAGTTCCTCGTCATGTCCTACGGTCCCTTAGACATGTACCGAAACCCGGGGCCCTCGGGGCCCCAGCTCCGGGACTTCAACAGCATCATCCAGACATGCAGCGGCAACATCCAGCGGATCAGCCAAGCCAGTGAGCCAGGGACCCAGCTGGGGGCGGGGGGGCGTCCTGGGGACAGGCCTGGGTGAGGTTGCCGCGACGCGGAGCCCGGCTGGGGCCACGACTAAGGCCACATCTGAGATGGTCTCGAGCTTCCCCTCTCGGGCCGGCGGACTGTCATCCCGGCGTCTATCTGGCCCGGGTCCCCCGAGGATCCCTAGCCCAAGATGAAGCTCTATAGTTTCTTTTCAGGAGTTCTATCCTCTCAGTGTTGGAATCAACACAACAGACCTAATAGCCTGAGGTTGGGAAGTGGGGTGTGTGTCACCGCGAGGGCAATGAGTGCCTTGACTTGGCGCAGTGGTCAGCCAAGTTTTTCCTGTCATCCCCTCCCCCCCCTCCCCGCCCACCTCGCTTTCCTCTTTGGCCTGTTTTAATCAGGGATTGTTTACTGATTGAAGCTTTAGGATGAGCCACTGGCTCCTCGGAAATCAGCAACTTTCAATTAAGGGAAGTGGAGAGTGCTTGTGTTTGAGTGACAATATACAGTCTTTCCTGTAATGAATTTGGAAGTCAGTCACAATGACTGGTAGTTGGGTGGTGGGTGACTTCTTTTTAATAAAGAGAATTCACTGGAAACATTTCTTTCAATTTATGTTATTTTGTTTTTTGTCATAAAGAATTTGTGTATTTGGGTTTCAAACAGATGAAAAGAGTAACCCTGCAGATCTACTCTTTTGAATAAATTTGATACACACAGAAGCTCAGGGACTTAGTCACAACCACACAGCAAGTAAGAAATGGTTTGGTTGTTGTTGGAATTAAGAATGTCATCGCGTATTTAAAAATACTCTCCTCACCATTAAGATCTTGAGTTAGTCTATAGCATAAGAGTCATATATAGGCTGTTTCTTGTGTTTGAAAATTATCTCAGAGCTTTAAAAAGAGGAGGTCTGCCACAGAAACTTTACTTGGAAAGAATGATGATCATCAACCTTGTTTATTATTGTGCTTTTTGATCTTGGCTGTACTCTGTTAATAGAACTAGTTGGACCTCAATTACAATTATTTTCTATGTTTTAAAGAATAATCTACGACTTTGATTTTAGATTTACATGTATGTTGTAGAATTTGAGAGGTGGAAAGTTTCTGATGGGAAGGGATTGAACTGGATGATTTGGAAATGGAAAGAATGTATGGCCTGTTAAGTCCAGAAACTTAAAAAAATGACTGCTGGTTAGAAGGTATAGTACTTTGTGTTCCAATTTCTTTTTGTGAAGGAGCTGTAATACAGGTTAGCTCAGAAAATTCTGGTTCAAGGCTGAAATTTTTTTGTTGGACTAAATCTTTTTTTTAATGTCTATTTTGTGTAATATTCTGTAGTTTTTGAGTATCAAGCTATGGGAATCTGTTGAGAACATTAACAATCAAAATAAGGATGCTATAGAAAGGTTTTAAATAACAATAACATGTAGGTATTCAGGGGAGAGAGAGAGAGAGAGAGAGAGAGACCTTTTGAACCAGGTCTGGGACAATGGTAGAAAGAATTTAAACCTTTGAAGGTAAAGAGAAGAATAATAATTCAGGAATCAATAGCACGAACAGACATGGCAGTAGGAAAGCATAAGGTATATATAGAAAAGCAGAGTAATTTGGCTAGAATGATGAACTCCAGAAAGAAGTGGAAAGTAGATTGGAAAGGTAAGTTGGGGCACAAACAAAAAGGACATTAGGGACTTGGATATAATTCTTTAGGAATGTGTAAACTGAATTGGAAGTGAGAGAGACTGAAATCAGGGGTATCAATTTGAAAATGAAAAGGAAGGAAAAGATAGGAGAGGTTTCCTTGGTTATAAAATGGGTAAGATTTAGTTTTGATTTGGCTATGGGCTCAGGGGATTATTGATCAACCATTGATAATATTAAATAGCTTTTAAGTACATTCTATTTGCTAGGCAATATGAAAGGTGCTTTTTGGGTAGTATCTTACTTAATTTTATAACAGTTCTGTGAAACAGTTACCATTATTTTGGTATTATGGATTAGGAAACAAATTGAGAGGGTTAAATAATTTCACAACTAACAATTCAGATTTAGTTGAAATTCAAATTAAGACATTACCTTAATTTGAAACCAAGTCAGTCTCCGGTGACTAGCAGTTTACCTTTTTTTTTTTTTTTGTTATTGGGAGTTGAATCAAGGGTTTTTTTTTTTTTTTTTTTTTTAACCACTGAGCTACTTCCCCATACTTAATTTTTTAAATTGACACAAGGTTTCATCAGGGCTTCCCTAAGTTGCTGAGCCTGGCCTGGAACTTGTGATCCTCCTGCCTCAGCCTCCTGAGATGCTGGGATCACAGGCATGGCCCTGCTAACAATATACCTTTTTATAATTTCTAAAGAGTATTACAGTTCTATAGCAGTTATCACTTTAAGTATACAAGTGACTTGCTTTTCAGTTCTCCAGAGGACACTCTGCAGGGGAATACCTGAAGTTGGGGTGCTGTATTTTCTTGTGATATGCCCCTCTCCTCTGCTAGATTGTTCTCTCTTTTGAGTCAGGGACATGACTTATTCAACTTTATATTTCTAGTACTTATTACATTCCCAGTATATGATATTCACTCATTCAATATACAACATATAATATATTTTAACTATATTTAGTTATATATATATATATATATATCTTCCACTGAGCTACATCTTCAGACAGGGTCTCACTAAGTTGCTCAGGCTGGCCTAAAATTTGTGACCCTGTTCCTTAAGTCTCCTGAGTAGCTGGAAGCAACAAATCTTCTCTAAGCCCCTGCTATGTCTTGGGGATAGAGCAATGAACAAGTGATAAATTCACTGCCCTGATATCATGTGTGTAGATATATGTACACACACACATATATACTCTTAAACATATAAATCGTATCAAGTAATAGTAAGTGCTATGAAGAAAAATAAAGCAGGGTAGAATAGAGAATGAAGGGAGAGGAAGGATGGGTATGCTATTTTAGGTAAGTTGGTCAAGGAAGGCGTCTCTCAGGAGATGGTACATTAGTTAGTAGATATCCCAATGAAATGAGGAAAGGAGCTTTGTGAGTAGTAGGGAAAGGCGTTCCAGGTGGACGACAAGGGTAAAGGCTTCGGTATGTTCAAAGAATAGCAAGGAAGCTAGTATGGCTGGACTACAGATAGAGAGGAGAGTGAAATAGGAAATTGGCCAGAGAGGTAGCCAGGGATCATATCATAGGGTCTTGAAGCTTAAAACTTATATTCAATTGATTTGAATTAATGAGGTTTTTCTACTATTTCAGAACTCTTCCTGCCTCTTTTCCCTTGTACTATGTGTTACCTATCATATCCCAAGTACCCTAGGCAGTTTGAGTCGAAATTCTTCCCTTGGGATTATTTGGTGAGGGACTGGGAATTTAAATTGGTTGGATGACATTGGGTATGCCCAGAAAGGCTGGTGCCTATCTTCCAAACCTCCTAGACATGGCCAGCATAATTCATGAAAAATGAAGTATGCAGACACATACCCATCAGCCCTGCAAGGACCTGTACCCATTGAAAATGTGAGAGAATAGCTGTTTTTTCCAAACTGTTCAACCACTTGTGTGGGTTTGGAATTGTTGAGCGCATCGTCCTGACATAGGGCAGCCTACCGCGTGGGTTATTACAGGTACAGCTAAGGTTGGCTGCCTGGTACAAACAGTTGTTATCAGTATGTGTGGGGTACAGAGGAAGAATACTTGACTGCTAATTGTGGAATGAAGGGCAGGTGTTGCTAAGGCAGATATGAGGGGGGAAAAAACCCCAGTGGCCTCAAAGTTAACTCTGAAATCAGACAGCATTTCTAATTTATTGTTCTATTTTGTTTACTGATAAATAGTTGAACTTTTAAATGTTCATGAAATTCTGTAGGTTCTTTCAAAGTTATTTCCATATTATTTCTCCCTTTTTATTTCATGGCCTTCTTAAGTCTTCATATTGTCAACATTTGAACTCCAGAAGCATATTTGGTGTGTCTGATTGTAGTCTCAGCCCGTTCTGATTCATTCTGGTGATGCTATTATCAGTATGTCTAAAATCTTCTCTTCATGGTACTCCTCACTTCCTCAAGAACCTTGGTGGATCTCTGTTATCTACTTCTTAGATCTTGACATTCCATCTTGTTTTCATTCTCTGTGGTCTCAACCCAAATCAGCCATATTTTCTACTCCTCTTCACTCTATGCTACAAGCAGTCTATTTTTCTTAACATCCTGAATTTTTTAAAAAATATATTTTTAGTTGTAGTTGGTCACAATGTCTTTATTTTATTCATTTATTTATTTTATGTAGTGCTGAGGACTGAACCCAGCTCCAAGTTTGCGCTAGGCGAGCACTCTACTCTGAGCCACAGCCCCTGAATTTTTTTCTCCCAGTTTTTGCTCATTTCATTCCTCCTTTCTTTTTTTTTTCTAGAGAGAGAGAGAGAGAAAGAGAATTTTAATATTTATTTTTAGTTTTCGGGGGACACAACATCTTTGTTTGTTTGTGGTGCTGAGGATCGAACCAGGGCCCCACGCATGCCAGGCGAGCTCGCTACCACTTGAGCCACATCCCCAGCCCCTGTTAATTTTTTTAAAGTATTTATTTTTTAGTTGTAGTTGGACACAATGCCTTTATTTTATTTATTTATTTTTATGTGATGCTGAGGATCGAACCCAGAGCTCCCCCATGCCAGGCGAGTGCTCTACCCCTGAGCTATAACCCCAGCCCTATACTATTTTTTTTGAGTCCCCCCTCCCCACTATAGTAGTTAGGTAAGCCCAGGGTCATAATGCCTTGGACTTGAGTTGTTCATATGCTTCTTACTAGCTGTATAAACACGTTGAATCACTTCTTTTATTCAGGTTTCTCTTCTATAAACTGGAGCTAATAATACCTACTTTATACAGTTTTTGAGGATCAAATGAGAGAATTATGTAAAGCATTAAAACAGTGCGAGTGCCTGGCATGCGTGCGGCCCAGGTTCGATCCTCAGTACCACATACAAAGATGTTGTGTCCGCCGATAACTAAAAAATAAACATTAAAAAAAAATTCTCTCTCTCTCTCTCTCTCTCCCTCTCTCACTCTCTCTTTAAAACAAAACAAAACAACAACAACAAAAAAACAGTGCCTATGGGCCGGGGTTTTAGCTCAGTGGGAGAGCACTTGCCTTGCACATATGAGGCCCAGCCTGGGTTCGATCCTCAGCACCACATAAAATAAAGATTAAAAAAAACACAAAAAACAGTGCCACTATGTAGTAAGTGCTTAAGAAATGTTAACTACCAATTTAGGTTTTTTTTTTTTTTTCTGTGAATCTGCAAGCAATTTTCTTTTATAGTTTAGCATTTACTTATATTCTGTCTTCTTCATTTTTTTAACATTTATTTTTTAGTTGTAGGTGAACACAGTACATTTATTTTATTTTTATCTGGTATTGAGGATCGAACCCAGTGCCTCACGCATGCTAGGCAAGCGCTCTACCACTGAGCCACAACCTCAGCCCCTGTCTTCTTCAATTTTTGACCTTGTTTCTGCAACTGGAGCAATCACTATTAGTTTGTGAGTAGATCATGCATTATACATTTCTCTTTAGCTCTAGTGCCTGACACAGCAATGGATCAGTAGTTTGTGCTCAGTGTGTACTTAATTGATTTTATCATTGCTGAGTACATTTTTTTTGGTCTTGAGTTTGATAATAATAGCTATCCTTGATTGAGCTTTTATATTCCAGACATTGTTCTATACTTAGCCTCATATTATCTCATTTCATCCTCACAACAACCATGTGAAGGTTCTCTTGTTATTCTCATTTCTTAGGTGAGGAAACAGACACAGAGGCGAGTTCCCTTTTGCTCAAGATCACTCAGCTAGGAAGTGGTGGAACCAGGAATCAAACATAGGCAGTCTTAATTCGGAGCCTGTGCTCTTAACCACTGCATATTCTGTCACTGGTATGTGAAATGGAGGATTTTATCTTTGATATTTTCAACTTAGTTTAGAGCTTTACTATTGTAGTACAGTGGTTCTTTTTCAGAAGTTAGGTAATTTTTATTGTGGCTATATAGAAATAGAATGTTAGCCAAATTTTCAGAGTAAAACACTGAGATGCCTTCATTGTCATAATCACCCAATGGGCTATTGGCTATCATTTTCTCATTTGGTATAAGTAATGTTTTGTTTTTTGTTTTAGTGTAAGTAATGTTTTTTTTTTTTCCCCATTGATCCCCCAACCCCCCAGTTTTAGGGATTGAATCCAAAGGCACTTTTTTTACTTTTTTGAGACAGGGTCTTTCTAAGTTGTCTAGGGTGGTCTCAAAATTGTGATCCTCCTGCCTCAGCCTCCTGGGTAGCTAAGATTACCTGTGTACTACCATACCCAGCTGAGGTTGGTTTTTTTGTTCCTTTGTTTGTTTTTACATTTTTTTTTAATTGTAAATGGACACAGTACCTTTATTTTATTTTTATGTAGTGCTAAAAATTGAACCCAATACATTCCACATGCGAGGTGAGCACTCTACCACTGAGCTACAACCCCAGCCCTGTTTTTCTGTTTTTAATATACTGTACAGCGTTAGATTTTATTGAATGAAGAGAAATTTTTTAATGGTAGTTGCTTTCAATATGAGTAGACTTTGATTTGGATTAAGGTTCATTTGGAGATTCAGATTCTGCTGATATCTGCTAAAAAGCACATAAGGAGTATTCAATTTAGATTAGTGTTGACATTAGCTGTAATGTACAATAAATTGATTTGCTTTATCCTCTTGAATGTTTTATTGAGGACATAACTTTAAAAGTGAGAGGTCAGTGATAGGAGAAATTGAGGCCTAGTTTTAAAAATAACAAAATTGCTTACATAAAACTAAAGGACTTGCCTTTACATTTGGCCTAGTCATCTGGTTTTCTAGGATTATGTTGCAGTTCATTGGAGATACCCAATTTCATCCAACATGTTATAATATGTTGTTCTAAATATATAAATTTAAACTTTTTTTCATTGACTAAAATGCTCAGAAAAGGAATTTTCTCATTAATAGGGTTGACCAGAAAAATATTTTAGATTGAACTCATTTTGATAAAAAATATTTCCAAAAAAGGCCAGGCATGGTGGTTGACACCTGTAATCCCAGTGACTCAGGAGACTGAGACATAAGGATCACAGCCTTAGCCACTTAAGTAGGCCCTTAGCAACTTTGTAAGCCCCTGTCTCAAAATAAAAAATAAAAAGGTTGGAGATGTATCTCAGTGTTAGAACACTCCTGCTTTCAATCTCCAGTCACCTGCCCTTACTCCCCCAAATAATTCCAAAATGTATCTTTTTTTTGTGTGTGTGTGTGTGTGTGTGTGTGTGTGGTGCTGGGGATTGTGAAACTCAGGGTCTTGAGCATGCACAAGGCCATGTGAGGCAAGTACTCTACCAACTGAGCTGTATCCCCAGTCCTTGCTTTATTTTTTAATGTTTTAAGTACAACTGAGTAAGAATTTATTTGTAAACATTTTATTCTTTTTGTGCTTTAAGTTTATTGAAGGATGTAGATCTTAGTTGTAATATCTATGGATCAAGGAGTCACTTTTTAAAAAAATTCCTGATTGGTAGTGGTTACTGAGGGTAGCATACAAAACGTTTTTCTCTGGATTTCTATAAACTAAGACACCATTGTCCTTGTGATTTGAGTTTTAGGGTATCTAGTACTGCGTCTTGCTGGAAACTTTTTGGAAAATATTTGAAAATATTCAGGAAAGTAGAAATAGTTAATGAAGGCTTAGATTAATTCTGGTGCTTAGCTAGCAGATGATCCCTATAAAGTCTCCAAATGTACTTCCCCAAACCCCCACCTAACAAAATCAGGTCTTCTCAACAAACATAATCAGAAAAGTCTAGATGAAAAATGTTCTCTGTTAAGAATACACAGAAAACAGCTGATTATTTCCCCATATTATATAAAATTCCCATAGCTCTCTAGGGTATTTAATATTTTGATAGATGATTAATAACTTGATATTTTGATATACCTTTAGGGTTTCAAAGGAGTGCTCTACTATTTTTTTTAACTTTATTTTATTTATTTAGTTTTATGTGGTGCTCAGGATCGGACCCAGTGCCTCACACATACTAGGTAAACACTCTACTGCTGAGCCACAACCCCAGCCCCAGGAGTGCTCTACTTTTTAAAGATAATTAATAAGGAGAGAACTCTTGCCTTCACTATTTTTGTTGGATCCACCTTTTTGTTTCACCATGTATTCCACCATTTTCTGGAGAGTGGGGGTATGCGTATATAAAGATGAGTAGAATGCAATCCCTCCTCTGAAGTAGATCTAGTCCCACTTCTGCCTTGCATTTGCAAAGTTAAGAAAATCACAGTTGGATGTTCAAAGCCAAGCTTTTGGAGGGTAAAAAAAATTTAGTCGCATAACTCCCCCCTCCCCTTTTTAGTATTGAGGATTGAACCCAGGACCTCATACAAGCTAGGGAAGCACCCTGCCTCTTGGCTACATCTTTAGCCAAAGCTATTTCCTTATTATAGAATTTAGAATTGAATAGTGTGGGACTATTTAGAGATCACTTAGTCCTCAAATAATTGTAAAGATTTCATGAGAGAAAATACCCCTCCCCACAGATACTAAGTATTTAATAAATGTGAGTTAAATCTGAATATAATCTACAATTGATGAAAAAGAGACCCAGCAAAATGAAATGACTTCCCTGGTGCCGAACATTTAGTTAATGTGCAAGTCTGGCTTAGGTTTCAGGTCTTTTTATTCCTAATATACCTTAATTCACATCTTCTGCCTTGGAGAGATTGCTAAAATGTCAAAGTGGGGAGGCTAACTCAATTACTTAGTAATTATTTACATTGTACTGGGTGCCTGTCACTCTGCTGGACTCTGGTGAATACAGAGGAATATTCCCATTAGGTGGGAGGGAGTTGGGAAAGGCAACAGGTAAGAGCAAGGACGTCCTGTTTTATTTACATTGTACAAGGTGCCTGTCACTCTGCTGGACTCAGGTGAGTACAGAGGAATATTGCCATTAGGTAGGAGGGAGTTGGGAAAGGCAACAAGTAAGAGGAAGGACGTCCTGTCTGATGTTGAGGAGAGAGCTATTAAGTTAGGGTGGTATAAGATAAGAAGGGTGGGGTGAAATGGAACACTGGGAAGTCCAAGCCTGCCTTGTATGACTACATTCTGTTTCCTTTAAGAGTCAGCCCTTTGAAAGAACATAGTATGACACAAAGAATGTAGCCACTGGAATTAGCCTTGAGTTTGAATTCTGGTTTTTATGACACTGCTTAAACCTATCAACTGCTTGCCATTCAATTAAAATTTCAAGTCCTTATAATTGTTATCAAAGTCCTATAAAATCTGACTCCCCACTTTCTCTTTGAGCACTTCTTTCTCTCTCTCATTATGCTCTAGCCACCCTGGCTCTCTAGTTATTCCTGTACCATGCTCTCTTGCATTGGGAACTTTGTACTGATTACTCTGTTTGTCTGAAATGCTTTCCCCCCAGATAGCTGTAGCATGATCCTACATTTCCTTTAGATCTCTGCTAGGTGTTACCTTATCAGAAAGGTTTCTCTGACCACCATATATAAACTAGTACTCTTTGCCTCCCTCTGTTATTTCAGCCTTCACCTGAGTTTATATTTCTGTGTAGCACTCACCACCAGCTGATGTGTATTTATTACCTATTTTTGAGAATGTAAGTTTCTTGAAGGCAAGTGTATACAGAGTACCTACTGTATATGAACAAATGAGTTCTGTAAGTCTCATGAGCCTCCTTGTGACCATCCAAATGCAACATTGGGATACTGATGCTTACTTAAAGCATTGTTGGGGTCAAATAAGATAATACTTATCAAATACCTAGCCCAGTATCTGGTACAAAGTAAATGGTCAGTAAATGCAAATGCCTAATAATAAATTATTTTTGTGGCTTTTAAGTTAATAGTTTTAATGTGGTATCCTTGTTCCCATTAAACTTAGGGAAGAAGAAATCTACATGAAAGTGATGAAGAAAAATGGTTATTTATATTTCATGCTGTCTTAGCAGAATGCAGTAATTGGAATTGTGCTTACATTTTCCTGTGGAACATCTATAACTCCATTTAATAGAACAGTTATATGTTAGGGAAGTTTTGTCAAAAGGCAAATTTTTTAATCAAATGAGTTGTACAATCCATTATGAAATTGGATATATATATATATATATATATATATATATTATTATTATTATTTTTTTGTACAGGGGATTGAACCCAGGGGTACTTAACCACGGAGCCACACCCCCAGCCCTATTTTTTATTTTGAGACAGGGTCTCACTAAGTTGAAAGTATGCTTTTGCTAGGAAAACATGGTATCAAAATAAGAAAATCATTATCTGAAGTGCTACAAACCTGTATATTCTTCACTCTGGACATTTTTGCTTTGCAATACCCATGATGTAATGATTTTGACTAGGGAGAAATAACTTGTACATACAACTAAGGACTGGATTATTCCATTTCTGTTCACGAGTGTGGTCACTCAGCAAAGAATTAGAAGATTTTTGTTTAATCATTGCTTATCAGATTTATGGACTCATTAACATGTCAGTGCTATTGTAAAGGTACTGGCACTTAATAAACTTTAGGGTTTTTTTTTTGTTGTTGTTGTTGTTGCTTTGCTAATTAGGAACAAGATTATAACTATGACCCCAACATTTTGTATTTTAAAGAGCACCATTGGGGCTGGGAATGTGGCTCAAGCGGTAGGCGCTCGCCTGGCATGCGCGGGGCCCTAGGTTCCATTCTCAGCACCACTTAAAAATAAAGTAAAGATGTTGTGTCCACTGAAAACTAAAATATATATATATATATATATATATATATATGAAAAAAGAGCACCATTAACATAAAGTGAATTTGGAACAATTATTCTTTTTTTTTTTTTTTAGAGAGAGAATTTTTTAATGTTTGTTTTTCAGTTTTCGGTGGACACAATATCTTTATTTTATTTTTATGTGGTGCTGAGGATCGAACCCAGTGCCCTGCGCAGGCCAGGCAAGCGCGTTACTGCTTGAGCCACATCCCCAGCCCCAAGGAACAATTATTCTTAAACTTCAAAATTCTAATAAGTAAGCATTTTTTCTTTTTGGACATGGAAGATTTGTACATACCTTATCCCTATAACCTTCAGAGATTATACAATATACATTGTTTTTCTCATTGTCTTCTTCTAAGCCTATTATTTAGCAGTCTGGTATTGCACAAGCGAAACTTTGACATTAATCTAGAAAGGATAGGAGAAACACCCATAAAGGAGCTTTATAGCTATTTTGTTATCTCTTGAAGTTCTGTTGAAACTTAAAGATAAATATGTTCCTGAGCAAAGAGTGCTTGATTAATCTGTTTTGTTCTTCATCTACTTGTAATAGAAGACAATGAATGCTCTTAAAAAGCAGGTAGCACTCTGCTGTCATGTATCTAAAACGACAAAAAGGCAAGCAGGGCACAGTGAGAGGCTGAGACAGGAGGACCGAACCTTCAAAGCCAGCCTCAACAACTTAGCAAAGTTCTAAGCAACTTAGTGAGATCCTGTCTCAAAAAAAAAAAAAATTAAAAAATAAGGCTAGGGATGTGGATCAGTGGTGCAGTGCCCCTAGGTTCAATCCCCAGGACAACAACAACAACAACAAAAAAAAACGGGCAAGTGCTACTACCCACCCTGTAGTCCCAGCTTCTGTGGAGGCTGAGGCAGAAGGATTATGAGTTTGAGTCCAGCATGGGCAACTTAGTGACACCCTATCTCAGATTTAAAAAAAAAAAAAAAAGCACTGGTGGGTGTGTGTGGGGGGGTTCTGAAGATATAACTCATGGTACAGCACTTGCCTACCATGCAAGGCCCTGGTTCAATCCCCAGTAATAACAAAATTTTAAAAAAAGCTAATCATACAACTAACATCCTCTCTGAATAAATAAATTTCCTCCACCATCTTCAGCAATCAGACAAAGAAAATGGGAAGCAAGACACAAGAAATCATGGACTGTATTCCTGTTGCAGAGATCAGTGATAGACAGGGGTGGTCACATTCCTAGGCAGACTGGAATTAAGAGTATTCCTTCTTATTTATAAATGGTCAGTTCCCTGGACCTCTACTTCCCTGGTCTAGGATAAGGGGTTAGATGTCCAGGATTCAAACACGACCATTCTAAATCTTAGCAGAACATCTAGGAAAAAGTAAAAAGGATTGAACAAAAGCATATGATTGACCATGTCATGGCATAGATAGTATAGTTGAAAGAATACTCCATATGCCTATGGTTGAAGTTTTGCCCTGCAGCTGATTATGTATGCTTATATAAAATACTTAACCCCTCTAAATATATTTTCCTGTCCACAAAATGAAAGTATACCTACTTCAGACTATCTGTGAAAATTAATAAGATAATGCATACAAAACACATTGAAGTGCTCAATCATTAGTAACCTGTTAATAATAATAAATGTGTACACCATCTTTCCAAAATGTTGGCTATAGAAAAATTTGCATTTTTTTTTTGAATTTTAATGTTTATTTATCATTTTTAGTTTTCGGCGGACACAACATCTTTGTTTGTATGTGGTGCTGAGGATCAAACCCTGGCTGCACGCATGCCAGGCGAGCGTGCTACCGCTTGAGCCACATCCCCAGCCCAAATTTGTATATATTAGTGGCTTTAATTTTTTTTTCTCCCTCTACTGGGAATTGAACCCAGGGCCTCATAAATGTTAGGCAGGTGTTGGTTATTCTACCACTGAGCTCTAATCATCCTACCCTCCCACCCTTTCCTCCCCTCCTTAATTTTAATATAGGGGTTAGCTAAATTGCTCAGGCTGGGCTTGAATTTGTGGTTGCTCTGCCCCAGCCTCTGGAGTAACTGAGATTATAGGTATGCACCACTGTACCTGGTTGGATTTAATGTTTTATTGTTGGGGATTGATATTTGGTTATTAAGACCCTTCCAAAGATTTTGTGTGGGGGTTTTATTGTTGTTTGTTTGCCTAGTACTAGGGATGCAAAGCAGGGGCTTTGGGTATGTTTAGCACCTGCTCTATCACTGAGCTTCCTCCTCACTCCTAAAGGTGATTAAATTTTTAATCAATGTCATGGGAGATCTGGAAAAATTACTGAGGATGATGAATAAAGCCACCACATACTGCTTAGTGACATATTTACTCTATAGGTAAAAGGTAATTGGTTTTTGGAGGAATGTATATGGTAAGGTTTTGATCATAACCTTGATCTGAGAAGTAGGGTGCTCATGATGAATGTATTTTTCTTTTAAGTAAATCTTTTTCCCTCCCTTTCCCCAGCTGCTCAGATAAAGAATTTGATGAGCCAACTAGGAACTAAGCAGGACTCAAGCAAGCTACAGGAAAATCTGTGAGTAGCTTCCTAACAAGGTTGTGATTTGTGAGGGCACTTTGAGGACATTAGTATCCTTGCTGCGTGGCAGCTTAGGTTTGAGGTCTGTGAAGTCAGAATGAGAAGCAATGGATCAGGAGGTAATAGCTGGATTTAGAAAGGGGCAACAAAGTATATTAATGAATCCAGATTTCCACTGCTTCTCAAAGGCCTTGAACTACTTACTTTCTTCCTTTGGTCAGTATAATAGGACAATTTAGGCACATAGAGAAGGGAACTCCTATCTCTCTCTTAAACTGTGTTCTGCTCACAACTCTGCCTAATGAGCCACTTTGTTGGCACAGTACTCCCAATGTTCTAGTCTAGTTGGATTTTCAACTATATATGATATTAGAAAAATTTATTCAGAATGACCCAAGGGGAGCTTGAACGAGAGAATAGAGGAACTTCTGATCTTCATCTTCTTTTTTTAATCATATTCTTTTTGACTCCATTCCAGCTTTTATTTATTTATTTTTAAAAATATTTTTAAAATAAATAAATAATTAAAATAAATAAATATTTTTTATTTTAATTTAATTTAATCCATTTTTTTTTAAGGAGAAAGAAAGAATTTTTTTTTAATATTTATTTTTTAGTTTTCGGCGGACACAACATCTTTGTTTGTATGTGGTGCTGAGGATCGAACCCGGGCCGCACGCATGCTAGGCGAGCGCGCTACCGCTTGAGCTACATCCCCAGCCCCTAAAATATTTTTTTAATTGTGGATGAACAATATATTTATGTATTTTTATGTGGTGCTGAGGATTGAACCCAGTGCCCCACACGTGTGAGGCTGATGCTCTGCCACTGAGCTGTGTCCCAGCCCATCCATTCCTGCTTTTAGAAGTTTAGTTCTTTATCTTTAAAATATATTAAGCAGTATTCCTGTTTCCTGTCCTAAACATTCTGAAGTGAACATGACTATTATTACTGTGAGCTTTTTCCAGGGAGAAATGAAATCTCTGTATCTTAGTGCTGTCTGGGATGTTCTGACTCCTGTTTGACTCTATTTTGTTTTTCATTCCTATGTTTTTTTAATCCTGGAGACCCATTTGCAGTGAAAAAAACATTAATAGTAGTATGCTGTCTTAGTCCATTCAGGCTGCTATAACAAAAGACTATAAACCAGTTAGTTTATAAACAACAGAAATTTATTTCTCATAGTTCTGTAGACTGGGAAGTTCAAGATCCAGACGTGGCAGATACAGTGTCTGGGGAGGGACTGCCTTTTCAGGTGATGCCTTCTCACTTGTATTTTCACTTAGTGAAAGAGGCAAAGCAGTTCTATAGGGCCTCTTTTTTAAGGAACTAACCTTGCATGACTAAACCACTCTCGATCTAATCACCTCCCAGTATGATTTCCTAATATTATCACCTTGTAGGTTAGGATTTCAACATATGAGTTTGGGAGGCGCATACATTCAGGCCATAGCTTGTGGTTTCTCTGTCCTCCCTAAAACCTTTGCAGAAATGACCAGATAGTAGAGGAAAACACAAATCAAAGGAACTTTGTTTTATTTATCCACTACTTTCTAATCTCACTTAATATATTATATATTTTTGCCTCTTTAATGTCCTTTCTTCCTACTCCTTTTATTTTTGGGGGGTTGTTTTTTGAGACAGGGTTCACTATGTTGCCCAGGCTGGCATAGAACTCCCAGGCTTGTGATCCTACTGCCTCAGCCTCTTGAGTAGCTGGGACTACAGGCATGTGCCACCATACCCACCACCCAGCTTCCCCCAACCCCCACCTTCTTTTATTGGTGCATTATAGTTGTACATAATGGTGGGATTTGTTTTTACATATCATGCACACAATATAATAATATAATTTGGCCAGTATCCTTCCCCCAGCTTCATATATACCACTGGGTTATGCTCCTAACCCCTTACTTATATATTTTTAAATAATATAGGGCTTCTTTGTTTTGAAGGGAGAAATAAAGTCAAGCATAAAGAGCAGGAAGGCATCCAAAGGTAAATCTGAAAAAGAATCAGCCTTTAAGCAAGAATGAGGGAATAGATCTTTGAAGGTTGTTCCCTAGGGTAGGTGCAAAGCTATGCTTTTAATGCATATTTCATTCAACCACCTATGCCTGGACTCTAGTCGGTGGACTGTGACAGATACTGACCATGCAGAACTCCTGGGTAATTCAATATGAGAATTTTATGAGGAAGTTCAGGGTGTTAAAACCATGAGATTTAGGTGTGGGCAGTAATTGCTCTTTCTCTTGTTTCTATCAGAATTGCTGATGTGCTTTTCTCCCCAAAGAGTTAAAATTCCTGATTGTGCTTCCTTCAGCAGGTATCTTGAGGCAGGTTCTTTTTGCTTAATGTGACTGCTTCAATAATGTGAAGATGTCTTGAAGTAGGTTTTCCTGGGTAATAGTAATGACATTTTTTTGTGAACATGGGCATTGAGGTGCCCATTTTCTTCAAATAGTCCTTCATTCCCTGCATTGTGAGACATTCTGAGAACAAAGTAGTACTCAGTATGATAGCTCTCAAGAAGTGACAGCATCTTGAAATATATCTTTTTTCTCTTAGGCAGCAGTTGCAGCACTCCACAAATCAGCTTGCCAAGGAAACAAATGAATTGCTGAAGGAATTAGGGTCCTTACCCCTTCCCTTATCTACTTCAGAACAGGTTGGTATTTTCTGTTTTGCTTTATTACTAAGAAAGCACTTTGTTTTAGTAGAAAGGCAGTATGGTGGAACAAAAATTGGTCTTTGATGCTAGACAGACTTTCTCTGAACCTTAGTTTCCTTATATGTAAAGTGGGGTATGTGACTATTGTGGCATTAGAGAGAATGTACGCACCAGATGTAGCAAAGTGCTTGACATTCAGTAGGTATTCAATATGGGGTAGTGCTATTATTAATATGTTAATAAAATGGATTTTGCTGAATTAGAATTTCAGTCTTTGCATCTCTTTAGGATTTGGCTAGCAGCCACATGTTGGCAGGCTTAGACCTAGTTTGTATGGGATCCACTATCTACAAATTTCCATTAAACATCTTTCTTTCATATTTTGTGTCCCATCAAGGGTTATTCGTAGGTCTCAGGTTAAGGAAATATTCAGGGAAGATTTTTTTTTCTAAGTCATTTTACTCAAAGGACATTAAATTCTTTAAATGAACACACTTTTTACTTGGATTCATTGTTCTCCAAATGTCTTCTTTCATCCTGGAAGCCAGATGTATCCCCTCCTTCATCATGGTTTAACTCTTTTATCTCTTATCCATGGTCTACCTTAAGGGAAAAACTTCTCCATCTGCCTTAGCCTATTGTGATTCTATTTTGTTTTAGCTTCTATTCCACTCATGGGGCACTTGACTTATATGACTTTTTATTATTGAACTTTTAAAATTATGATATCCTATCTCAGATAGCTCTAAAGACAAAGCCTTCAACTTCCCTATCCTGGGTTGTTTTTAAATTTGTGGCTTGCTGGGCTATGGTCCACACCTGTAATCCTAGCAACTCAGGGGGTTGAGGCAGGAGGATCACAAGTTCAAAGCCAGCCTGGGAAACTTATTGATATCCTGTCCCAAAATAAAAGAGGCTGGGAATGTAGCTCAGTTGTAGAGTGCTCCTGGGTTCAATCCCCAGTACTGAAAGATAACAACAAATAAAACGGTGACTTGTGGGTCTGGGGATATAGCTCAGATGGTAGAGTGCTTGCCTCTCATGTACAAGGCCCTGGGTTCAATCCCTGGCACCACACACACAAAAAAGAACTGTGACTTGCTGTTGGTAACAACAACAAATAAAACTGTTAAGTGTGTTGTTGAAAATGCCAATCGCATTTTCAAAAACCAAACTAGAGTAGAAATATCAGAGTTTTTACTGTGTAATAAGAGTAAATATCATTATATAAAACTGTAGTTTGATGTATATATGTGTGAACAGTATTGGGTCATTAGGTCAAATTCATACTGTGGGTCTCCAAAAACTTGAAAAGCACCAGTTTAACCTGGCAAGCTGTTTAATGTAGCAATGTTCAGTCCAGAGTTTTGGAGCTCTTTGCACAAAAGAGGATCCAAGACTAGAAGCTTTGTCTTCCTGCTACAAAATACTTTTGATAAACAGTAAGATTATCCATATATGAGTTGATTTAGTTGTTACTCATGTTGACGTTTCTGTTATGGGACAGTGCCCCCTTACCATCCATAATATCTCCAGCTTGTTCCCAAATTATCTGTTTCTTCCTCCCAGCTATGTACTTAGGGAATATACATTTGTAGATAGCTTTCATAGCAACAATAAAGGAGTCTAAGGATTTGATGCAGACAGAGTAAGGTTTAAATAGTAAAGTCTAAGCAAAATATAAATAGAAAGCTAAATCTGCTACCCCCAGAATCATCTAATGTATTCAAAAACCAAACAGAAGTTATTTTTGGATTATGCATGCTATTGTTTACTTCCATTAGCTTGGATTATTAAGAACATGAAATAGATCTACAAACATTTTCTCTCTGATGAAATATAACTCCTTGATTCCCTTTCTCCTATTGTGATGATTACCTTTTTGTCTTTCTACTCTTGCCTTATTTAATCTTAGCCCTATTGCCCATCTTTTCACTGACACCCTGGGCATAAAACATACATTCTATTTTCAGTTTCCCCATACACTCTATAGGTATGGGGATAACTATATACTATTACCAGTGGTCTTCTAGTTGCCAACTGGACAAATCCAGTGGCCTCTTTTGAGTTTTTATTCACTTTTCCTCTCTTGTTTTCTTTGGTCCACTAGTGTTTTTTGTTTTGTTTTGTTTTGCCACTGAACTTTCTTTTTTTCCACGATTCTCTTTCATTCTTTTCCCCAACTCTGGTTGACTTTCAGTCTCCTTCCTTGATAATATATCGTCCTAGAAGTAGGCATGCCCCAAGGCTCTGCCATTGACCCTCCAGTTTTTCACTCAATACTTTCTTCCTCAGGAGTCTTATTTATGTTTATGACCTCCCTGTCACCTTTAGGATCAACGACTCCCAAATATTTTTCCAACCCTAGCCCTTTAGCCTTCTATACTTGGCCCATATTGCCAGTTCTGTTCTCACATCTCCTCTTGAAATATACTACCTGCATAAAAAATTTAATGGGGTATTGGGCTGGGGTTGTAGCTCAGTGGAGAAGTGCTTGCCTGGCATGTGTGAGTCACTGAGTTCAATCCTCAGCACCACATATAAATAAATAAAATAAAGGTATTGTGCCCATCTACAACTAAAAATATATACATTTTTAAAATTTAATGTGGTATATTATATGGAATTCCTCATTCAAACTCCTCAACTAGGGCTGGGTTGTGGCTCAGTGGTAGAGTGTTTGCCTAGCTTGTGTGAGGCACTGGGTTCAATTCTCAGCACCACATAAAAATAAATGAATAAAATAAAGGTCCATCAACAACTAAAAAATATATATTAAAAAAAAACTCAAATAAGTTGAGTTTGTGCCTTTTAACCTAATATTCCCACTCATACAGATTTGTCCTAAGGAAAAATATTCTGAAGGGGAAATAAGTATAAGTACTCACAAGCTAAATATAAATATTAGCTGTTATAGTGGGGCTCACTTGAGCTTTATTTATTTTTATTTTTTATTTATTTATTTATTTTTAGAGAGAGAGAGAGAGAGAGAGAGAATTTTTAATATATATATTTTTTTAGTTTTCGGCGGACACAACATCTTAGTTTTGTATGTGGTGCTGAGGATCGAACCCGGGCTGCACACATGCCAGGCGAGCACACTACCGCTTGAGCCACATCCCCAGCCCCTGAGCTTTATTTTTAATAGTTAAAAACTGAGAACAATCTAGAAGGAATATTTACATAAAATTTACTAGATTAGCTTGATGGGATATCTGAAACAAAGATTATCATTTTTTTAAAAATTATAATTGTAAATATTATGGTACCATGGAAAATGTTTATGATATATTGAAAATATAGCATTTGGGGGCTGGAGGTATAGCTTAGTGATGGAGTGCTTACTTAAAACCCACTTTTTGGGGTATGTGCAAAGCCCCTTGGGTTCTCTCCTAGCACCAAAAAAAAAAAAAGAAAAGAAGGTAGTATTTTTAGATTGTAAGATGGGGAGTAATTTCCCCATTATTGCTATAATGTTGTTTAGGCAAAAATAAAGGTCCCAGAAAGGGGAAAACAATGTTCTCACCTAAATTTGCTTTCAGTATTTGAAGTTTGGGTCATTCTTTACTTATCTCCCTTCTTCTACCTCCAGTCACTAAGTCAGTGTTTTTTAAATTTATTTCTTTGTGAGCCAATTACTGATACTGTGTCCTCCTAAACTTAAACTACTGCAATGGTAAAAACTCATAAAAACATTTCTTTATGAGTTTCTGTGGTTCAAACCCAGGCCCTTGTGCATGCTAGACAAGTGCTCTGTTACAGAGCTATGTCCCCTGCACTGTTGCAGATTTTTTTTTTTTTTTTGCTTGTTTCTTCTTTCCATTTCACTTGGCATGTCATCACAGCTGATTTTTCTAAGTTACTCCTTTGTCCCTGTCATATTCCCAGATGAAAAATCTTCATTGCTCTTTGTTCATTAGGAGTTAAATCCCAGATTTATTAGCTTGACATTTAAAACCCACTTTTATCTTTTAGCTTCTCTTATGAATAAATCTTGATTTCAGCCAGACCATCTCCTTATAGATCCAGTTTTCTTCCACCAGCCTCTGCTAACATTGTTCTCTTGGTTGGATTTGTTCTACCCTGTCTTTCTGCTTATTCTGTTCACTATTTCTTTACTGTCCACATTCTCTTGAGGCCTTTCTTGACCACCTAAGTTCTTACTGATTGATTGTCCTGTGTCTGAACTTCTATAGTACAAGGTGGATATAGCCAATTTTTATGACTTTGTCACTTGTGTGTACATATTCTTTATCTCTAAATAGATGGTGAGCTATTTGAGATTATTTCTGTGTGCTTAGTATGGGGCGCTTAGTATGTATTTTTTGAGATGTAGAAGTAGCAAGCCTAATAAAGATAGCCTGTAGATAAACGAAATAGTTATCAAGTTCTTAAAGGTTGTAAACCTTACTTTTATTTTTTTATTTTTATTTTTTTAAGATAGAGACAGAGAGAGAGAGAATTTTAATATTTATTTTTTAGTTTTACGGCAGACACAACATCTTTGTTTGTATGTGGTGCTTAGGATCGAACCCAGGCAGCACGCATGCCAGGCAAGCTCGATACCGCTTGAGCCACATCCCTAGTCCATAAACCTTACTTTTAAAATAAAGCCTATAGATGAAAATGGTTATGATTTTCTGGGAAACTGTGAACTTAATATACATGAATATAATTTCAACATTTTTGTAAAAATCAATCTCTGTTTGGGTCCAATCTGAGTCTAAAGATAGTATTATTCTTTTAGATTCTCGAGGGAACAAAAATTCTGAATTTCAAAAAATAAAAAAATTTTAAAGATTCTGAATTGCATTTTCTTCTGATATTACAAGATAAATGATATCCAGTTCTCAGGCTTGTCAGAATGAAAGAGAAAATTCTGATTTGATCTATATAGTATTAACTGGGAATTTGAGCTAGCAAGGAGTGAATTAATTAATTTAAAGAAGATTCTATTTTGTAATAATTTTCCTTGTTGGAAATCTCCAAGAGATATAGTTTTATCTGTAATAAGAATTAAAGCTAAATGATTCTGGGTTAATATAAAATCTGAAATTCTTTCTTTAATTTCCTTAGCGCCAGCAGAAACTTCAGAAAGAACGCCTCATGAATGACTTCTCTGCAGCCTTAAATAATTTCCAGGCTGTTCAGAGAAGGGTATCTGAAAAGGAAAAGGAGAGTATTGCCAGAGCAAGAGCTGGATCTCGTCTTTCTGTAAGTTGTTTCTTAAAAGCAAATTTTCAATTTCAGGATGTTCTTTCCTAAAATTTTTTTTCCTTTCTTTTCTCCTTGACCATCAGCCTTTGTTTGTTATCACTCCAAATAATAAACATATACATCAGCTGTTATAAAAATGTCAGATTGGCCAGGTGCAGTGGCACATGCCTATAATCCCAGTGGCTCATGCCTGTAAACCCAGCGGCTCAAGAGGCTGAAGCAGGAAGATTTCCAAGTTCAAAGCCAGCCTCAGAAACTTAGTGAGGCACTAAGCAACTTGGGGATACCCTGTCTCAAAATAAAATATAAAAAAGGGCTGGGGATGTGTCTCAGTGGTTAAGCACCCCTGGGTTTAATCCCTGGTACCAAAAAAAAAAAAAAAAAGTCAGATTGGTATAGCCTAGGTTAAAAAAAAAAAAAAGTATATGCATGTTGGCAAAGACTAAAATGGAATGTACATAAAGGTTAAGAAAAAGTAGAATTATGTATAATTTTCATTTTGTTATATTAATCTATGTTAAAAACAAAGGATAAGTTTTGTTTTCTAGAATATAGCAGGCTAGGTTGTTTGGACTATCTCATTTTGAAAAGAATTTTCAAACACTGAGATTTAAAAACTCAACTTCTCAAAAGTAGCAAATAGCCATGAAAATAAATATTAAGGTCAAAATCTAAGAGAGGTAAGCAGAGCATTAAAAATGCTTTTTGCAATGAGTACGTTTACTGAAGGCAAACTTGAACTTCAGTTTTGATGTCCTCATGACATAAAGAGGATAAAAGTCAAAGCTCAGGGTCCATGTATAGTAGAGAATATAAAAAGTGTTCATAATATTAAACAGGACCCTAAAAGACTATATTCTTGGGATTTAAGAAAGCCAAAATAAGCCTTCCTTCAAAAACACTGAACTAAACAGGTGGTAGAGAGGGGTAAGAGGGAGAGAAGATCCAGACATTAAGTTCTGTTACAAAGAAATCTTCAGGCACATTTACTGCCCAAATTTATACTACCTCTATGTTCCAAAGCTTCAAGCTGCAAGTGGTTCTGGACTATAAAATACCTATGCGCCAAGTAGAAGCAAATCCAAATCCACTTTGTGGAGACACCTTTATCCTAGCCTAGAAAGAATATCCTCAGGCTGGGGTTGTGGTTCAGTGGTGTAGTGCTCACCTTGCATGCACAAGGCACTAGGTTCAATCCTCAGCGCCACATAGATTAAAATAAAGATATTGTATCCACATAAAACTAAGAGATAAATATTAAAAAAAAAAAAACAAAAACAATATCCTCAAATACATTTCAAGCGCTAGGTTAAAAATAACTAAGCACACAAAGAAACAAGTTATCCTATATAAGAACTACTAGAAACAACAGTAAAATGAAACATATCTGTAAAGACTATATTGGAATTATAAGATAGCTATACTTACTGTGTTGAAAGAAATAAATGAAAAACTTAAAAACATCTACAGGAATCAGAAAACTACAAAAAGTTTTGAAAAAGATTAAAAAAAATTCTAAAATTGGAAAATATAATAAGGAAATAAAAAACTTAATAGGGAGGTGGTTTAACTAGAAAATTGGTTAGATTTTTTTTTTCCCCAGTATGTAGCACAGGGGGTTAAGAAGCTAAATATGGAAGAAAGTTTACGAGAAATGGCCAGGTGTGGTGGTGTATACCTATAATCTAAGTGGCTCCGGAAGCTGAGGCAGAAGGATTGCAAGTTCATAACCAGCCTCATCAACTTTAGTGAGGATCTAAGCAACTTAGTGCGATAGTAGGACTCTGTCTCAAAATAAAATATAAAAGAAAAGGGCTGGGGATGTGGCTCAGTGGTTAAACACCCCTGGTTTTGTGAATTACAGAATGAAAGCAGAGCAAATATAGAACAGAATTAAGTTGAAGAGATAATGTTTTAGAAATGATATAATGACACTAATCCATCCATCCTTCCTTCCTTCCCCTTTCCCCTTTCTCCTTCCTTCCCTTCCTTCCCCTTTCCCCTTTCTCCTTCCTTCCCTTCCTTCCCTTCCTTCCCTTCCCTTCCCTTCTAGGAATTGAACTCAGGGGCACTAAACCACTGAGCCACATCCCCAGCCTTATTTTGTATTTTATTTAGAGACAGTCTCACTGAGTTTCTTATTGCCTTGCTAAGTTGCTGAGGCTGACTTTGAACTCAAGTCTCAGCCCCTGAGCTGCTTGACAAGCATGTGCCACCACGCCAGTTCTAATCTATGGTTTCTAGAAGCCTAACAAATTCCAAGTAAGATAAATTAAAAAAAAAAAAAATTATCAGAACACGAGGGCTGGGGATGTGGCTCAAGCGGTAGCGCGCTCGCCTGGCATGTGTGCGGCCTGGGTTCGATCCTCAGCACCACATACAAACAAAGATGTTGTGTCTGCCGAAAACTAAAAAATAAATATTAAAAATTCTCTCTGTCTCTCTCTTTCTGTCACCTCTCTCTTAAAAAAAAAAGAACACCAAAGACAGAGAAAATTGCTAAAATCACTGGAGAAACAGTAGAATACCTTAAAGACATAATAGTTGAATTGACAGTTAACTTCTCAGTAGTAACAATGGAAACCATTAGAATGCTTTCCATTTTGCAGGGAGCAAGGGTACCAGGAATTGAACCCAAGGGCCCTTAACCACTGAGCTACATCCCAGTCCCTTTTTTATATATTTTTTTAGAGACAGGGAACTTATGGCCTCAATAAATTGTTGAGGCTGCTTTGAACTTGTGATTCTCCTGCCTCAGCCTCTGGAGCTGCTGGGATTATAGGCATGTGCCACCACACCCAGCTAGAATGCTATCTTAAATGTTAATGAGGGAGAGTAACTGCCTCATAGCACTTTAAACACAGTAAAAATATATATCCACAGTGAGGTCTAATTAAAGACATTTTCAGTTCCTGCCAGGCATGGTGGTGAACGCCTATAATCCTAGCTACATGGGAGGCTGAGGCAGGAGGATTGCAAATTTGAGGCCAGCCTCAGCAATTTAGCAAGACCCTGTCTCAAAAGTAAAAAAGAGCTGAGGATGTAGCTCAGTGGTAGAGTTCATTCGCTAGCACAAAGAAAGTTTCTTTATTTTTTTTTTAAGAGAGAGAGAGAAAGAATTTTAATATTTTTTTTTTAAAGAGAGAGTGAGAGAGGGGAGAGAGAGAGAGAGAATTTTTAATATTTATTTTTTAGTTTTTGGCGGACACAACATCTTTGTTGGTGTGTGGTGCTGAGGATCGAACCCGGGCCGCACGCATGCCAGGCGAGCGGGCTACCCCTTGAGCCACATCCCCAGCCCAAAGAAAGTTTCTTAACACACTTTATTTAAGGAAATTCTCAAGGAAAGTGATCCCCAAAGAAAAGTCTGAAGAGCCAAAAGGAATGAAGAGCAAAGAAAGTAGTAAATATGTGGAAAGATAAGCCACAAACAGAAAGAAGGTGTTACTATATGTGAACAAAGGAGTAGAATTTGAATATTTTGTATAAAGAATTCCCTACGAGTCAATGTGAAAAAAAGTACAATCAATAGAACAACATTTCTTTTTTCTTTTTTTGGTACTGGAGATTGCACCCAGGGGTCCTCTACCACTGAGCTACATCCCCATCAATTTTTATTTTATATTTTGAGACAGGGTCTCACCAAATTGCCTAGATAGACCTCTTGCTTCTGCCTCCCAAATGGCTAGGATTATAGGCTTGTACCACCAGTCCTGAAAGTTCTCAAACTTTTCATCTCAGGACCCCATACTCTTTTTTTTTAAATATATTTTAGTTTTTAATGGACTTTATTTTATTTATTTATATGTGGTATTGAGAATCAAACCCAGTGCCTTGCACATGCTAGGCAGGCACTCTACCACTGAGCCACCACCCCAGGTCCTGTTTTTTTTTTTTTTTTAATAGTGAACCCAGGGGCATTTTACCACTGAGTTACTTGTGTGTTTATAAAAAGTTTTATA
Source organism: Urocitellus parryii (assembly GCF_045843805.1). Lineage (NCBI taxonomy): Eukaryota > Metazoa > Chordata > Mammalia > Rodentia > Sciuridae > Urocitellus > Urocitellus parryii. The sequence continues at coordinate 16,439,300 of NC_135541.1, forward strand.
AAGGGCTGGGACTCTAGCTCAGTGATAGAGTGCTTTCCTCACATGTGTAAGACACTGGGTTTGATCCTCAGCACCACATAAAAATAAATTAATAAACAAAGATATTGTGTCCATCTACAACTAAAAAATATTTTTTAAAAAGTTTTATAAACTTTTAAATATATTATTATAAAATCATATTGAAGCTAGGCACAGTGGCACATACCCCTAATCTCAAGAGACTCAAGTGGCTGAGGCAGGAGGATTACAAGTTCCAGGCCAGCATCAGCAAAGTAGTGAGACCCTGTCTCAAATTTTTAAAAAACTTAAAAAAGGGCTGGGATGTAACTTGGTGATAAAGCACCCCTGGGTTCAATGTCCAGTATCCCACTACCCCTACTCCCTACAAAAAAAAAAAAAAAAATTGAATAAATAAAAATGTGTCGTTCCCTAATTCAGCCTGCAACTGAACTATGCCAATGCTTTTCTTGGAGATAAACATCGTGTTTCAGTATGCAACATAAGTATGTTATATATACTTACCATTTTGTCCTACAGGGTATTAAAAAGTTGTATATCAAGGGGTAGAGATTTAATTAATAATTTGTATGGTTTTATCAAAGATAAACTGTTTTTTTAAAAAAAAAAAAAAAACAAACAGTGCCTGATGATGAAGAAGACAGTATTTGGTGCCACTGCGTTGAGCCATTTTATCCACCATTGCTTTTACTTCACGAGTATAAATGTCAACACATTGAAAAAGGCAAACAAATATGTTGGTATTATTTTGAATAATGATCCAACAAATGAAGGGGTTCTTAGCCTCTTTAGTTAGTCATAGATTTTCTGATTAAAACAACAATGAAATACTATTTCATGTCTACCAGAAGGGCAGACATTTTAAATTCTGTGAACACTGTGGGTGGCTGTTAGATATGATGGAGCAGGAACTTTCCTATCTGGCCCAGGAGCAACCATTTTGGAAAACATTTTAGCTCCTTCTTCAGAACATATACATACTTTATGACTCAGCAGTTCTACCATAGAGGAACCTGCATACATATACCAGGATGTATATTCAAGAATGTTCAGAGCAGCATTATTTGTAGTAGTCAAAAACTGTAAACATTGAGGCTGGGGGTGAAGCACAGTGGCAGAGTGCTAGCCTAGTATGGATGAGGCCCTGCGTTCAATCCCCAGCACCACAAAAAGAATTAAAAACAACAGATGTCCTTCAGCAGTAGAGGATACAGCTAAAATGTTTTTCAAAGTGGTGGTGGTGGTGGTGGTGGTGGTGGTGATGATGGTGATAAAGAAGAGGAGAATAATCCCTCTCTCTTACCCATGTTCTTCTGGTCCTCTTTAGTATGGTTTCTGTTCTGGGCCCCAGCTGAAATGCTGATTTGCTTTTAGCTACTTCACACTCATTTCTTAGTTGAGACCGATTGCCAGCATCCTCTTGTCATCTTACAGATCCTGTTGGAACCAGGGATGTTAATTCTTTATACTATAACTAAGCAAACCCTTGTTTTATGTGTCTATGACATGTTTCTGGATGACAGCAATAATAATGCCATCTGCTTTCTAGGCAGAAGAGAGACAAAGAGAGGAGCAGCTTGTTTCATTTGACAGGTAAAGAATTATTTATCCAACCTGATGTATAGTTGATGGGAGTCCCTATTTATCTAATCTGTCTGTATGTCTATTAAATTCTTTCTATGCTACTAGGGAATTGAACCCCAGGGTGGTCTACTACTGAGTTACATCCCCAGCCCTTGTTATTTTTGTTTTTGAGACAGGGACTCTGAGGCCTTGAAATTTGACATCATCCTGTCTCAGCTTCCTGAGTAGCTGGGATTACAGACATATTCCACTGTTCCTGTCTGTCTGTATTTATTTACTTATTTTTTGGGTACCGGGATTGAACTCAGGGGCACTCAACCATTGAGCCACCCCCAGCCCTATTTTATGTTTTATTTAAAGGCAGGATCTCACTGAGTTGCTTAGTGCCTCACCATTGCTGAGGCTGGCTTTGAATTCGAGATCCTCCTGTCTCAGCCTCCCGAGCTGCTGGGATTAAAGGTGTGCGACACTATGCCCAGCTGTATTTATTTTTAATATAAAAAATGAGGGCTGGGAAAATGAGAAATTATATCCCATCTTTGTATGATATATCAAAGTGCATAAATGCATTCTATTGTTATGTATAACTAATTAAAACAAATTAAAACCTTTTTAAAAATAATCCACATTTTCCAGCAAAAAACAAACAAACAGGGCTGGGGATGTGGCTCAAGTGGTAGTGCACTCGCCTGGCATGCGTGAGGCACTGGGTTTGATCCTCAACACCACATAAAGGTAAAATAAAGATATTGTGTCCACCTAAAACAAACAAACAAAAAATGGGGACTGGGGTAGTAGCCCAGTGATAGAGCACTTGCCTAGTATGTGTGAGGCACTGAGTTCGATCCTTAGCACCACATAAAAAATAAATAAATACAATAAAAACATTGTGTCCATCTACAACTAAAAAAAAATTTTAAATGAATGAGAGGGACTGGGGTTGTGGCTCAGTGGTAGAGTGCTTGCCTAGCATGCATGGGGCACTGGTTCGATCCTCAGAACCACATAAATGTAAAATAAAGATATTATGTCCACCTAAAACTAAAAAAAATAAAATAAAATAAAGATTAAAAAAAAAAGAAGGGCTACAACTATAGCTCAGTGGCAGGTGGCAGAGTACTTAGCATGTGTGAAGCACTGGGTTTGATCCTTAGCACTGCATAAAAATAAAGGCATTCTGTTCATCTACAATTACAAAAATAAAAATAAATTTTACAAAATGAATGAGAAAAAAATAATGAATGAGAAGCCATGTGTGGTGGCACATGCCTATAATCCCAGCAACTCAGGAAACTGAGGGAGGAAGATTACACATTTAAGGACAGCCTCAGCAACTTAGTAATACCTTGTCTCAGAATTTTTTTTTTAAAAAAAGGAGATCACTCCTTGGTTGTGACTCAGTGCTAGAGTGAGGCCCTGGGTTCGATCCTCAGCATCACATAAAGTAAATAAATAAATAAAAATACAGATATTGTGTTCATTATAACTAAAAAGATACTTTTTAAAAAGTGGGTCTGGGATCTAGGGGTTGTAGCTCAGTGGTGGAATGCCTCTGGGTTAAATCTTCATTGCCACCAAACAAAAATGAAACAAAAACAAAATAATGAGAAAAAAGTACAAAATAAAGGGAAGACATGGGCTTTTCTAAGATCTTTGAATTAAAGGAGGAATAATTTCAAGGTGAATAAAAAATTTCAAGAAACCCCTGATACCCTTTTGTGGGGATAAAGCTTGACTCATGGGAATAAATATGAACCCACAAATCTACAGATTAGGAGGTCTCAGTCATCTTATCTCTAATTCAGATTTAAGTTTGCCAGTGTTATTTGGTCTCTGTTTACTCACCTCTGAAATGGAGGCAACTCATCCTTTTAGGAACATGAAGAGAAAAAGCAGATAGTTTGTATCTGAAAGATGTCTCTTCTCTAAGCTAATCTCAGATGTGTATTCATGGCATTAGTTTGGAATTTAAAAATTTTTATCCTGTATCCATTTCCCCTACTACACTATGAACATCTTAAAGGCATGGAGGACTCTTGACTTATTCAGTTTGTATCTCCAAGTCATGGAGGACATTCTTTAAATATGTGGAAATGAAGTATGATTCATACATACTGTTTAAAAATGCATATCACTGCATTTTCAAAGTGTTCTGTAGCTAGTATAATAATTTTTTCTAAATACTTTCAGAATTTATAATATTTCATTATGAATTTTGGTTTTACTTTGGTTTTCTGTTACGAGGTATATAACACAAAAACATAACCTTAGGGAAATTTTTGAAAACCAGGCGGTTTGATTCTGTTAAATGAATTGGTGAAGCACTGGTAGGTTACTTAGCCTGCTCTCCTCCACCCAAAGTACCAATACAGCTTGCACTTAGAGAGTGCCCTGGGAGAGGATGAGTCAGAGAAATTCATTGAGTTCAGATCTTGGGTTACTTTCCTTGTCTACCAAGTCCTAACAAGATTACAGAGTATACCCCTAAATGAAAAAATCAAGGAATCTCATCCCCAATAATTTTGCTTCATCTCAGTTTTGCCCAGAGGCTGAGACTGTTTTCTTGGTATTACCAGCTCTTTTCCTCTGGTATGAAGCTTGTGGTCCTTGGGGACTTTGTAGTGATAACAGAGAAGTTGGTGCCCCAGTTATTCTTTACATAGGTTCTGCTGGCAACAGAGGAATTGTAGGGATGTCTCATCACACCTAAAGAAGGAGGATTCATCTAGAGTGCTTGTCTCCCTGCAGCCATGAAGAGTGGAACCAGATGCAGAGCCAGGAGGATGAGGCAGCTATCACTGAGCAGGATCTGGAACTCATTAAAGAAAGGGAAACCGCTATTCGGCAGCTGGAGGTGAGAGCTAGGTCATGTTTTTTGTTTGACTCAGTGTATCTGCAGGTATTTGAGATTTTAAGCCTGAAGTTTCTCAGTTATGAAAAAGCATAAAATGAGTCATGTGTTTTCACATTATCTGTCACAATTTAAGTCATGGTGGAACTACTGCTACTAAGTTGCTGTGATGGTATTGGCCTTGGCATTTAGCAGTCCCCAAATCCTTTTCTCCAGTACCACATCTTACCTGGTCTCCTTGAGAAATACACAGAGAACAGAGCAAGACAAATGAATATTTATTTTTTATTAGGACTTTACCCCTAAATCTCAATAGCCACCTCTAGACTGGGCATGACTCTATGGAGAGTCCCTTTGTTAGTCTGGTTAGCACAGTATATAGGTAAGCCAAAAGTCTTATTCCATTTTTGAGTTAATTCTAGAGTCCAAATCCAAGTTGTAGATATTATTATTTCACTGGGTCAGAGAAATGGAAATAGTTTATGAAGTAGGGGTTTGGAGTGTTGGGGGGTCTGTAGACCTTTCTTAAATAACTGAGCTCCGTCTTGAACTTTGCATAGTAAACAGTAATATATCTTTAAATAAGTTGATTTTCTTCCCCATGGAGGTAGATGACTACCATCTCTGGGGTGGGGACAATAGTGGAGAAACTTGGAGTGCCTCCTTGACCTTCATCTATAGCAGTGGTTTTGAACCCAGTTTATGCATATTAGATTCACCTGGGGAAGATTTTTTTTTTTTAATGCCTGAGTTCTCCTCCTGAACCATCAATTACGTGAAATTCCTTTTTTAGGTTAAAAATGGGCAAATATCCACATTTTTATATGGCTCAGCCTAATAAATCATAATTACTAGTGATGCCTATGTTTTAAAATTTCTTTTCTTTCTTTTTTTTTTTTTTTTAGAGAGAATTTTTTAATATTTATTTTTTAGTTTTCAGCGGACACAACATCTTTGTTTGTATATGATGCTGAGGATTGAACCCGGGCCGCACACATGCCAGGCAAGCGCCCTACCGCTTGAGCCACATTTCCAGCTAAATCATAATTACTAGTGATGAGGCCCTGGATATTTTATAATTCCCAGATGGTTATAATATGTAGCCAAAATTGAGACCCACTGCTTGAGGGACCATCAGTATCTGTTTTATTTTATTTATTTATTTTGGCAGGGGTGGGTACTTGGGATTGAACCCAGAGATGCTTTACCACTTACTACATGTACCCCAGCCCTACATCTCCAGCCCCCCCCCCCCGTTTTTTTTTGTTTTTTTTTTTTTTTTTGAGACAGGGTCTCGCTAAGTTGCTTAGGGCCTTGCTAAGTTGCTACGGTAGGTCTCAAACTTGAAATCCTCCTGTCTCAGTCTCTCAAGCTGCTGAGATTACAGGTGTGTACCACCATGCTTGGCCAATGTCTGTTTTTAGATGAGACAGTTTATCCTCAAGTTATACCTACTTTATTTTCTTCAAATGTGTCATTTTTTTTAATATTTATTTTTTAGTTGTAGTTGGACACAAACCTTTATCTTATTTATTTATTTTTATGTGGTGCTGAGGATTGAACCCAGGCCCTCGCACATATTAGGTGAGCGCTCTACCACTGAGCCACAACCCCAGCCCTGTCACATCTCTTTTATAATTATGTCAAAATGAATCCTAACATTATATATAACTAAAAAGAACTAATAAAAAGCAAACGTATGAACAAAAATATGTTATATCTTTCCTTTTACTTTTTAAAAAAATATTCTTTTATTTAATATTTTTTTTTAGTAGTAGATGGATGTAATACCTTTATTTTGTTTATTATGTGGTGATGAGGATCCAACCTAGTGCCTCACATTTGCACTACCACTGAGCTCTACCACTGAGCCACAACCCCAACCCCTCCTTTACTCTTTTTCACTTGCTAATCATTGACTTGGTTCTCTAACATTAGAAATGTGAACAGGGAGCAGAGGGAGACATATGGAAAGGAATGTAATGTAATGAATGTCAGGAATGGGGATCACTTCACATTTGACAGAGTCCCTTGGGATCAATTTTCATATCCAGTCATTTCTTTTTTTGGGGAACAGGGATTGAACTTAAGGGCACTCGACCACTGAGCACATCCCCAGCCCTCTTTTGTATTTTATTTAGAGACGGGGTCTCACTGCGTTGCTTAGCACATTGCTTTTGCTGAGGTTGGCTTTGAACTCGTGATTTTCCTGCCTTAGCCTCCCAAACCGCTGGGATTACAGGCGTGTGCCAACGAGCCTCGTCAGTCATTTCTTTTCTTAACATACAAACCTTATGTTATAGCCAAATAAGTCTATTTGCTTCCAAGATTATATGAGATCAGGCACATTCAGGGTGGTTTGGCCATGACTATTTGCTCTTTAACTCACTTCCTTTCTGTTTATATGGCCTTTTCTTTGCTTTAAGGCACAACTCAAGTCCTGTCTCTTATGCAGTCTTCCTCTTTTGCACACCTTTCTGTACCACTCATTAGTCATTTCCTCTATATCACCCTTTTTATTTATCTTATCATGTACTTATTTCCCCAGTGGCACTAGGGCACTGCCAAAATGGCAGTAGAAAACAAAAGAATCAGTCCTGGGGGAAAAGAGGCTTCCTTCCTGTGACATCCCCTCCTCCTTGCATTTACCAGGTAGCAAGATCCCATATAAATACATTTAAATTTTCTAATCCAAAGTCACAGTACTCATTGTTGTTTGTTGGCACTCACAAGCTTTTGCCATAAGGCCCATTTAGGCTCCATCTAGAGCTATCACACCAAGAATTTATCCATCCCAGCAATCCAGCTTCTATTCTATAACCTTTTGGCTTGGGTGATCATACTGGTTCCCATATAGCACATTCAACTAATATTGCTTGACAGATGGGTTTACATGCCTTCCATTTTATGCTATTAGGTAAATAGTGATAGATTATTTTCTGTTATAGAGAAATCATGTTTTATCGAGTTTTTAAAAACACATTTGGGAAGCCAGACACAGTGATACACATCTGTAATCCCAGTAACTTGGGAGACTGAGGCAGGAATATCACAAATTCAAGGCCAACATCAGCAGTGTAGCAAGACTTTCAAAGTTGGGGCTGGGGATGTGGCTTAAGCGGTAGCGCGCTCCCCTGGCATGCGTGCGGCCTGGGTTCGATCCTCAGCACCACATACAAACAAAGATGTTGTGTCCGCCGAAAACTAAAAAATAAATATTAAAATTCTCTCTCTCTCTCTCTTTAAAAAAAAAAAAAAAAAAAGACTTTCAAAGTGAAAAAGGACTGGGCATGTAGCTCAGTGATAAAGTGCCCTGGGATCAATACCCAGTACCAAAAAACCACATGTGGGACTGGGAGTATATAGATCAGTGGTGGAGCACTTGCCTAGCATGAATGAGGCACTGGGTTCAATCCACTATAAATAAAACTAAGCAGCCAAAAACAAGACAAAATAAACAAACAACAGAAAAGCTAAAACTAGAGGAAAGGAATCATCTAACATGTTGCTTAATGTTAGTTGTTTTTTGTCTCCCTTAGGCTGACATTTTGGATGTCAATCAGATATTTAAAGATTTGGCCATGATGATCCATGACCAAGGTGATCTGATTGGTATGTATTATTGATACCTTTAATATCAAGGTGAGTTGAAAGTATTTGTGTGCCAAGAAGTCAGTAAGATGTGTCAAATATAGAATTAAAGTTTGGGATTATAATTTTAAAATTACTAAATAAATTTTCTCAGTAATATGCATATATTGTCAAATGTGGAAGGTAAAGAGAGGCCTTTGTGAATAATTAGCCCTATTCACTTGCCATAACTTCTTGGGAAGTCTTTGCTTAAACAAATAGCTATCAGCTTCCCAGCTTTTCTCTCTAGATACTTGCACAATTATGGGATTAGTGACTTTTTAAAAACTTTTTATGTGAAATTAATCTTAAGTTTATAAAAAGTTTTTAAAAATACAGGGAACTTGGGCTGGGGATATAGCTCAGTTGGTAGAGTGTTTGCCTTGCATGCACAAAGCCATGGGTTCAATCCCTAGCACCACCAAAAAAAAAACACACACACAAAAAAACAAGGAACTCCTTTATACCCTTTACTCAAATTTACATCTTGTTATCATTCTGCCTCATTGACTTTGTTTGTACTCTCATTCTGTGTGTGTACATGTATGTGTCTGTGTATGTATATATCCAAACAGGATATTGTATTTTCACTTTGGAATTGCCATCCACAAACCAAGCAGCTCTTTGTTGGTCAGTGGAAAACTGCGCTATACACACGCGCGCGCGCGCGCGCGCGCACACACACACACACACACAATGTTTTTATGTATTTTTTTTCTGAATCATTTAGTCACATAGTTCTTAAATCCTTATCCCTAAATACTTCAGTGTTTATTTCCAAAGAATAGGGTTATTCTCTTACTGAGGTAGTAACTTTTGATTTCATGACTGGTGATAGCAAATCCAGGACCCATAATATCCAAGGGTGCTAAAATTTCCCCTGTCCTTTTTGCAGATAGCATAGAAGCCAATGTGGAAAGCTCAGAGGTGCATGTTGAAAGAGCCAGTGATCAGTTACAGCGAGCTGCTTACTATCAGGTAAAAGTAGATACCAAAGAAGGTCTTTCTGTACTGCACACTTTATGGGCCATCAGGATACATTGACACATTAAACAGCTGCAGCCTCTTCTTTAGGCTTAAGCTGGAGGCAAGTAGTCATAATTGTTTTGCTGGTTCTGTTTTAGTATTTTCCTTTACCTGATTGAATCTTGAATAAATTTATACAAAACCCTCTTAGCTGCAAAGCTAACCCATAAGCTAGCCATAATAGCTGAACCTAGTATAAGAATAGTCTTATATCCTAAGCAGCTTAAATGTATTTGAGTTAGGATAGTAAGAGGTACAAGTAAAGTGGGGTTTCATAGATACTGGCTATAGAAGATGGACATAGAATCAACTATAATAGCTACTTATATGTGAATAAATAAGGCTTAATTATTATTAAGCTATGCCTATAAAGTGAAATTCTTCCACTTATTAGTTGAGACTCTGGTTTTATGAATTTTTGGTCTTTATTTCAATGTACAAATATTGTAAATAAGTCCTTCTTATTTCCCTTCAATTTAGGTTGCATGTTTTTTTTTTTTTTTTTTAAATAAATAAATAGCATTTCAGTCACTTTCCAGGTTCCTAGGGTATGTTTTATCTGGGAATGCTCTATAAAAACTAGGTGATGGCTTTAGTGTCCATTACATATATATCCACTTGATGTTGTATGATGTTTAAATTAAGAGATGTTTATGAAGAGTTTATAATAACAAAAATGTTGATGATAAACATTGAGAAAAATATCAAAATCATACAGTATGATCCCAATTATGTTGGACAACAATATGCATACGTAAAAGAATGCAGTCAATGGTTTTATCAGTGGGTGATTTTTCTCCTTTTGCTTTTTTTTTTTTAATACAATGAACATAAAATTTTATAATAGGTATAAAACTGTTACTAAAACACATGTACAAATCACTTACTGCAAATAATGCCTAACAGCATAGGTATATGCAAAACTATTTGGGAACAATTAAAATCTGTACTACTGCCTACTGGTGGTAACTTAGAGATTTGGGGGAAGTCTCTTCATATTTGTGCATGGGTAGAGTTGATTTTGAATTATAAGGAGGCAAATTTATGAAGCACACTTGGAGTCTAATTAGATATAGAAAATTTTACTTGTTTCATGAGTGTCTTCATTTCTTTCCTCAGAAAAAATCTCGTAAGAAGATGTGTATCCTGGTACTTGTCCTGTCAGTGATTATTGGAGTCTTGATAGTTATTATCTGGCAAGTTTCTAAATGAAGTGTGACTGCCTCAGAGCCTTCTCCTGCTGAGTTGTTTTCAAAAGCAAGTGCTTGTTGGAGTCTTGCGAGAACAAACTGATCACAAGAAGAGAGCATACACCAGAATGTCCTGTAATAATTTAGTTAGAAACTAACTACTAACTAGTCCTTGGAATTAGTGACCTATGGAGACAGTATTTATCAATTTATGTATACAGTTTATTGATTTCTCAAATTAGGAATTAACTTATATGAATTTTGCTTTCTCTTGTTTTCTGATTGCCCTTCATTCCAGGTGTTTACTGAAAATTCCATTCTACATATTCTTTTTGACAGATGACACTACAGTCTCATTATATTGTCTTTTTATGTATATATAAAATTTACCTTTTTACTAGCAACTGAGATGAATTACTTTCTGGGACTCAGCATATTGGAGTCTCTCAGAAACTGTACAATATGCCAGCAATTTTTATTATTTAACATTCTAATTTGAATTTATAAGAAGTTTATTACCTGCTTTGCAAATTTTTGGCACTATATTTAACTGGAGAATACCTGTGATTTAAATTGAATGAGAAAAAAGATGAGAAGTATCTATTTGAACTGGCTGGTTGCTGGGTATGTGTTTTAATCAAGTTTGAAGTTTACTTTATCTACTTTATCTGCTAGTGTCATCCACAGCAGTTCATCCTCATATACACTAAGCCATCTTGTTCCCTTTTCAAAGAGGTTAATTTAATCATTATTAATATACTCTATGGGTCCTTCTCCCACCTGTCTGCAAAGAAAGGGAGAATTAGACATAGCATGCTTTTGGAAAGCAAATAGGAATTGTTTGGAATGATTTAATCTTTCTGTTGTTGTTGTTCACTTGTGGTTTTACATTCCTAGTGAATGATGAATTTGCTGTCAAAAGGCTGCCCCTACCCTGTAAGGGTTTCTGGGCATTTGATGGCAGGGAGATTTTAAAAGTTAAACTGAAGTGGATTTAAAACTTAGTCCTGTGAACCTGGTGATAAAGCAAAGGTTCATTTTTGTAAATAATACTGGTTTGGTATAGTGATGTTAGACTCATTCTAATTTATGAATAAATAAAACTCCATGCATAGTTTTAGACAAAAAAGATTCAATAAAAGATTGCTGTCCTGTAATATAAATGTTGTCCACTTCCCTTTTTCCACAGGCTTAAGTACATAAATGTGAACAGAGCCAACAATTTTAGTTCATCCTTTAGTGAATTTAAAGATTTGGCTACTTAACCTATATTTATGTTCATTTCTTTCAGTTGCCCTTAATGTTAATTAATTTTCTTGTACTAAATTAATGTGAAAAGCAGGGAAACAAGAACCCAAATGCATAAGTTTCTTTGCACTTTTGCACCATTCTACCTATTTAATACAAATAAACATTTGAAAAGCTTTTGTAGTAAGTTTTTTTAAATGTTTTTTTAGTTGTAATTGTATACAATACCTTTATTTAATTTATTTATTTTTATGTGGTGCTGAGGATCAAACCCGGTGCCTCACATGTGCTAGGCAAGTGCTCTACCACTCAGCCACAACCCCAGACCTGTAATAAGTTTTTATGAGTTAACATCCTAATGAGATAGGTACTAAAGAAACATGCTATCATGAGAAAAATTGAGACTTGCAAGACTGGAGACCTGATGAAGGTCCAGTGGGGGTGGAATGTAAGTTGAAAGAGGATAGAGCTGTTGGAGTGACACAGTGGCACAGTTCTGGTTCACTACCTTTCTGCTCCAAATTACAGTTGGACTTGGATATATCATTTGTAAACATTCCAGAAAAGGAAAAGTTTTGATTGTGAAAAACTAGTTGAATCTAGGTAAAATAAAGTGACCATAGTTCTATTCTGTAGTACTGTGTGATCAGTGGTGGTTGTAATGATGGTCACAGTGAGCAAATATGAACTTGGCCTAGGATTTGTGGCAGGTGCCAAAGGACTTGCTAGATGGGCCTAATAAACTTATTCACAGAGTCCTCCTTCCTTCTGCCTTTCTTCTCTTTGGAACCACTATGATCTGGGACGGTGGTTCTTAACTATGACTTTTAATTAAAACTTTAAAAAATACTGATATCTTAGCCTCCCCACCCCAAGATTCTAATTCCATTAGTCTGGACAATGGTTTGGGCATGGGAATTTTTTAAAGCTCCGGGTAATTCTTATGTGTGGTCATGGTGAGAACCATTGGCTTGGAGGTCAAAAGACCTGTAGAATTTTAGCTCTGCCATTACTTACTGAGGCTACTTAGACAGATCGCTTAACCCACAGGCCCCAAATTTCTCAGTAGTTCTTTCCAGCTATAAAATTGACTAGAAAGATGATGGGTTTAGTATGAACATACAAATTGTATGTTTGCCTTTCTACTCCCTTTTCCTTTTCTCATAGCCTATTCTACCTTCCTTTATTGAAATGTTCTAGGAGCATCCTCTCTTTAAGTGAATTAAAACTTGTATAGGGTAAAGTAGAAATGTCATTCTGGCCACTTCATCTGGGGATGTTTTAGAAGAACTCGCTAAATGATAAGACTGATGCTCCCAGAGGGGGTGTGTGTGTGTGATTTCTGTAAGGGCTGGAAATGGGAGTGTTCACCCATTGCAATGCACAATCTAGCTCTCAAACCAAACTTTTACTGTCTTGCATCACTGGGCAAAAACATTAAAATGAGTTTATTCTGTCTGTGCAAAGCAAAACACTCAGCCTCTTGCATTCAGTTTTTCTTTCTATTCAGAGACTTAGTCATGATTGTGAAAAACTAGTTGAATCTAGGTAATTTATAATAAAATGACCACAGTTATGGAAATGCAACTTTTGCTTTTGATCACTAAGTGCAGAGCAGAGCTTCACTTATGTCTCAGTCTAGCATACTGTTCCATAAGCTAGGAATCACCTGCTTCTTCTCTGCTTTTCCAAGCATATTGAATGTATCCTTAAGCTTCAAAGGATTTTTTTCAGTTTTACTTTTCAGTATCACAAAATAGAATTACTTTAGAATCTCCATTTAACCAAGATATGGTTGAAAGATTTTGATTCTTAGCCCATGATCTATTTTTGGACCAACTGAGTTGCTCATTTGAATACCTCATCTAAATGAAATTTGATTCACAATATGGCACTAATTTTTTTGTGTGTGTTGGGGGGTATTGAACCTAGGGTCTCCTGCACACTAGGCAAGCACTCTATCACTGAGCTGTATCCTTAATCTAATGTTTAAAAAATAAATTTGCAATAATAGTCTTTAGTGTTGGTTTATGATCAAGGATCACATTTATAACAGTCCATGGAAAAACAAGAAAAATGAAATGGTGGCCTTACCCCGCCCCCTCCAAGTTTCTGGGGATCCAATCTGGGTCCTCACACATGCTAGATAAGGTTCTACCACTAAGCTAACATCCCTATCGTCTTCCAACTTTTTTAAAAGGCTGAGGGTAAATTGATAAAGCTCAATATGTGTAAGGCCCCAGTTTCAATCCCCAGCAACATATACACACACACAGAGTGTTTTAATATTATTGAAGTAAAATGCTGGTGATATTAAGTGGCAGACTTCATTTTTTAAAATCTAATTGGCAAAATAAAAAAATGCTACCCTGTATTGCATTATATTGTCTGGTCCATGACATCTCTAAAGTCCTGAATTATCCATGTAGACTAGCCTCATTAATTTACAGTGAAAGGCCTGTGGCAGGAATAGCAGTCTAATAAGGAATTGAAAGTCTTGAGAGGATGCTCGGTATGTGAATGGTCATTTGTGGAATATTTTAACCCTAATGGCAAGATACTATGCTAAATGTTTTATATTTATTAACTTATAAAGCTATGTGAGGATCCCTTTTTAATGGCTCAGAAAGCTGAGGTATAGTAAGCTATCTGCCCATGGTCATACAGCTTACAAGTGACAGAGCCAGGATTTAATGAAGTACTCAGGCTTCAAAACCACACCTTTAGACACTGTATACTGTCTCCATGCATCGCTAATAAATAGATCTTTTGATGTCCTGCTTGCCATCTCTTCCACGAAACTTTCCCTAAAATTCTGGGGTTTTTTTGTTTTGTTACAGGAAGGGGAATGGGGATTGAACCCAGCAGGTTTAATCACCGAGCCATATTCCCATCCCTTTTTATTTTTTACTTTTTAGATAGGGTCTTACTAATTGCTTAGGGCCTTGCTAAATTGCTGAATCTGTCTTTGAACTTGCCTCACGCTGGGACTGTGGCTCACTGGCAGAGCACTTGCCTGGCATGTGTGAAGCACTGGGTTCAATTTTCAGCACCACATATAAATAAATAAAGGACTATCAACAACTAAAAATAAAAATTTTTAAAAAAATGAACTTGCCTCAGCCTCCTGAATTGCTGGGATTATAGGCATGCACCACCATGCTTGTAAGTCCCTAAAAATCTGAGGAAATGATCATTTCTACCCAACGTCTCATGAACATTCTTTCTTCTGTGAGCACCTTGTGCACTTCTTTTCATTTACCACCCTATTAAATGAAGCTTCCAGCTTATATACAATTTTTCAAATGGATTATACTCCATTTGATCATTCATAAGTCATATCAAAGATGCTTTAAAGTTTTTTGACACTGATATGTTCCTAATGTCTTTAGATTCTAGTCCACTCTTTTTTGAGATACCAAAATCCAAAGGCAGCTAGTTCAACAGTCTCCATTTTAAAAGGTGAAAGGCCTGCATTACTGTCCTCCAGTTTGCTGGTCTGTACTGACATCATTGGTGCCCAAACAAAGAGCATTTTGCTTTATAAGGACCTGGGTAAATGTAAGGTCCCATTACATCAGAGGCCAGTGTGAATATCAGCTGAGCTGGAAATGGGGAACATGGCCAAGGAGTAAAGAATTATAAGGGTAAGATTATAACTTTTAGGGTTCTTGGCTGTATGGATTATACTGGAAGGACCATGTGAAGAAGCTGAGAAATTGAAAGGCAAAGTTGACATAAGATTTTGTCAGGTCATTGATAGCTAGAAATGGCTTCAACATCACCTCATCCCTGAAAGGGGCATGAACCTCAAAGGCCCATCCATATAATCACTGTAGATTAAAAGTATGTTATTCTTTTCTGTTACAAATCAGAATATGTTCGAGACTATTTCCTTCTTTCTAAAGAATCGTATCCTTGTGCTTAAAGGAGGGAGCCATAGGATTACTTGTTTTCTTTTGTTTGTGCTGGGGATTGAACCCAGGGCCCTGTGCATGCAAGGTAAGCACTCTACCAACTGAGCTATATCCCCAGCCCTAGAATTACTTCTTTCCTTGAAATTAAGTTTAGAAATAGGATTTTTCCTATCTGCCTGGTCTTAATTTGGAATCACCAGACTGAAAAGGGGGATATGAATCCATTAATTACCAAATTCTTAATTATGTGAGTATTTCAACAAAATTAACAACAGATGCATCAGTTTCTCGTAGGTTAAAAATCATAATATAGAGCTTGTATGTCCTTTACATATTTTTTCATATATATTTTTTTCAAACACTAACCATTCACCTATTACTTTTCTCAAAAGAAAATATCTCCAATAACATAATTATTTCAAAGTTACCATAAATGGCATATTTGTTGCTCAAGTTTTTGTAGGTGTTCTACATCTGGAACAATGGGACAAAATGGGTTTACAGGCCATTTGATAAGTGATCTGATTATCTGGATGAGTTTATTGTGCTTCGAAGACCAGAGTTAAAAGTGATTATTTAATCTACCTAGGAGTTTATCATTTTAAATTTCAAGTTAATATTGCAGTTAAATCTTGAGTACCAGAGACTTCACTACGGGCAAAATCTTCTGAATAGGCTGATTTTCTACATATGATCTATACAGTACCAGCAGAAGGGAATCAATAAAGGAAACTTCCATCATACAAAGATGATTCCATATTTTGTTGAGCAACGCCTATTTCTGGGTAATGATAATGATACAATTCATTTCTTTAAAATAAAAACTGCAGGTCTGATAATTCTCTGACTTCCCGAAAAAGTGAAAAAGGGGCCATCTGTTGCATACCAATAAATATTATAACAAAATAAGAGTATGAGAGATGGTAGTTATTAATGAGCATTTGGCATTAAGTAGACTCAGGGATCATAATAATCCTTATCTCAAAGAGTGCTGTGTTGCCAGGGCCAGTTACAAACGCTTATAATCCTAGCAACTCAGGAGGCTGAGGCAGGAGGTGGTTGCAAGGCCAGCCTCAGCAATTTAGCAAAGCCCTAAGCAACTTAGGGAGACCCTGTCTTAAAAATTTCAAAACATAGGGATGGGGTAGGCGCTGGGGATGTAGCTCAGGGGTAAAGCACCACCTCTGGGTTCAACCCCAGTACCAAAAAAAAAAAAAAAAAGAAGAGTATTATGAGGCTTAAATGAAAGATTCATTTAAAATACATACTTGGCCCTTGGCCCAGGTAAGTACTCAGTTACTCAATACACATAGCTATTACAACCAAAGGCCCTGTAGTTGATCTCCTTCAATCAGCTGGTGGTCTAGGGCAAGACTGCAATTCTAATGCTTTCTTGCACAGTATGAGCATTATGACCAAAAGAAAAAAATCCCGATGGGTTACAACTTGATTAACCATTTGAGTCATGTACAGTCAAGATACGGACGCCTGCCTTCTGACTGGATCTGCTCCAGCTTGTTCAGTTTTCATAAACATACTAATACAAATTCCCAGATAATCTATAGAAGCCCTCAAGGCCCACACGTAGGGCAAGTGGGTAGGATGCAGCTTTCCGGAAAAGGGCCGGAAGAGGAGAAACAATGAATAAGCACTCTGCTCTCTGAATATTGCCCTCTAGTCTTTCTCTAAATTGAGGGCAAGCCCTAGGGGACCACGCAGTCACTAGATTTATAGAGCTCGTGAGCATTTGCAGGAGGATGTAAACAGAGACTGACTCTCCACCCTTAAGCCCGTTTTCCAATGACAGCCCAGCCTACCCGTACAGAAGCCCAGAGGTCAACTCTGAAAAGATCTCAAAATCAGCTTAGTACCCACTACAGGCGCCGCCTCGCGTGCGTGCGTGCGTGTGTGCGCGCGCGTGCGTGCGCGCAGGCTGCTGGGAAGCCGCCTCTTCCCTCCCGGTCTTCCAGTTTCCCGGCGTGCTTCGGGCCCGCCAAATGGGAGGGGGAGACGCAAGATGGCGGCAGCCGCGAACTCCGGCTCCAGCCTCCCGCTGTTCGACTGTCCGACCTGGTGAGTGGCGGGGCGGCCGGGGCCGGAGTGTCCTGGCCCCAGCAATACTGGGCAGGAAGGGAGGTTGATTTTCTTTGGCGGCGAACCGAACGGCTCAAAACCCCTGGAATGGTTAAGAGAAAACTGTCTGCTGTGAGGGGCCGGGCGACGTGTGGAGGAACCGGGAACCTGAAGCTCGGGCCCAAGAACTGAGGAAACCTGGGATTGGGGACTCAAAGGAGCTCACTTAAGCAGTCCTTTGGGTGTTGAGCCGCTCGCCTGTGAGGTTTGGGGCCTTGGCCCCGAACTTACCCTTAACTCCTGACTGAGTGCCTGGTGCTCTTGTGGAGCGCTGTACCCGATCCCCCTCCTGTACGTCCGGACCGCGCACGAGCCAGCTTCCCGACCCCAACCCAGCCTCAGAGCCCTATATCCTTCTGTCCTTGCTGCATCCTGTGTGCAGAACTCTAATGTCTTCCATAGACTGGGAGCTTCCTGAGGGCAGGGATGGCGCTGACCAATCCCCTTGTTCTCAGTGGTCCTCATGAAACCTGGTACAAAAAGCATCAGTAATTGTGGAAATGAATGCTTTTCATCCCATGGAAAGTTTTGGAGAATAATGGGATAATTAAGCCTTTGGGTAGGGTACAAGATGAATGAATAATTGCTTTGCCAGGAGACGCTTCCCAGTTAGAGCTTTCTCTCCTGTAGCTCATCACAGTGTATTATTAACGTCTTATCCCTCTGTCTCCTGTTATAGTGAGATCTTCAAGGGCAGAGAATGATGGGTCTTTGTATTCTCAGCTCCTAAACATGAGTCAGGCACATAGTAGGACTTAAGAAAGTATGTTTTGGATTTAACATTCCTTTCCCTGTTTTCTGGTCAAAATGGGCTTTTGTTCAGTGCATTGTTCTTTCAATTATTGCCATAGAGAAGTTGGGGTAGGACTATGAGATGATTATGTTGCATCTTCAGTTTTAGATAGGATACATTTTTCATGTTCAAATGTAGGGCTTCTGGTAAGATTGTTCTTTAAACATCAAATGATTAAATCCAAGAAGCAAGTGAATGTGTGGATATTTTATGGATTCCTTTACACTTTTGTAACATCCAGTTGCTTTCAGTCTACAAATTATGCGTCCATTTTGATCTATGGCTGCATTGATTTCAAATGCAAACATAGTTAAGAAGAGATTCTTTTAGATCACCTACCATTTTATCAGGATCTGTTATGTACCAGGCATTGTGTTAAGTACTTTGACATAAGTATGTCCTCCTTGAATGGTATGGTGAAGTGTAGAACTTTGCATTATCATGTCGTTGTAGAAAGACTTGTTCAAGAGTAACACACCTCCTGTTTTGGTACCTGGTTTTGTGGGCATGATTCTGAATTTCCCTAGTTCCCTAATGATGCATCTCTGATTTGTTCTTAGAGCTCAGAACAATATCTTCTGCTTATTCTATGATGAGACTAAACTTGACCAGCACCAAGCAACAACTAATTATTCTACCTTTGTATATTAGGGTATTAGCAAGTCTTAAGATTCAAACTCTGGGTGACCAGACTACCCCAGGTGTAGTACTTCCGGCCTCTTTGCTGCTTTCTCTTTGAAGTGACTATCCAATGTTAAAATATAGGTTACTTTAGTGCTGCTCGAAATACAGAGCCACTAAAATCTGTTTTAGAGCAATTGAATCTCTTGGGAAATAAGTGTCAAATGTAGAAAGGAGCTGTAACAGTTAAGTAGATGACATTTTGCCTGAACATGAACTAATTATAGGCTGGTAAGAGAGCTGCAATATTGAATGGAACAATAATTGTAAATAACATTAATGAACTCATCCTGAAAATTATTTTTACATCTTTTTTTCAGGGCAGGTAAACCCCCACCTGGTTTACATCTGGATGTAGTCAAAGGAGACAAACTAATTGAGGTATGAAAATATATGTCTCCCTGCCCCCCGCCATTCTAAAGATTTTTGCCAGTGACTCACTATTCCACCCCCTCTCCTGTGCTTTGTTTTCCAGCAATGCTACTCGTTCATCCTGAAATTTTTTCTATTAAAAGCTTATGACGATATAACACATTCAAAGCTCATATCTCCCACAGACACTCAGTTTTTTGTGACTTCTCTCACCTTCCAAATGAAGAGTTTTAATAGGTCATGGGCCTGTAGGCCCCAATCAAACTGGAAGCCTTCTTGGTGAATTCCTTCTCTCTGAGTACATGGAATTGTGTGGAAGGCACAAGGTATGCAATAACCGAAGAAGAAAATGAATGGTATAGATTGAGTTTAACTTTTGAATTGGTTCTATGAGATTCAGGCCCAACACCTTCAAAGAAGTATAGTAAACTAAGCCACTTTTTCAACATAGGATGACAGTAAAATTCATTCAAAACATTTATTGGATGATTACTGTGTGCGTGTCACTGAGTTAGCAGAAGAGACTACAAAAGAGGACAGAACAAAAGTTTTCTGTCCTCTGATTACCCTTTAGAGAGAATCACATAAAAAATTGCATAATTATAATTGAAATAAGTACAATAAAGAAAAAGTTGAGCTGAATTTCAGCTTTATACAAGTCTCTAGAGTGAATACCACATAGATTTTCAAGAAAACACAAGTTAGCTGTTAGATTGTGTAAGTTTTTTTAAAATCCATATTGTGTTATTAACTAAGAAGTGGAGATTAAGCATACTGGTTATTCAGCTATAATTTAGGTTCAAGGCCCTAATACTGAATGCGGTTATTTTTCTTTTTCTTTTTTTTTTTTTTTTTTTTTGTGGTGCTGGGAATTGAACCTAGAGCCTTGTGCGTGCAAGGCAAGTACTCTACCAACTGAGCTAAATCCCCAGCCGTTTTTCTTTCTTCCTTTTTAAAAAATATTTATTTTTTTAGTTGTAGTTGGACACAATACCTTTATTTTATTTATTTATTTTTATGTGGTGCTGAGGATTGAACCCACTTGTGAGGTTCACGTGTGAAGGCAAGTACTCCACTGCTGAGCCATAACCCCAGACCCATGAAGTTTTTCTTCAATGTATAGAATAAAAACATTGTAATTCCATGGTTGATAGCTTGAAAAGCTAATGGTCTTCTGAAGGATGCTCTGCAAATGTATTGTCACTTTCAAAATGTTGTGGCAATAACTGGATACTTTGCAAAATATGAAAGCATCTATGGGTTACAGTGAATTCTCCTATTATTAATTCTTCTAGCTCTCAGCCAGACACATAGATCCCTTTGGTTAAATGTCAAGATTACTCAAGAAAATAATTTAACTAAACTAGCTATAAAACCTCTTTTACTATAGGTGGTTCCACAGATAGAAAATATATCTGTTGCTAAGTAGGATAGCTTGAAGCTTGAAGGTATATAAAAATCTATTTTGTTACAAGAATTTAGTAAATCTTTTTTTCTGCCTGTTTGCAATAGGAACAAAGAAATAATTTATATTTTCAAAACACTGTAATTTATCCACTACCCCTATGATTATTGGTTTCCATTTGCTGATAATGTTCTCTTTCAGTGCTCTTAGGTATACTGAGTTGCCACACAGTTATCAAGTTGCAATCCTTAGACATCTCTGTATTGTTCTTGGTAGGAATAGGCCTAAGAAATGTGTTTTGCAGTGCTGGGAAATAAACCCAGGGCCTCATTCATGCTAGGCAAGTGCTCTACCACTGAGCTACATCCCTAGCCCAGAGGTGTTTATTTTTAAGGATTTAGATTTTCATCAGCACTTGATACTAACCGAGCTGTCTATATCCTAGCCTTGTGTCAAAGGCTTGTGATATGCTGTGGTAGCTGGGTTGAAGAAGTGCAATATTAAAATAAAGCCATGAGTCTTTTAAGCCCAGTGTGTAAAGATACACTCTGAGTTATAACTCAAAGGCACAACTGGATAGTGACGTTGGTCATAGCTGGTCAAGGAGTTATGGACTTAATGAGTATGGAAAAACTAATTTATTATTTCATTCACCTTTTAACATTTTCTTGATTGTAAGAAATACTGTCTTCCACTAAAGTTCCATACATTTGAACATTTCTGCAATTGGGATGCCTCTGGTAGTGAATATATACATTTAATTTAAGGGCCTCTTCTTTTTGCTTCAAACAGATCTCTTAATCTCTGGTATGCCTGTGGCAACCTACAAATATAAAATTTGGACATTGTTATTCCAGAATCCAAGAGTTGGTGGTCTTATATATTCCTTATGACCCACTGTGAACATTGTGGGCATTTTTAAACTTATGAGAACATAATCTGTGTGCATATTGAAATGAATGAAAAATGTATTAAGGTTCAGACTGAATAAATATTACCTAAAAAAAAGATGTTGAAATTTCAGGGCTTTCTTAATTTTTTTTTTTTAAGGATTTATTAGCTTTTATTTCTCTCTCTCTCTCTTTTTTTTTTTTTTTTTTAATAACTTTATTTTATGTGGTGCTGAGGATCGAACCCAGGGACTTGCACATGCGAGGCAAGTGCTCTACCATTGAGCCATAACCCCAGCCCAGGGCTTTCTTAATTCTAAAGCAATATTTTTTAAGAATTTTTTTCACAACTTTTTTGGATCAAACCCAGTGCCTCACACATGCTAGGTAAGCACTCTACCACTGAGCTACAACTCCAGCCCTGCAATGTCTTATTTTTAACCCAAATCTTAAAACTTAGGCCAAAGCGGACACAAGGGTGACTATCTAATTGAATCGTTAAGTCCTGGTGCCCTGTAGTAGTATGGCCCTGGAATGAGTGCTACCAGCAGTAGATGGACACTGTTGGAAATGGATTTCCTAGAGGTGACTCACATATCCAAGCTAGCTTGAACTCATTGAAACTTCAAGCTAAAGCTTGAAATAAACTAGGTAAGTGGTTATTTAAAAAAAAATAATGTGACCCACAGTACTTATTCACTCCTGAAAATATTCCTTGATATATGGTACATCTTTTGATGTTTGGAATGAGGAAAATATTAATATGGTTAAAAGAGTCTAGACACCATGGCTGGGGCTGTAGCTGTAACTAAGTGGCAAAGCACTTGCCTAGCATGTGTGAGATACTGGGTTCAAACCTTAGCATCACATAAAAATAAATAAAGACATGCTGTTCATGTATAACTACAAATAAAAAATTGAAAAAAAAAAAAAAGAACCTAGACACTAAGGTCTCAATTTTTAACCCACCCCACAGATATCTAGCTGCATGAAGTTGAGTATGTTAATTTATGTCTCAGTTTTTTAATCTATAAAAATAGGAAGCATAGTACATACTCACCTTATAAGATGCTGTCCTCACCTAAAATGACAATGTAAAACTTTTATAGCACAGCATGTGACACATAAATGTTCAGCAGTTATTACTGTTATCAGTGCTGAGAGTCTCTTTGCATGAGGTACAGTGACACTAAAGGCATAGGGGAGAACAGTAACTCACTGACTTCAAGAAATTAGCTAGGAATAAATATAACTTCTTGATTCCTAGTCTGGTACTAACTTGACTATACGTCTCAGCTTTGTGCTATCTTTTCTCAAGAGATTACAGTTATGTGAAATGTAAACTAGAGCTTTACTTTGTTTTTAGAAGAAAAAGGTGCCAGGCATATGTCTGTAAGCCCAGAGACTTGGGATACTGAGGCAGGAGGATCTCAAGTTTGAGGTCATTCTCAGCAATTTAGCAAGACAGTGTCTCAATTAAAAAAAGGCTGGAGGGGCTGGGGATGTGGCTTAAGCGGTAGCGCGCTCACCTGGCATGCGTGCGGTCCGGGTTCGATCCTCAGCACCACATCCAAACAAAGATGCTGTGTCCGCCAAAAACTAAAAAATAAATATAAAAAAAAAAAAGGCTGGAGATGTAGCTCAGTGGTAGAGTATCCCTGAGTTATTCAATAACCCAGTACCAAAAATAAATAAAATACAGCATATATGAATGAGGGATGTTCTTCAGTGGTCAGACTAGATTACTAGACCACTAGCAATGTTCTGGACTGCTAGAATTGGTAAAAGTGCTGGTAAAAATTCACCCTGGAACCCTTCCTCTGTTATAATTTGGTTTACACCAATCTGTGACAAAGAATTTATTGATCAGGATTAAAAGAAATATAAAAACGGAAGTGGGGTGAGTTTTTTATAAAGTTAAATTCAGCTCAAAAAGAATAATCCTTCATCCTTGCCCTTGCTTCTCACCTTCTGATAAAGTGACCCTTCTTGTATAAAATGATGATGATACTGGGCCATGACAGTTAAATGCTGTGGAGGTGTAGCTTAGTGGTAGAATACTTGCCTAGCATTCCCAAGCCCCTGGTTTCAGTCCCCAGCACTCCTTCCACCACACACACACACACACGCACCCACCCTTATTTGACAAAATAAAAAGTAAACATGTCAGCATTTTCCTCAGTTTTTCTTTCTTTTTGTACTGGGAATCAAACCCATTGCCCCACAGTTTTTTAATAATAGCTTGCTGGTCCATGAAATTCTGTTTTCTGCTGTTATATTATAGCAGCTGAAACATTGTAGAGTTCTTCTCAGAATTGCTCCAGACCCATGGCACATTGTTTAGGATATTAGTATTACAAATCGATCATACCTGGGTTTAAGTCCCACCTTTGCTGCATACTTACCCAACCACATTAGATGACTTCATCTCTGACTCTGTTCTCTCATCATTCATAATAAAGGTGATAGTTGCAGGCTGGGGATATAGCTCCGTTGGTAGAGTTCTTTCCTTGCATGCACAAGGCCCTGGATTCAATTCCCCGCACCACAAAAAAAAAAAAAAAAAAAAAAAAAGTGATAGTTGCTTCACAGAGTTGAGGATTAGATGAGATATTATTTAAAATGCCTAGCAGTAATAGTCCTTCAGTAAATATTAATTCTCATACTGTCTTCCCCCAAACTTGGAATGTCTTTGCTACTTAAGGAAGTTCACATTTAGACATAGTAAATACTCATTAGAATTGACTCTATATAATACTTTTTTGTGGCCAGAGTAAAATGAGACGGTAAGTTGGATTTGGGCATTCATACAGTGATGTCTAATGTAATTCCAGTATCTAAAGAAAGTTCCAGAAATTCTTTGGTGATATGGCTGCATGATTAAAATATACCCCATTCCTTTTCCATTCAAGTGATGATTTTCATTTGAATGTATACTTTCTGAAGAGCAATCTGGTTTTGGGGGGGATGTACCAGGGATTGAACTCAGGGACATTCAACCACTGAGCCACATTCCCCAGCCCAATTTTGTATTTTATTAGAGACAGAATTAGACTTGAGTTGCTCAGCGCCTCTGAACTCGTGATGTGATCCTCTTGCCTCAGCCTCTCAAGCCTCTGGGATTATAAGCGTGTGCTACTGCATCCAGTTGAAGAGCAGTCTTATTACTTCATGGACATATTTTGCACTTCTTATTTCCTATTTGAACTAAATTTAATAACCAAGAAAATTTCCAGTAGGCAGAAGAATTTTTTATCTCTTGGAGACAGACTTATTGCCTCTAGGAGAATTAGGAAAAGCTATTTTCATCCCAACACTAGACAATTAAACACTGCATTTGGGTAGGTTAATTAACATTCCTCCATTCAAAAATGTCTTAGTAAATTATTCTTTATGTTAAGGAATAATGGGCATACCAAGGTGCAGCAGTGTATGGGTGAAGCATTCTTGGTCACCTACACCCTCTGGCTTGGAAAAAATGGTCAATGACATGCTTATGGAATGGACAGAGACATATTTTCCCGTTCAGTAACCCCCTGACCTCATTCTCCCAACAGTTTCGCCACAAAAGAGTTTCTGCTGATTTTGGATAAATCTAGTGCCCTAGGAAAAAAATCATTCAAGATATTGATGACACATTTTTGTAATAGTAGTAAGTCTTCCAGGAGCCAGTAGGTGAAATAATGTATCAAAATACTTTTTCTCTTGCCCAGAGGCGAAGATACTGGATATTGATCATTTAGGAACTAATATAATGAACGTGAAGGATCATCCCCATTCAGTACCTTATGTGACTAATTAGACCTTGATGATCGCTTAGGAGCACAGTGTGGGAAAGACTGGGGGATCTCTCATTGGGTGGGGGTGAGGAATGAACTGATTTTATTGTGCTCTGGAGTTTAAAAAAAAAAAAAAAGCAGGGCACTGTGGCATAAGTCTGTTAGCTTGGGATGCTGAGTCAGGATTGCAGGTTCAAGGCCAACCATCAATTTAGCAAGGCCCTAAGCAACTTAGTGAGACCCTGTCTCAAAGTAAAAAATAAAAAGGGCTAGAAATGTGGCTCAGTGGTAATTGCTCCCGAGTTAAATCCCCAGTACCAAAAAAATAAACAAGCAGTGGGATTTTTTTTTTCTCCTTAGCAAGAAATTGTATCAACTCAAAATCCTTACTTACTTGATTTGGAGTTTTTGGTAAACCTTGTTGTAACAAGATTAAGTAATATTTAATTTAATATTTATTTAGAAACTCATTATTGATGAGAAGAAGTATTACTTATTTGGGAGAAACCCTGATTTGTGTGACTTTACCATTGACCATCAATCTTGCTCTCGGGTCCATGCTGCATTGGTCTACCACAAGCATCTGAAGAGAGTTTTCCTGATAGATCTCAACAGTAGTGAGTATCTCTCCCACTTTACATATTCCCTGTGGGTAGTGTAAAAATGCTTTTGGGGGTTTTTAGTTAGGAAAACATGTTTTATTGTTCATCGAGGAAAAGTTTGTTTGTTTTTTAAATCCTTCTCTATTTCAGTGGTTCTGTTTTCCTGAAGTAATGACTAGGGAGAGAAGAGGACTTTTATAGAATTGTCCTAAGGAAGTCACAATGTATACATAGCAAACAAAAATGGCACCAAGGAATTAGGGAGTATTGATATTTGAGTATTATAAGTCCATGATAAATTGAAATTCAATTTAAGCAGAAACCATGATTAACTGCATTAATGTAGGAAAGCAACAATATATAAGACATTTAAAAAATACAGTGACTCAGGGGCTGGGGTAATGGCTCAGTGGTAGAGCGCTTGCCTAGCATGTGCGAGGCCCTGGGTTCAATCCTTGACACCACATAAAAATTTTTAAAAAAGGTATTTTTAAAAGAAGGCTTTAAAAAAAAGAAAGAAGGCTTTAAAAAAAAAAATGCAGTGGCTCAGGAGGCTCACAAGTTTGAGGCCAGCCTCAAGAACTTAGTGAGACCCTGTCTCAGAAACTTTTAAAAGGGCTGCAGATGTTGCTCGATAGTAGAGCACCCCTGGGTTCAATCTCCAGTACCACCAACAAACAAATAAAAAAACTTGAGCAAATTTAGTTATTTATATTAGGTTCTTTATCCCAAGTACATTTTGGGTTTGTTAGTTTGTTTTTTTCTCCCAGTTCTGGGGATTGAACCCAGGGGTACTCTACCACTGATATACATCTCCAGATTTATTTATTTATTCATGCATTCATTTATTTTTTTTTTTAAGAGAGAGTGAGAGAGGAGAGAGAGAGAGAAAGAGAGAATTTTTTTAATATTTATTTTCTTGTTCTCGGCGGACACAACATCTTTGTTGGTATGTGGTGCTGAGGATCGAACCCGGGCCACACGCATGCGAGGCGAGCGCGCTACCGCTTGAGCCACATCCCCAGCCCACATGCATTCATTTATTCATCCATTCTTACAATATTGAGACAGGGTCTACTAAGTTGCTCAGGCTGAACTCAAAACTTTGATCCTTCTGTTTCTACTTCTTGAGTACCTTGGGCATGTACCACCACAACCAGCTACTTTTTGCTTTAACTGTGATTACATCAGTTTTAATTTCAATTAGTAGGACTTTAAACCTTTACTAAGATAAGCCACAGAAGTACAAATAAGGCTTCACTGTGTGGGACCCTGAAGTTTGTTCATTTTTCCTGTATATGAATATGATGTGAAGTGTAAATGGTCCTGCTGCTTCCTGTAAGGCTCATCATTGTGTTTGACTCCTCTTCCCCAACTCCTAAACCACATAGACACATATCTTATGCAAGGTACTTGGTCACCTTGTCTCACAAGAACATTTCTCTGCATTTCATCACATGCAGAATGGTGACATGGAAAATTATTTAGAATCTCTAGTAGGATTTTGGCTTGCCTTGGCATTGACAGTGCACCTATTTTGGCCAGGCCCCTTTTGGGTCTTATGGGAAATTGCAAGGCCAGCAATTTTTGTGTTCCTTATACTTGAAGCTGGAGAGGATATAGACCACAGCAATGCAAGTTTGAGGCCAGCCTCAACAACTTAGTGACACCCCATCTCAGAAAAATAAATCTATTGAGATTGAAGGCTTAGTGAAGAAGTTTTCCTTCTCAATATAAGACATATCAGAGGATGCAGTAGATCCACTACCATTTTCACTTTAAAAGACTTGTTCTCTGACCATAATCTTGAATGTGGGCATTATTATTATTTTTTTTTTAATAAACGAAAAAAGCAAAACTGATGTTCTGGGAGAAGCTGATTTGATACGAGTCAAAGATGATGCTCTCCCTTCTAAACTTAGGCGTTTTTTGGTTTCTCCTTACATTTCTGATTTGGTTATTCCCAGCACATGGCACTTTCTTAGGTCACATTCGGTTGGAACCTCACAAGCCACAACAAATACCCATCGATTCCACAGTCTCATTTGGCGCTTCCACAAGGGCATACACTCTGCGCGAGAAGCCTCAGACGTTGCCATCAGCTGTGAAAGGAGATGAAAAGATGAGTGGAGAGGATGATGAACTCAAGGGCCTATTGGGGCTTCCAGAGGAAGAAACTGAGCTTGATGTAATTCCATATTTATGTCATTGTTTTGTCTTTTGGGACACTGGTTTTTGCAGTATATAGCTGTTCTGTGTAGCTTTTAATGCCAGTGGCTTAGCAGCAGGAGTTTCTCTTGAGCCAAATAATGAGTTTTGGCAATGTTCTGTGATTCTCCTGCCACTAGACCTCCTCTTAGGGGTCTTGTGCTCCTTCACTGGCTATTGAAGCCAAGACTGCGAATTATATTTTTCTGTCTCTGGGACTGCTTAGAGCTATGTTATTCAATGCAGTAGTTACTTAACCACATTTCAAATAATCAGAAGTCACATATAACTAGTGGATACCATAATTGGATAGTGCAAATAGAGTCAACCCTTCACATCAGCAGGTTCTGCATTTTTTGATTCAACCAACAGCAGATAAGTTGTTCACTGAGGGAAATTGCTTCTATATAGAACATGTACAGACTTTTCTTTTCATTATTTCCTAAAAAATACAGTATAATAACTTTAGAGAGCATTTACGTTGTATTAGATATTATTCGTGATACAGAATGATTTGAAATACATAGGAAGATGTGCATAGGTTATATGAATTTTTTTTTTTTTTTTTTTGAGGGACCAGAGTGTCTGTAGATTTTGATATCCATGGGGAAGGGAGTCCTGGAACCAGTCTTCTTCAGATACCTAAAGATAATTCTTTCCATCACTGCAAAAAGGTTGACAGCATTAACTTAGCAGGACTGACACTTTATTTATGTAGATTTTTTTGGTAGTATCTGAACAGCCCAGGAGTCTTCTAACTAGAATTAGACTGCTTTTGTTCTTATGGGCCTGGATGCCCTGAAGGCCAGGAATTTTTACAAAATTTAAAATGCTGGAAGTTTTTTGTCATTGTTTTGACACTAGGATTGAACCCAGAGCCTTGTACATGCTAAGCATGCACTATACCACTGAGCTATATTCCCAGCCCAAGTTTTCCTTTTCTAGAGGCTGACACTAGTAGCCTTCACGTGTGTCACTGCACTGATGTAACTTGTCTGTTCAGTTAGACCAAATGAAAGCATGTCCTTAACTACCCACATGCATTTACTCTTCCTGTACACCAAGGAAGTTTCCTAGTCTTTAGGAAGAAAAATACAATAGAAATCTTATAATTTAGAAGTCATTGTAAGGCTATTGCAGTGGCTATGCTTGCTCTTTTTCCCTACAGGCTGCTTTCCTCTGTTTTTTTTTGTTCTTGTTCTTATTTTGTATCTTACAATACCAGGGGATTGAACCCAGAGCCTCACATAATCTAGAAAGATCGTCTACCACTTACCTACATCCCCAGCCTGTTTGCCTATATTTTAGTTCAGTATTTTAGGTCTTCTCTAGGTCTTCATTCTAATATATCAAACTGCATTGCAGATTGGAATAAGTCCAGTGGACTGAGAAGGAGGCAGGCAACAGTGCTAAGGCCAGGTTAATCATCAAGATTAGTGGATGGATGCTTATGAATATAACTGGGGCCAGACGTAAGAAGGAGGGTGACAAAATATTAATGCCAAAAATTAAGTGCACTGATAATGTCCTTAAGAATTTTGAAGGCGAGAGCTATTGAAAAGAACAGTCAGTTGTCCTTTTTATCTGTTTAGTTACTTTAAAACAGTTCTTGGAGTCCTCCCAGACACATTTTAATTCTCATCATGAAAATATGATAGCCTTTCTTTTAAAGAAAAAGAAAAAAAAAAACCTCAACTGAAGGGTATTTGTATTTGTACAGATGATGACCTATTCTCAGTGTTCTTTATGTCCTTTTTTGCATAGTATTCCCACACTAGTCAATGTGGATGTTCCACTTTCTTTCAAATGAGACTTGTTAGTATTAGCAGTCTTAGGATAGTATGAATCTTCCCTAAATGCAGAAGAGAGTCTTGGAGATCTGATTAAGCCCCTACTGCCTTTCTGCCCTTTATTATTGTTTTTCCATCAAAGTCCCTATACTGACTCTTGTCTTTTCTGGGTGAATCCTGGCCTAGAATCTGACAGAGTTCAACACTGCCCACAACAAACGGATTTCTACCCTCACCATTGAGGAAGGAAATCTGGACATTCAGAGACCAAAGAGGAAGAGGAAGAACTCACGGGTGACTTTCAGCGAAGATGATGAAATCATCAACCCAGGTGAGATCTTTTCCTGGTTTCTTCTGTTGAAATGTTATGATCTCAGAGAGTAGTGTGTACAACTGACAGGTCAATTGGAATGTTTCTCAACAAAGATTAGGATTAGAGGCAACATAGGTGGAGTACCCTAAACATCCAAGAATTATCCAGGTACAGTGACAAAGAATTAAAAGGGGGTGGGGTTGTGGCTCAGTGGTAGAGCGCTGGCCTAGCATGTGTGAGACCCAGGTTTGGTCCTCAGCACCACATAAAAATAAAAAAAAAACAAAATAAAGATACTGTGCCCATGTATAACTAAAAAAAAAAAAATTAAAAAGAAAAAGAAGGGCTGGGGATGTGGCTCAAGCGGTAGCGCGCTCGCCTGGCATGCGTGCGGCCCGGGTTCGAACCTCAGCACCACATACAAAGATGTGTCCGCCTAAAAAGTAAATATTAAAATTGTCTCTCTCTCTCTAAAAATAAAATAAATAAATAAAGACTGAGACCCTTAAAAACAAACAAACAAACAAACAAAAAAAGATTAAAAGGGTCTTGGGGGCTGGGGATATGGCTCAAGCGGTAACGCGCTCGCCTGGCATGCGTGTGGCCTGGGCTCGATCCTCAGCACCACATACAAACAAAGATGTTGTGTCCGCCAAAAACTTTAAAAAATAATTAAATAAATATTAAAATTCTCTCTCAAAAAAAAAGTCTTCCATTGACCATTTAAAAAAAAAAGGTCTTGGATATTAAATAATAAGGCTATAATTATTCTTTGCTGACCCAGCATTTCCGTATCATAGTGGAAGTTTAACTAAAATATGGGTATTTATCTTTACCTTACAATAAAATGTTATTGTCTTTATGACGTTCTGAGTAGGATTGGTAGCTCCAAGGTTGGAATACCTTCTGCCATCATTAATCACATTGAAGTCTTGCTTAGCGTCTCTAAGGAAGTCACTTACAGGTAATTGAACAGGGTTCAAGCTTCAGTTTGTAGGGATGGCCACAATAAAATTGCTAATTTATTATATCATTCAGGTGCTCTGGTAGATGGCTGACATGGGGGTAGGAGTATATATAGTTAATATAATGGTGATAGGCCTGGGTTTTTTGTTTTCTTTTTTAAAACCTTATTTGGAATAAAATTAATGGATACAAATGAAAAATACAGCCTAACAAGTTGCTTTTACTTCCCAGATTGAAATGCTATGAGAATAACTTTTAGGTTCTGCAATTAAGTTTTAAGTTATTCAGATGGATACCTGTTCCACTGATGGCCCAAGGAGTTGGGGCAGGGAGATCTAGGGATTTTAGTTAATTTAAATGCAGTCTGAGTCATCAGGAGATATAGAAACAAATTAAGTGCGATTCAAGATTGCATTAACAATAGACTGGTGGGGACAGTAACCCTACTAGTCTGTGTTCTGAATAGAACTACCCCCAAAATGTATAGTCCTGAGGGAGGAAGGCTTTTGGAGTGAGTTACCCTGGGTGCCAAGAATTTAAGGGGAGAAGGGGGGAGCATGGAATGGTCAGAAAGGAATGGGACAAATTCAGAACTAGTGGGTACCAAGTATTTGGTGCAGCATAAGGAAAAGGGGAAACCAGCAAATTCTCGGCTTATATTTAGAAGAATTAAAGATTCACATGAAAGAGATCAGGGTATATATAAATGTACCAAAGGGAATTTCTCCTTTATTATATGTAGAAAGTACCAATCAATCAAAAATAAATAAAGGGCTGGAGTTGTAACTCATGATAGAGTGTTTACCTAGTTAGTCATTTGAGGCACTAGCTTTGATCCTCAGCACCACATAAAAATAAATAAATAAAATAAAGGTATTATATCTGTCTACAACCTAAAAAAAAGTTTTTTTAAATAAAGAAGTGAAAGGAATATCTGTTAAGTAGAGGAGGG
The DNA here is from genome assembly GCF_045843805.1 of Urocitellus parryii. Taxonomy (NCBI): domain Eukaryota; kingdom Metazoa; phylum Chordata; class Mammalia; order Rodentia; family Sciuridae; genus Urocitellus; species Urocitellus parryii. The sequence continues at coordinate 16,471,648 of NC_135541.1, forward strand.
AATAAAAAGGGAGGGGGAGTGGGGATTGAATTCAAATTCCTTGTTTGTATAATTTTGTCAGAAGGAACCCAACTACTGTATATAATTATAATGCTCTAATTTTTAAAAAATGTGGGTTCATTAGGAAAAAAAGATGAGGGCACTCTTTCTAGTGACTACAAATTCACTTTCTGATGGTGTATGGAGTAGATTCCTTCTCAAAGGAGTAAGTGTGCAAGAGAAGTTTCAGACAGACTAGACCAATCTGAAAAGCCAATTTCGGGCCCCAGACCTATTGAATAAGAGTTTCCATGGGCTAGACCTAGATTCTTTTTTTCTATGCTAAGGATTGAACCCAAGACCTTGCATATGCTAGGCAAGTACTCTACCACTGAGCTATGCTTCTAACCCCCTAGAATTTTGTTTTTAAGCTAACCTCTGGCTAGGCACTGTGGCTTATCCCTTTAATCCCAGAATTTTGGGAGGCTGAGGCAGGAGGATCCTAAGTTCAAGGCCAGCTTCCGAAACTTAGCAAGATCCTGTCTCAAAAAAGGGATGGGGATGTAGCTCAGTGGTAAAGCACCTTGGGTTCTTTCCCCAACACCAAAACCAAAAAAAAAAAAAAAGAAAAAACCACTTTGTATTTATACTAAATAAACAGCCAGCAGTTTGAAAAATATTTAGATCATCTCCAAAGTCTCTTGGTAGTCATGGCATGAGCTGCTGTTTTCTCCTTGAAAATTAGCACCCTGGAGCTTTATTAATATAATGTGGTTAAGAGCAGAGCTTTGAAATCAGGGGACCTGAGTCTGGAATCCACCTTTCCACTTAGTAACGTGTAACCTGCCAAGTGATTTAACAGGCTACTGACCTCACAGGATTATCAGGAAGATTAAATTAGTATATTGAAAAATATTTGGGGCTGGGGTTGTGGCTCAGTGGTAGAGCACTTGCCTAGCATGTGGGAAGCATTGAGTTCGATCCTCAGTAACACATAAAAATAAAATCAAGGTACTGTGTCCACGTACAACTAAAAAATACTTAAGGATACTTGGTATAAAATTCTCAATAAATGCTAACTGGTATCACCAACATCATCTGTCTTTCACCCATGCCACCTTTACTATGCCAGAGGTAAAGTTAGCAAGGAGTTTTGTGTGTAGGTCTTCAGAAGCACAGATATACTGGAACAGTGTATCCTTTCTAGAACTAGAATGGCTGGAAAAAAAGGAGCAGAGGGTAAAACCCTGAGCACCTTTGGCCAGAACTCCACTAATTGCTTTTTTATTTATTTTTTAATCCTTGAGGTAGGAGCTCTCTGAGTTGCCAAGGCTGGCCTTGCACTTACAATATCCCTTCCTCAGCCTCCAGGGTAACTGGGATTCCAGTTGTGTACCACTGCATCTGGCTTCCTGTTGCTCTTGTTTTTCATTTAGCCCTCCTTGCTTAAAAGGTGATTGGAATAGCACTCCTATAGCAATAAGAGAAAAGTTAGAGCACCTTTGGAAGGACTTTCTCTTTCCTAATGACCCTAGATCTTTTCCTTTCTTTTCTTTGAAGTAGAAGCCATTCATTGAACAAAGATTGGTTGTGAATGTGATACCAGGTTCTATTCTTAGAGGCATTCTAATATGTGAAAAACTACACTTAAATAAATCAGAAGCAAATTATTCAAATTAAATTCAGAATTCTGTTTTTTTCCATTGGGATTCATAGGAATGTTTTTTCAATAGCAGACAACTTCGGTGCATTTAAAATAGACATATATGGGAATAGGGAAGATGGTAAAATGAATCAAACATAACCTTTCTAAGTGATATTGGGCGGCTTCCCATCTCACACCTGAAGAGGACTTTTTTTTTTTAAAGAGAGAATTTTAATATTTATTTTTTAGTTTTCGGCGGACACAACATCTTTGTTTGTATGTGGTGCTGAGGCTCGAACCCCAGCCGCACACATGCCAGGCGAGCGTGCTACCGCTTGAGCCACATCCCCAGCCATAAAAATAAATTTTTAAAAAATGTACAGCTGGGCATGGTAGCGCATGCCTGTGAGGCTGAGGCAGGAAAATCATGAGTTCAAATCAAGCCTCAGCAACTTATCAAGGCCCTAACCAACTTAGTGAAATCCTGTCTCAAAATAAAATACAAAAAGGACTGGTCCCGGTAGTGTACACCTATAATCCAAGCAGCTTGGTAGGCTGAGACAGGAGGATTGTGAATTTAAACCAACTTCAGCAACAGTGAGGCATCAAGCAACTCAGTAAGACCCTGTCTCTAAATTAGAAATACAAAATGGGGCTGGGAATGTGGCTCAGTTTTAAAGCACCCTGATTTTAATCCCTAGTACTGAAAAGAAAAGAAAAATGAGATGTGCAACATCTGTTAGGGAAAGAATTCCTTCTCTGCCACAATAATAAGCTAAAAGGGGTTTGGAATAGTTTTCAGTAGTAGTGATAGGTCTGTGCCTGCTCTTTTCCACATGCTCAGTCTTTTTTTATGTGGTGCTGAGGATCAAACCCAGGGCCTCGCACGTGCTAGGCGAGCGCTCTACCACTGAGCCACAATCCCAGCCCTGTTTTGCACTTCTTTCGAAGCATCTCTGTTGTGTTGTAACCTCTCTGGTTCTGTTATTGTGCACTCCTCAATCTTGCGCTTTATTTCCATACCTGGTGATCAGTACATGAGACTTGAGAGAGTAAGTGACTGAAGAGCAACAACCTGAGTCTAGTGCCTTCTCCTTGCAGAGTGAATAAATCCAGAAGGTTTGTAGGGCACAGTGATATGTGTATAAGCAATTCAAAGGGAGCCATTCTCCCATCTTATCTGGACAGGAGGCTTCAGATACATACATGTATATTGATATGCATACATGTGTACTGATTTTATAAAGTTCAAGTTATTCAAGTCAAAAATCCAGGGTAAATTTTTGAAGCTCTGAGTCTGGGTCCTAAATCTCTTCACTAATGAGCAGGTATTGGCAAGATCTGTCGTATGTGACCTCTTATCATTGTTTTAACACTAATGTGAGATTGATAATATCTATTCTTTTTCTCCCCTTAAAAGAGGGAAATGCATGGAATGGGAAAGATCTTGGGGAAGGCAATGCAGCATTGTGGTGTAGAGCATAGATGTGTTTCTGGTTGCCTGGACTGAAATCCCAGCTTCTCTCCTCCTGTGGGGAAACTGGGCCAGTCCCTTTACTCCTCTCAGCCTCAATCTGTTTTCTCATCTACCTAATGCTGATTGAGGTAGTGTCTACCTCATGGGTTGTGGGAGGATTTATCACAGTGTCCAGTGCACAGTGAACACTTCCAGTGTTGGCTGAATTTGACCGTTTATTTGAATTGTGGTTTAGTGTGCAGTCAGCCCTGCACCTTTATTCCTTCCAGCAGAGTACCAACCCAACCCTGCCCTCATCTTTTTTTGCAGAGGATGTGGATCCCTCAGTTGGTCGCTTCCGGAACATGGTGCAAACTGCAGTAGTCCCAGTAAAGGTAGGAAGCACATTTTAACAGTGTTTGAAATCACATGTGATCTGGAGTCAAAAACCCATTCTAGAGGGTGGAAGTGTAGCTAGCATGTGTGTTTTGCAGGTATGAGGCCCTGGGTTTGAACCCCAATACTATATGCATTATTTTTTGTTTGTTTTTTCCCCCTCTATACTGGGGATTGAACCCAGGGCCTTATACATGCAAGTGCTCTACCATTGAGAGCCTCTAATCCCTAACCTAGTGAGTAACTTTAAAACACATTCTGTGTTCCTCTCATATTTTTCATTCTGTGGAAGTACTTTGTGTGGGGGTGGGGGTGCTGGAGATTGAATCCAGGGCCTCGTGCATGTAAGGCAAGCATTCTACCAATTGAGCTATATCTCCAACCCTATGGAAGTACTTTTACTCCTGTTTATGTATAGGGAATCCTGGAACACCACAGAAGGGATACAGGTGACCAGCCAGTTTGATGTGAAACATATAAATGATGTGCTAATGTGAATCTATAAATTTAACTTTTAGAAGGGTGCAGAGAGACCCATCTTCCTGTGGTCATTCCCTTCTGACTCAAAGTGAGCTTTTATGTGAGGGAAAAACATTATTGCAGTACTGCATGGCACCTGTGTTTTTTGCCATGCCATTATTTTGTGCACAGGAATGGCACAGATAGGAAAGTTAGTTCAGTCTGGAATAGGTTTAAAGATTAGATATTTTGAAGAACTAAGAAGTGAAGGTTATGATGGCACATACCTATAATTCCAGCCACTCAGGAGGCTGAATCAGGAGGATTACAAATTTAAGGCCAACCTTAGCAACTTAGACCCTGTCTCAGAATAAATAAAAAAAGAACTGGGCTCGGGCTGGGGCTTGGGCTCGGGCTTAGTGGTGGAGCGTTCACCTAGCATGTGTGAGGCCCTGGGTTCGATCCTCACCACCATCTAAAAATAAACAAATAAAATAAAGGTATTGTGTCCAACTAAAAATTAAATATTAAAAAAAACAAAAAACTAAGCTCACATGCACAAGGCCCTGAGTTCAATCCCCAGCACCAAAACAAACAACAATAACAAAAAAAAAAAAAAAAAAAAAAAAACCTGGGGATGTGGTTCTGTGGTAGGGAACCTCTGGGTTCCCAGTACCAAAAAAAAATCCTTCATGTACTTCTTCTTTTACCTCAACAGTATGGGCATTGAACCCGGGGGTGCTTAACCCCAGAGCTACATCCTCAGCCCTTTGTAATCTTACTTTTTTGTTTGTTTGGGGGCAGAGGTTAATACTGGGGATTGAATCCAAGGGCGCTTAACCACTGAGCCACATTCCCAGCACTTTTTATTTTTTATTTTGATACAGTTTCTCATTAGGTTGCTGAGGTTCTCTCTAGGTTGCTGAGGCTGCCCTCATGTCCTCCTGCCTCTGCCTCCCAAGTTGCTGGGATTGTAGAATGAGTCACTACTCCCAGCTTTTATCTTATTTTTGACACAGGATCTCAGTAAGTTTCCTAGGCTGGCCTTGAACTTCCCAAACCTCCTGCCTCAGCCTCCTGAGGTAGCTGGGATTATAGGTGTATACCACTGTGTACACCTATAATCCCAGCTACCTCAGGAGGGACAAGGTGCCCAGCACCTTCTTGTCCCTTTATAACCATTCCCCTCCTACTCAACCCCAGGCCACCAGTAGACTACTTTCTCCACTGCAGATTTGTTTTGCTTTCAGATTAATGTTTTAAAAATGGCAATCAGTCTGGTGCACACCCGTAATCTTAGTGGCTTGGGAGGCTGAGGCAGGAGAATTGCCAGTTTAAAGCCAGCCTCGGCAAACTTATTGAGACTCTGACTCTAAATAAATAAATAAATACCATAGATAGATAGATAGATAGATAGATAGATAGATAGATAGATAGATAGGGATGTGGCTTGGTTGCCTAAGAGGGAATAGATTGGCTTGGTCAGAGGTCAGAACTCCTGTGCTGATTAGTAATAGAATTATGCCTATAAATAGTCACTGCAATCCTGCCTGTGAACATAGTAAGACCCTGTCTCTTATTAAAAAGTAAACTGAATAAAGAATTAGGCACCCAAGATGGAAATGCTAACTTTGTATTACCCCCTTCCAAAGAAAATAGTTGAATTATCACCTCCACATCCTAGTGGGGTGTTTTTACATTAATAAGTGAGGAAGAGTTAACTCTAAAATAGAGAGTAGTCATTTAAATTGAATAAGTTTTACTTCCTGTAAAACTCATAACACTATTCTCATTTTTCTGATTACATAGAATAGTGAAAACTTTACTGTAGGGCAACATTGGGAGCCATTGTATTAGATGACAGCTGTGAGGTCTCTTCGAACTGTAAGATTTCAGGACCATGGAGTAGGTTGTCTGGGAAATAAAACAGGCTGGAAGTTAGGAACTTTTCCCAAAGGCTGGAATGGAAGAAAAAGTTACAATCTGTTTCACCTCTTGTCTCCACTCTGTTCTTTCCCTCTCTTCATGGCAAACCACAGAAGAAGCGGGTGGAGGGCCCTGGCTCCCTGGGCCTGGAAGAATCAGGGAGCAGGCGCATGCAGAACTTTGCCTTCAGTGGAGGACTCTACGGGGGCCTTCCCCCCACACACAGTGAAGCAGGCTCCCAGCCGCATGGCATTCATGGGACAGCACTCATCGGTGGCTTGCCCATGCCATACCCAAACCTCGCCCCTGATGTAGACTTGACTCCTGTCGTACCATCAGCAGTGAACATGAACCCCACACCAAATCCTGCAGTCTATAACCCTGAAGCTGTTAATGAACCCAAGAAGAAGAAATATGCAAAAGAGGCTTGGCCGGGCAAGAAGCCCACACCTTCCTTACTGATTTGATATTTTTGGTCATGGAGAAGGGTGGGATTGGGTGGGAATGGGGTGGAAGGGTGATGGGGCACTAATGAACTAGGGAGAAAAACGTTCCATGTGTGCAGTATCGTCTTTCAGAATGTCTCCTGGGGTCCTAACCATGTAATATTAAGACTGGGGGTGGGGCTCAAATATACCATAAAGACCTGTATTCAGAACACTTTCTATGTAGAGAAAGGTTTCATAGGTCCTTTAAGTAGACTGCCCTGGCTCTTTCCCAGGCCTTTTATTGCCTCTTTCTTCCTTCTCCTTTCTAGGATCATTTTTATGTGAGGTCACATAACCTAGGGTGAATCCAGAGCTGTGGAGGTAGCAGTAGCCTCACCAGTCTCAGGATCCCCACAGCCTCATTTATATTTACTGTCTTTGCAAGTCCCAGGTAGCAAAAGGGTTGCCATGGATCCCAGGACGATCAAAAAGGTTTAGCATTCTTCGGTTAAGCTAAGGTTTAAACTCAGAAGTGTTTTCTTGGGTCTTTGGTTTTGAGGTCCAATGGTTAGGCTTTTCTCTTTGATCCTTTCTGTTGGAATGAGACTCCCCTTTGTCTGTGACCAGTGCCAGGGGCACAGGTTTATAGTTTTAACTTATAGTATTGTGTGAACTTTTCTTGTCAAACCTGAGCACTCCAGTTGCCTGTGTTTCTCAATTATTTTCAGAGTACTGTCCTCTACTCTCCAAGGCATTACTTTTCTTTTTGAGTGTGTTATGAGGCAATTTTTAAAGGATATGATTAGTTAGGGCAACTAAGATTAAAAATGAAAAGATTTACTTTGCAAGTAACTGAAGTCTATTAAGAGGACGTTTTTAGCTGTTGGTTTGGAGGCTCCCCCCCCCCCCCCCGTTTGAGAGCTCTGGTTGCTCAGAGCAAGACTAGACCTGGCTAACAAACAGGAGACAAAGGTAGGAAACATTGATATGAGCTTTGTACAGAGATTTGTACATTTGTGTAATAGGCCTTTTCACGCTTTATGTGTAGCTTTTTACCTGTAACCTTTATTACATTGTAAATTAAATGTAACTTTTGTCATTCTGGTGCAGTCTAGAGTCTGTCCTCACCATCACTGATTCCCACTGCAATCAGAGTACATGTCAGAGGTATGATGTTGGCTTGGGAGGTGATGACTTGTCCCCTTTTATTACCGCAAATGAAGATAGTCTCAGAAGACTGGAACCTCTAATTGGAGATTCCAGTCCCCAGACTGAGGCCTCACAAAGAAAAGTGGGTTAAGAGGTGACTGTTGCTCTTTATTGGGGAACAGAACAAGGAATCTTGTAAGGGGAGACTTTGGCGTTTGTCCTGGGATGGGCATGATTTAAACCTAGTCATCCACTCTCTGCATTTGTGCTACAGCTTGGTGGCTGTTCCTTCAAAACAAATACCCAGCTTCTTTTCTCTCCTGGGTATTTGTTTTGAAGGAACCAAAAGAAGCTAAAGTTATGTGACTTTAGAAGGGATTTCAGCAGGAGTTTGGATGGAATGGATGTTTCCTGCACACTGGAATCTCACAGTAGGCACGTGTAGTGAGATGCATTTTCACACCTGACTATGATGGAGATGCCAATTAGGTTACAAATCACAGCAGGAGCAGCCTTCTAGAAAACAGATCCATGCAATCAGATTTTCAAAAAGTTGACTCCACAGGTTCTAATGAAGAGTCCTTGCCAGGCTCAGGGGCATATGACTAATCCCAGGAGCCCAAAATTTAAAAATGGGCTGGGGATGTGGCTACGGTTAAGCATAGCTGGGTTCAATCCCTGGTACCGAGAAAGTCATCTCACGAGACTAATATCTTCCTCATTATAGCAAAGGCTAGTAGTAATGAACTTTCACTCTGAGCACATACCTACCACCTAACCATTTAGAATATGTCATTTAATTCTTGTGGCCCTAAAAGGTGTCTTTATGCCCATTTTACAGATAAGAAAATTGAGGATCAGAGACAAAATCATTTGCCTATATGCCCACTATAATAAAAAGTTTGGAGTGATTTTTTTTTTTTTTTTTTTTGCGGGGGGAACATACCAGGGATTGAGCTCAGGGGCACTCAACTACAAAGCCATATCCCCACACCCTATTTTGTATTTTATTTAGAGACAGGGTCTCACTGAGTTGCTTATCACCTCACTTTTGCTGAGGCTGGCTTTGAACTCATGATCCTCCTGTCTCAGCCTCCTGAGCTGCTGGAATTATAGACGTGTGCCACCGTACCTGACATCTGGAGTGAAGTTTCTGAATCCAGCACCTTAGGTTTATGTGGCTTGTGGTTAGCACTCTGTTATGCATGGCTGTAGCTAGATTTTCTCTCCTGGGTATTTGTTTTGAAGTTAAAAATGTCCAAACTGAACAATTCCTGAAATTAAAGGATTTAGAATATATCCTTCTTGGTAAGAGGAACTATGCCATGCATTTTGGTTTCAGAATACCTACTAAACAGACCTGTCAGTGCCTGGGGTCTGTGCTCAGGATTGGCTGTTTGAAGACTGCTTGCTTATATGCAAGTTGGGATTCCAGGGTCAAAAGTAACTCAGGAGATCTGTCCAGATTCCTCATTTTGGTGGTGAGCAAACCTTGCTAGTGTGGACTCACTGCATTAAACTGCCAAGGATGAATGTCTGAGCTGGGCATATGCAGGTGTAATACCCCTGCCCACAAGAAGCCCACCTTCCAGAAAGAAAGAGCCACTCCCCACCTACGGTGCTATCTAGACACCTGAGAGCTCTAATGAAGGAATAGATAAGGTGAGAGTGAGAACAGCAAGCCCCTGACCAAGACCTGGGGAGTCAGGGAGGCATCCAGGGAGATGACACTGAGATGAGCATGGAAGAACAAGTAGGAACTTGGCAGCCGAGGAGTGTGGACCAGAGTCCCAGGTGTAGGGACCACTGTGAAGCATGGAAGGAGGACATGGCATGGGGATGCAGCATTTCAGAGGAGGGAGGAGAGTACCCTGTAAGCCCTCTGGGAATTTGAAAGTACCAGGAAGCAATTTTTTCCTTTATTTAAAAAATTCGGGGCTGGGGTGTGGCTCGGAGGTAGAGCGCTTGCCTTGAATGTGCAAGGTCCCGGGTTCAGTCCCGGGTTTGGTCCTCAGCACCACATAAAAATAAATAAATAAAATAAAGTGATTGTGTACAACTACAAGACATAAATAAATATTAAAAAAAAATTCAAGGACTGGGGATCTGGGGATATATAGTTCAGTGGTAGAGTGTTTGCCTAGAAAGTTGGAGGCCCTAAGTTCATTCAACAGCACTACAAAACAGAATCATGGGGGAAAAAATGCTTGTATAGCTGTTTTAGAAAAAACACATTTCCCAACCCACCTTCCTCACCCACAGTTGGGAGGAGATTTCCCTGGGGAAATTTCAGGTATTTTAGGCAAGGATGGTAAGTGGTTGGGTTCAGATACTAGAAAATACCCCTGCCTGGCCTCTAGAACACTCAGGAAGGTGTTCTAGTTCTCTCTCTTTCTCTCCTCTCTATGTTCACTTTAGCAAATCTACAAATAAGTCCAAGTGTTGCATGTTCCCATTAATTCTGATTGTGGCTAACAGCATTATGGGTATCTTCAAAAAGGGCCATGTCTCCAAGTGATGGAGGGGAGGCCACTCCAAACAGGGGCAATTAAAAAAGTAAAGATGGGGCAGAATGGGTTGTGATGGCATGTGATGGGATGATGGGAAGTCCCTTGAATACCTCCAGAGTTCTCTTTTTGCTAGGGAATAAAATCATTGCCTTTTCCCTGGAGGTGGTTGGAGTCAGGCATTCCCCTGGGCTCAGAGGTGCAGTTCCAGAGTCCACCAGCAGGCGGGGACCTGCACCCACTCTTGGAACCACTATGGAAACCAGCTAGGACCTCTAGGGCTGCAGGGCAGGAGTTGGGCAAACAGGGACGGGAACTAATCTAACTTATTGTGACTTATTGTTGGTCACTGTGCCAGGCATTTTGTGTTGTCTGCCTGCACTGAATGGGGGTGGGGTGGTAGTATCCTCATTTTACAGATGGAGAACTTGAGGCTCAGAGCATCTAGATCAAGGTCATACTGCAGGCATAGGATAAAGTAGGAGTTGGTGCCTGGCCCTGATGTGTTGGACTGTGAATAGCACAGGGCAGCTCCTGACAGGGCTATTGCCCTGTCTGTTCTGGAGTCCTAGAGTGCTCTGGATTTAGGTCTCTTTCTGATTTTTCTCTTACTCAGTTTCCTACTCCTTTTTTTTTGTGTTGCTGGGGATTGAACCCAGGGCCTTGTGCATGCAAGGCCATATCCCCAGTCCAGTTTCCTATCCCTTTTACTGCCATCTCTGGTCCTTTTGTGGTAAATGGGGCTTGAAGTATTAAGTCTCTAAACCTAGGCCAGGCTAGGGCTAGGGAGCTCTTCATAGACACTTGCTCTCACTGCCTGGGGACAAGGTTCCCATCAGGAAGTGCAAGTGAGATGCCAAAGGTGGCCATTAGAAGAGAACATCCTAGGTTGGCTGCCTTGGCCTCCCCCTGTCACTACTGTGACTCTGTGCAGCCTGTTCTCCCTCACCCACAACACCGTCCATGACTACTTCTCCTCCAGGCCATTCACAGCAGCATTAAGACTTGCCAATATTCCTACCATAATGAAAGACAAAGATGCCTGGCACGGGTGAAGCACACCTATAACCGGCAACTGGGAAGGCTGAGGCAGGAGGATCACAAGTTCCAGGTCAGTCTGGAACAAAAAGGGTTAGGTTGTGGCTCAGTGGTGGAGCGTTTGCCTAGCAGGTGTGAGGCAATGGATTCAATCCTCAGCACCACATATAAATAAATAAACAAACAGGGCTAAGGATGTAGCTCAGTGGTAGAGAGCCCTGGGTTCAATCCCCCAGTGCTACAAAAACAAATAAATTAGAAAACAAAAGAAAGAGACAGAGGCCCCAGTACAGACGGCAGCAGCAGTACTCTCGAATCAGAACCACCTGTAGGGGCTGGGGATGTGGCTCAAGCGGTAGCGCGCTCGCCTGGCATGCGTGCGGCCCGGGTTCGATCCCCAGCACCACATACCAACAAAGATGTTGTGTCCGCCGAGAACTAAAAAAAAGTAAAATATTTTTAAAAATTCTCTCTCTCTCTCTCTCTCTCTCTCTCTCTCTCTCTCTCTCTCTCTCTCTCTCTCTCTCTCTCTTTAAAAAAAAAAAAAGAACCACCTGTAGGTGGAGACAGCAACCTGGCCCCCCAGGGACTCAAACCTCCTCACCCCTTTTATGCTGAGAAAGCACAGGACTGGGGCCATTGTGGGTGGTCACTAGAGAATATCCAATCCTTGCATGCTTACAGCGGGACTGCAGGGCAAGCACTACAGGCTTGTCATGATGACCCCCAGCTACCTCCACCCCTCAGACCCTGACCAGAGCTGAAAGCAGCCTTGCCCAGGCAACAGGGGTGAGCACCTTCACCCAGACACTGTGGGCTTCGTCCCTCACCATCAGCTCCACCTCCTGCAAGCCTCTCCCATCTGCCACAGGCTGGGCCCCACCCCATCTCCCTCTCCCTGCCTGCCAAACCAGACTCTTGTACACCTAGACCAGAATCTTGGTAAAATGCAATTCACCTCACATCACTCTCCAAAATTTCTGGGACAAAGGCCAAACTCATTCCTGACCCCCACGTGACCAGTCCCTCCCTGCCTCCCACTCAATTTCTTTCAGTTCTGCAATGTGCTCTCCTCCGTTTCTCTGCCCCTTGTCTTCCACTCACCCTCAGTCACCCTCAGTCACCCAGCACTTCCTCTGGGCAGTCTTCACTGGTCCCCAGGCTACAGAAGGAAGGGCTGCTTGAGTAATTCTTACCCACTCTGTTTCCTGGCAACCTCATGCAGACCCTAAATAGATGGGCCAGAAATAGGGGCATGCCTGAGAGGGGACCTTCTCCTTCCTCCCCGGCAGGTCCCTGGATCCCTCCCCACCAGTGGGCAGCTAACACCACCCTCCTTCCCAGCTAGAAAGAACAGCTTAAGTTCAGAGCTGTGGCCCTTCATCTGTGCCACCCATGTGGTCTCAGCCCTGTACCCAGGGACTCAGGAGTGCTGGAGGAGATAGTGCCACACTAAGTTTCAAGGAAAGTCAGAAACCCCTAGGGGAAGTAGAAGCCCCGAGAAGACAGAGTGAGGAGTTTCTGTGGAGCTCAGAGGTCTGAGAAAGGGAACTTGCTCACAGCATCTTTCTGCACTGAGCTTCGGGGCGGGGTGGGGGGGTGGGGGAGGGGGTTCTCACTGGTTCTCATTCTTTTCCTGGGCCGAGAGCTTCAGGCACACATCTTCCTCTCCAGGTGGCAGCTTTCCTGTCTGTAAAATGGAAAGGAGAAAACTTGCATCTCACGGTGTTACAAGCTTAGAGCCAGCCAGGTTTCCCTCCCCACTCCCCAGGGTCCCAGGCCTTCTCACCAGCCCCAGATACAGGAAGACTCAAGTTTGTGTGGTGTCCAGGCTAGGGATGGTAAGGACAGACTAACTAGAGGGGACAGATGACATCAGAGCAGGCATGCTGCTATGGGCCTTGAGATAGGGACCAGGAAATCCTAAGAAACAGAGGAAGAGGACTTCTGACCTTCAACTTCAATCTCTTTTCTTTGCAGCTAGGAAAACTGAAGCTTAAGAGAGAGTCACAGCTATTGTCTGAGTGTTATCTGGACACTAGTTTGTCCTGCAGCCCTGGGAAGGGACTGTGACAGAGACCAGCCAGGTACTCAGGCTCTGAACTTCCCAGGGAATGTCTCTCTACCTGAGAGGAAGGGGTCATGCTCATGGACCTAGAGGAAAGTGTGGCTACAGAAGCAAGGTGAGACCCCACATTCCAGAATCTTCCAGTTAACTACTCAACAAATGCCAGGCTCTGTAGAGACAAATGAAAAAGAGACATGCCTGGCTTTCATGGGACTTAGGCTGACTGGGGAAGAGATATTAAGAAGAGAAACCATGGAGCCAGGCATGGTGGCACATGCTTGCAATCGCAGCAATTTGGGAGGCTGAGGCAGGAGGATCATGAGTTCAAGGCCAGACTCAGCAATTTGGCGGGACCCTGTCTCAAAAATTAAAAGGGCTGGGATGTAGCTCAGTTCAATCCTCAGTGAGAGAGAGAGAGAGACAGAGAGAGAGAGAGAGAGAGAGAGCGCATTTGATCATTTTACGCAGTATGCTCACTGTGTGCAAGTGTGTAACAGGGGGGTACTCTGGGGGCTCAGTGAGGCTTTTGGAGTGTGTGATGCTTGAATTGAAACTGTAAGCATGAAAATGTTTACCCAGAAGGGTGGTATATATTCTAGTGGAGGAAGTACATATGCAAATGTCCCACGATAGGAAGGAGCACAGCACAATTTAGAAGGCCAAAGTTTGCCTTCTTAAGAGGGCAGTTTCTTTCCCTTTTTTCCACCCAAATCACCCCCACACAGGAAGAGAATAAGAAACAGGAACTCCATTTTCTAGGAAGACTTTTTGTTCTGCCTTGGGGATTACCATCTCCAGGCTGGCCTTGAATTCTTGGGCTCAAGTGGTTCTCTACCTCAGCCTCCCAAGCTCTGGGACTATACGCAGGCTCCACCATACCCCGACCAAGGGAGGTGTTTCTGGCCTTAAACTACAATATTGCAGAAAAATGTCAAGTGCTCCCAATTCCATTTTGGTTAAATAATGAAATTATTAAATAATGTGGCCTTTTATCTGGTTCTAAACCTTTTTTATATTTATTTTTGAGTTGGACACAATATCTTTATTTTATTTATTTATCTTTATTTTGGTGCTGAGGACCAAACCCAGGGCCTTGCACATGCTAACCGAGTGTTCTCCCGCTGAGCCACAACCCCAGCCCTGGTTCTAAACTTTGACCTCTTCAGTTCTGCTCTTTTCTTTCTTTCTTTCTTTCTTTCTTTCTTTCTTTCTTTTTATTTGTACTTTTTAATTATACATGACAGTAGAATGTATTTTTTAAATTATTTTTTTAGTTGTCAATGGACCTTTATTTTATTTACTTTTATGTGGTGCTAAGGATCAAACCCAGGGCCTCACCCATGCTAGGCAAGTGCTCAACCACTGAGCCACAACCCCAGCCACAGTAGAATGTATTTTGAGATATCTTACATACTTGAAGAATAACTTCCCCTTCTTGTGGTTGTCCATGATGTGGAGTTACACTAGTGGTGTATTCATATGCACAAAGGAAAGTTCTGTCCCATTCATTCCACTGTCTTTCCCATTCCCATCCTCCTCCCTTCCCTTCATCCCCCTTTGTCTAATTCAGTGAACTTCTATTCTTCCCTCCCCACCCCATTTATTATGTGTTAGCATCCTCATATCAGAGAGAACTTTAGCAGGCCTGCTCTTTCTTATAGTGCAAACAGATGCAAGGCCAATTCCTGGCTCTAGGAATGAAAATATTTCTTGTTAATAACTACTTCAAAAACCAGCTTCATAAAGAGGAAAATGAACTGTCCTTTCTCCTCTGAAGTCACAGAAACAGAAATATTTGTTATTCTCCATCCCCAAAATGAGTTTAATGGCTGGGGGTAGACAGGGCAGGGGTAGCTCAGTGGTAGAGCACTTACCCAGCATACAGGAGGCCTTGAGATCAATTTCCAACACCAGAAAAAAAAAGAAAGAAAGAAAGAAAGAAAGGAAGGAAGGAAAGAAAGAAAGAAAAAGAAAAAGAATGAGAGCCAGGCACAGTGGCTCATACCTGTAATGCTAGCAGCTTGGGAGGCTGAGGCGGGAGGATCTTGAGTTCAAAGCCAGCCTCAGTAACTTAGCAATGCATTAAGTAACTCAGCGAGACCCTGTCTCTAAATAAAATTCAAAAAAGGGCTGGGGATGTGGCTCAGTGGTTAAGTGCCCCCTGGGTTCAATTCCCAGTACCAAAAAAAAAAAAAAAAAAAAAAAAAAAGGAAGAAAGCTGTTTAAAACTCAGATAAAATAAGGATCAAAACAGGAACTTCACAGGAGAATCAATTTTGTTTTCCTGATCAGTGTGGCAATGTGCAAGATTATTGATAAAAAAGAGAGCCCTGTTGGGCTGGGGTTGTGGCTCAGAGGTAGAGCGCTCACCTATCATGTGTGAGGTCCTGGATCTGATCCTCAGCACCTCAAAAAAATAAAATGAATATATTGTGTCCACCTATAACTAAAAAAGAAATATTAAAAAAGAGAGAGCCCTGTTACTATACATCTGTTCCAGAAAGACCTGTTTATACAAGAGTCCTAAAAGACAACCAGATTCCAGATTCCCCACTGCTCTGCTCCCTGTGGGAGTAACTGTTACATTCCAGAAATTAAGTCTGTGATGACAATTGGCTCTTAACCAGTTGAGCTATGAAAATTTGAGCCATGTTAAATTGACATCTCTTAATAACTTCTAAGCTTTTTTCTTTGGAAGGGTGAGTCAAAGCAAAAGATTTTTGGCAACTTCCTTCTCCTACATGATATATGACAAGCATGAAATAACAGGGTGCACTTCTCAGAGGAATTTTAAAGAAGTTCCTGGAAATGAAAAATAGAGAAAGCAGGAAATTTTTAAATGATAGAATTTTAACAGGGGTTAGCTTCGTGCTTTGAACATAACCCTTAATGCTCTGCCACTGTGGCTTATTTTACTTACTTATTTATTTACTTTTGGTGCCAGGGATTGAACCCAGGGGCATTAACCACTGAGTCACATCCCCAGCCCTTTTTTAAGTTTTATTTTGAGACAGGGTCTCGCTGAGTTGCTTAGGGCCTTGCTAAGTTGTTGAGGCTGGCTTTGGACTTTCAATCCTCCTGCCTCAGCCTCCCAAGTGGCTGGGTTTTCAGGCATGTGCCACCATGTGTGACTCACTATGGCTTATTTTAAAACTGACTTTTCCCCCCCCCTTCCTCTTCTCTTCTTCCACTTCCTAATCACGAGGGAAGCAAGACTGGCCTTCTTCCCATCCTAGGCCAAGTTATCTGTCCTTGAACTCACAGACCTCAAGAATGAAAGAGTCCAGACTTGGGAGTCTGCACCTGTAGAAGCAAGGCCATCTCATGAGAATACAAATGAATCTCCAGTCCCACACTGCAGAGCTGAAGTTGAGCCTTTGAATCACCTCTTTAAAAGCCTACTGTTCCCCCTGACAGAATCATAGCCTCTGGGATAGGAGTCCCCTGTGTCTCCTTTGCTAGCAAAGCAATAAAATATTTTTTTTCTTTTTCTCAAAACCTTGTCCTCCTTATTGGATTGGCATCAGGGACAAGGACCAAGCTTCCAGTATCAGAATGATTAGATGAAGTCTAGTCAGGCCCAGAAAGACAAACCCTATGTGTTCTCACATGTGGAAGCTAAAGATGATTGCAAAGAAGCAGAAAATAGTGGTCACCAGACCCTGGGAAGGGTATGGGACAGCGAGGGACCACTGTGAAGACAGAGGGTGGTGGCCCCCTGAGGCTGTTACCCACTACAAAGAGGGTATGTGTTCTTCCCTCCTGGCTCCCTCTCCCAAACAATCTTACCAACCCCCAAAACAAGCTGCCCCGTGAAAACGAGGGTGCCTTCACCAGCAGGACTCCAAGAATAAACTAAATAAGAAAATGAAACTGTTGGGGTCACCATAAAAAGACAGAAGACAAACTCCTGGACCCAACAACTTAGTGAGACCCTGTCTCAAAAAAAAAAAAAAAAATTAAAAAAAAAAAAAAACAGGCTTAGAATGTGGTTGAAACATGATGGGTTCAATCCCTGGGATGGATGGATGGATGGTTGGATAGATAGATAGATAGATAGATAGATAGATAGATAATAGATAGATAGATAGATAGATAGATAGATAGATAGATAGATAGATAGATAATAGTTAGATAAATGTGTTCTCTGGGCAGCTATCACAGCCCAACCAACTAGAGATGGAGATGGTGCTGGATGGCAGCTACAGTGGAAGAAATACAGCAGTTCCTAGGATAAATTTAATGTCCAATTTCATGAGGGCAGGAACCAGGATGTTTGCACAAGAAAAACAATCCAGGCGTGGTGGCCCATGCCTGTAATTCCAGCAGCTGGGGAGACTGAGACAGGAGGATTGTTAGTTCAAAACCAGCTTCAGCAATTTAGCAAGGCCCTAAGCAACTCAGTGAGACCCTGTCTTTAAATAAAATACAAAATAGGGCTGGACATGTGGCTCAGTGGTCGAGTGCCCCTGAGTTCAATCCCCAGTAGCCCCCCTACCTCCCCCCTAAAAAAAGAAAAAGAAAAAAAAACATCTTTTGAAGCCCTACCCTTGGACAATGAAAAATTACCAAATCAGTCCACCCAGACAATCAATAAAAGCTTACATCTCCCTGTGTTCAGGAACAGTATGGTTCCCCTCTTGATTAGTGCTGTGTCCTTTGGCTGAAACTCCAATTAGAGCCTGGCCTGTAGGTGTTCAGCCTCTTTTCTGTCACTGCCATAACAAAAGATCTCACCTCCATGGACTGGGGTTGTAGCTCAGTGCTTGCCTCTCACACGTGAGGCACCACATTAAAAAAATAAAGATATTGTGTCCATCAACAACTGAAAAAATTTAAAAAAAAATTCCCACCTCTAGCAACAAGTGTGGGGTGGGAAGGATGGAGAGAAGATGGTTAGTGGGTACTACAGCATGAATGGATGGGAAGAATAACTTCTGTTCTCTAGCACAGTAAGGTATCTATGGTTGGCAATAATTACTTGACTTTTTTTTTTTTTAATCCTGGTACTGGGGATTAAACCCACTCAACTATGTCCCCAGTCCTTTTCAGTTTTTATTTCGAGACAGTATCTCCCTAAATTCTGAGCCTGACCTCAAACCTGTGATCCTCCTGCCTCAGCCTCCTGAGTAGCCAGGATTATAGGTGTGTGTGTTACTGTGGCTGGCTTTAATTGATTATTTCAAAACAGCAGAGAGGATTTGAACATTCTCAACTCAAAGAAATAAATTTTGTCTGAAGTGATAGATACACCCGTTACCCTAATCTGATCATTACACATTATAAACTTGTATCAAAATGCCACACTGTATTCCATAAATATGTGCAATTACTATGTGTCAATTAAAATATATTAATATTAAAAAGAAGATGAAATCTACCAAATCTTGTAGAAAGTAGAACAAAAGGGTGAAGAGATAAAGAATTGATCCAGAAGATCCAACATTTGACTAAAAGGAGCTCCTGAAAGAAATAATAAAAACAAGGAATCACAGATGTTTCCAGAATCAAGGAGCTTGAGTCCCCAGATTTAAAAAATCCACAAAAGCCTGGGAATAAGAATGAAAGCCCTGCAGACAAGTGAGCACAGGAAATATCAGAGCCCTAGGGACAAGCAAGAAGTCCCCCCAAAGTGGGCACGGTGTGGCACACTATAATCTCAGCAGCTGAGGCAAGTTCAAGGCCAGACTCAGCAACTTCCTGAACCCTGTCTCAAAAAAAAAAAACCACGGTGGGGAATGGCTGGGGATGTAGCTCAGTGGTAAAGCACCCCTGAGTTTAATCCCCCTTATAAAAAAAGAAGAAGAAGAAGGAGAAGGCTATTTGACTTCCCACGGGTTAGCATGCTACCACGGACATGGAGCTACACTCCCACACTCTGGGGAACCTAGTTTTCAACCTGACACTTGGTACTAGCCAGACTACTGTTGAAGAATAAATAACTGCACATTGGTCTTAGGTTTACGAACAGTTTGAGAAAACTGTAAAACACACACCCAGGGCCTGGCAAAATGTCCCATCTAAGCTCTTGCCAAGTGTACAGTTCAGTAGTATTAGGCACGTTCATACAGCTGTACAACAGTTAGCAGAGAGGATTTGAACATTCCCAATTCAAAGAAAGAATTTTTGTCTGAAGTGATAGATACACCTGTTACCCTAATCTGATCATTACACATTATATACTTGGATCAAAATGCTGTACAACAGATCTCCAGATCTTTTTTTTTTTTTTTTTTTTTTTTTTTTTTGCAGTGCTGGGGATTGAACTCAGGACCTTGTGCATGTGAGGCAAGCACTCTACCAACTGAGCTACATCCCCAGCCCTCCAAATATTCTTCATCCTGCAAAACTCCAACTTTTACCCACTAAACGACTCTCTATTTCCTTCTTCCTTTGTCCCCAGGTTACCTTTATTCTACTCCCTGTCTTAGTCTATGAGTGCCTTAGGTTCCGCAGATGAGTAAAATCACATGGCATTTATCTTTTGTGACAGCTCACTGAGCATAACTTCCTCAAGTTTCATCCATGTTGTAGCATGTGCCAGAATCCCCCTCCTTTTATTTATTTTTAGGTACTGGGAATTGAACCTAAACCATATCTCCAGCCCTTTTTACGTTATATTTAGAGACAGGGTCTTGCAAGGTTGCTCGGGGCGTTGCTGAATTACTGAGGCTGGCTAAATTTAGTGAGCCTCCTGCCTCAGCCTCTCCAGCTGCTTGGATTTCAGGCATTTCTCACTGCAACCAGCTTCCCCCCCACACCTTTTTTTTTTTTTTTTGGTAGTTGTAGTTGTAGATGGACAGAATGCCTTTATTTTATTTTTATGTGGTGCTGAGGATCGAACCCAGGCCCTCACACATGCTAGGCAAGTGCTCTGCCGCTGAGCTACAGCCCCAACCCAACCCAGCTTCCCCCTCCTTTTAGTAGCAGAATTATCTAACATTGCATGTGTTTCACTACATATTGGGGGAAGGGGGTACCAGGGCTTGAACTCAGGGGCGCTCAACCACTGAGTCACACAACCCCAGCCCTATTTGGTATTTTATTTAGAGACAAGGTCTCACTGAATTGCTTAGCACCTCACTTTTGCTGAGGCTGGCTTTGAACTCATGATTCTCCTGCCTCAGCCTCCAGAGCTGCTGGGATTACAGGCATGTGCCACTGTGCCCAGCGTATTTCACTGTATTTTGCTCATTCATTCATCTATTGACAGACATAAGTTAGTTCTGCTATTGGCTTCTGTGAACACAAAGTAGAGATACCTGCTTTGAACATCTATTTGAGGTGCTACTTTCAATTCTTTTGGGTATCCACTCAGAAATGGAAATGCTGAATCATAATGGCAATTGCATAGTTTTTCATTCAGAAGTTTTTTTTTTTTTTTAATTTTTAGTCAGGGGGTTACCGGGGATTGAACTCAGGGGTGCTCAACCACTGAGCCATATCCCCAGCCCTATTTTGTATTTAGAGGCAGGGTCTCACTGAGTTGCTTAGTGCCTTGCCATTACTGAGGGTGGCTTTGAACTCAAGATACTTCTGTCTCAGCCTCCGGAGCCACTGGGATTATAGGCCTATGCCGCCAGCCCAGCGAGAAGTTTAAAAAAAAAAGTAAAAAAGTTTAAGCATTTTTAATTTTTTAACAAAGAGATAACTTTTTACTTAACCTTTGCTGAAAGGAGATAATGGCCCCAGCTGCTGCCCTAATACTTAGAAATCGCACAGATGTTTTTCTCGTGTTAGAACAAAGCTCCCAGAGACTGGCCAAGTCTCTGCTCTCTGGTTCAGGGCTGTGATCCCTCAGAAAGACGTATCTGACACAAGGGAGCAGGACTGCAGCTGCCAGTCAGTCCCAGTTAGGAAGAGACAGGGGCAAAATGCTCTTTGTGGTGGCTGGGGAATGTAGCCCAGAGGTTGAACACTTGTCTAGCACTGGAACCTCCAAAAAATGGGAAGAAAAAGAAAGAAAGGAAGCAAGACTTCTGTGCTCCACGCCACTTCCCCAGGTCCAAGTTTGCAGGTTTCACTTAAGGCTCTGCCTGCACCAGTGCCACCCTCCCAACGCAGCCCCTGCCTCCCAATTACTGCTCCTGCAACATCTGTCTATGAACCCCACGTTTACTGAACCAGGCTTGCTCTGCAGGCTGCACAGTATACCAACCAGGAGAACGAGTGTAGAAACAGAGCATGGTTCAAATCTGCCTCCCGGAGGGGACTTGGGAATATTTCTGGGCCAAGACGCATGGAAAGGAGGTTGGAAGTTAGGAAGTAATCAGTGGTTTGAGCATGCTTGATCAGACTTCAGCTGTCACCGCCGTGGCCCACAGGTGGGAGGTGTTAGCTTTACCTGTAACACTGGTGATTTTCTGGGGCTGGGGATGTGGCTCAAGCAGTAGCGCGCTCGCCTGGCCTGGGTTCGATCCTCAGCACCACATACCAACAAAGATGTTGTGTCCGCCAAATACTAAAAAATAAATATTAAAAAAAAAAAACCACTGGTGATTTTCCTCACTGCTGGTCCTGGGGATTGAACCCAGAGCTGCTTCACCACTGAGCCACATCTCCAGCCCTTTTTAGTTTTTATTTTGAGACAGGGTCCCACTAAATTGCTTAGGGCCTTCTGAAGTTGCTGGGGCTGGCATTGAATTTGCAATCCTCCTCTGCCTCAGCCTCCCAAATTGCTGGGATTGTATTTTTGTTACATTTGTTAATATAAAAGTACTCAAACTAACACTGGTGGTTTTTTCATTTAATATTTATTTATTTTAACACTGGTAATTTTTAAAGTCAACTAAAAACAAGCAAGCTCAACAGTAGGATGCATGGTTAACATGTGTGACGCCCTGGGTTCCACCTTAGTACTGCAAAAAAGAAAAAAAAAATTAAAGTAAGTCATGTCGGGCACAGTGGCACATGCCTGTAATCCCATGTAATCCCAGCATTTTGAGAGGCTGAGGCAGGAGGATCGCAAGTTTAAGACCACCCTCAGTGAGGCCCTAGGCAATTTAGTGAGACCCTGTCACGAAGTAAAAAATAAAAAGGGCTGGGGATATGGCTCAGTGGTTAAGTTCCTTAGGTTCAATCCCTGGTACCAAAAATAAAAAATAAATTTAAAAAAAGGAGTCATTAAGGGTGGGCAAAGTGGGCTAAGTCTAGAGAGTTTATTCCTGTTTTCCCTTTTTTTCTCCATCTCTTAGGGTATCCCTGCATCTGCATCTGGCCCTAGGGCTGGACTGAGGCCCTTCTCAGGCCCTCCCCTCCTCCCCCCTCTCTTCACCCCTCCCACCTCTCCTCCCCACCTCCCCTCACCTTCACCCTGCCCAGAGGCTCTGAAGGTCTTCTTCTGTCCCCTGTCCATATAGTCAGGGAACCAGGAGGGGCTGAGGCTCTAGTAAGGGTCTCAGCTAGTTGAGGGGACACACCCACACTGAGCATCTCTTTCCAAGAGTGACCCATTTTCCCTGGGGAGCATCTGTGTGTGGGGGGGAGCACACTCCCAGACAGTCCCCTGGACATCTCGGTGGAGAGTATTTCTGTTACATTCATTAATATAAAAGTATTCAAACCATGTGATGGAGAAATCTAGGAAACAAATGAAAGCTTACAGATGGCCTTTTGTAACCATCGTTCCCGGCATTTGCGTTTCTGTTTCTGTTCCTCCATCGATATGTTGTGCAACCGCAAGAGAAGTTTCCCACTCAGTCTCACTTTCTGAAATAGGAAGTGAGGTGACAGGAGGAGTGAGATGAGATCTCATCTAAGATGTGTCAGAGATACGCAGGCCCTGGGCAATGACATCAAGAGCTTGGCATGTGCTTGTGCCTGTATTGCAGTAGCCTTTTTGCTGACAGTCCCCATTGTACAGGAGAGACTGAGGCTCAGAGAGGCTAGGGAACTTGCCAAGGTCATTCAGCCAAGAGGTGGTGCAGCCAGGATTTGAGCCCGGTTTTGTTGTTTGGTTGTTTGTTTATTTGTTTGTTTGTTTTAAGTCTTCACCCTCTACTGCAATTCTGGACTAAGCAGAAACCCATGAGGCTTCCACAGTTGGCTGATACACGTGGAAAAGACGTGAGAAACTGCTGTTTTCTTTGGTCTGCAGGAGAAGCCTAGAGAGCTGGGCTAAAATGCTAGCATCTTGATTTTGCATGACTTTATGCAAATCCCTTTCCTTTTTTTTTTTCTTTTTTTTTTCCCTTTCCTTTTTTTAAATTTTTATTTCTTTTCTCTTTTGATACTGGGGACTGAATCCGGGGATGCTTTGTCACTGAGCTATATCCCCAACCCTTTTTATTTATTTATTTTGAGACAGGGCCTCATTAAGTTGCTGAGGCTGACCTGGAGGCAGTGATCCTCCTACCTCAGCCTCTCAAGTTGCTACGATTACAAGTGCGTGACACCATGCCCAGACAAATCCCTTCACTTTTCTAAGCTTCGGTTTCCCCGTCTGTAAAATGGGGCTGATCTTGTTTGCCTTGCCTATGTGTAAGGAGGATTAAATGAGAGAATGTCTGTACAGAGGTTACTGAGAGTCTGGGCTTAGTGAATCCACCTATTGGTATTGCTGGAAACATGGACATGTGCCCCCTCCTCTCCATCTCCTCTGCTCGGCTGACCCTCCTGGGCCCAGGCCTCCCATATTCCTCTGTATATCCCTCCTTTCAGCTCTTACAAAGTCCTTCTCTTTTGCTATTTCATCTGGCCCAGCAGAGGCACAGCGGACTGTCTTCATTACTAAAGATGCCCTTAAGGGGCTGTAAAAACAAGCAGCCCCTTTGCCCCAGAAATTCCACTTCATGAATCTATCCCAAGGAACTGTTTTCTACCCATTCATTCCATCAGCCACTGACAACACTGGTTAATTGTTCACCTACTGTGTGTGAGGCCCTGTCCCCCTACACATAGGGGGGTAGGGGGACAAGGTAGGTATATAGCCAGGTCCCTGCCTGTCAGGAGCCAACTGTGTGACTGCTGAGGAAACAGGAAGCAAAGAGTCACACAAATAAATAAGTAGCTACACATTATTTTTTATTTTTTTTTGTGGTGCAAAAATTGAACCCAGGGGTGCTTGACCACAGAGCTATGCCTCCAGCCCTTTTTTGTTTTTTTTTTTTTTTTGTTTTTGAGTTGGAGCCTCTTTAAATTGTTGAGGGTCTTTGCTAAGTTGCTGAGGCTGGCCTTGAACTCGTGATCCTTCTGCCTCAGCCTCCTGGAAGCAGCTGGGATTACAGGTGCGTGTCTCCGTGTCTAGCCAACAACTATATTTTCTAGAACATGGGAAAATGCTCAAGAGACAAAGGCAAGGCAAAATAGAGAATCTGAAATCTTCTGTTGAATGTTATCAGCCAGGTGCCTCTCCTCGAAGGTTAGGACTGCATCTGAGTTCAGCTGAGTCCTGGGGTAAGCTGTGGTGTCCATAAATGTTTATTCAAGGAAAGAAAAAGACAAACAAAAATAATAGACAATCCAGTGGCCAGGGACACTCCCAGCATCCAGATCTTGGTTTATCTGATGGAAAGAATGAGACTCTGGGAAGAAATGACTGATCTTAGGGCAGGGGCAGGGGCCCTGGAAGGTTTTGATCATTATCCTATTTTAATTTTTTTAATTGTAGTTGGACTCAATATCTTTATTTTATTTTTTAATTTTTATGTGGTGCCGAAAATCAAACCCAGGGCCTCGCACATGCCAGACAAATGCTCCACCGCCGAGCCACAACCCCAGCCCTATCCTATTTTAAAGACAGGGTAGCTTCAGGTGTGGTGGTGCAGGCCTGTAATCCCAGTGGCTCAGGAGGCTGAGGCAGGAAGGTCACAAGTTCAAAGCCAGCCTCAGTAATGGTAAGGCATTAAGCAACTCAGTGAGACCCTCTTTCTAAATAAAATACAAACTAGGGCTGGGGATGTGGCTCAGAGGTTGAGTGCCCCTGAGTTCAATCCCTGCTACTCCCCCCCCACAAAAAAAAATACAGTGGTGCTAGGATTCAGGGGCCACTCTGAAGGAACTTTCAAAGCTGGGAATTAGAGTGACAAAATAAATATTACATTATCAGATTATTAGTCTAACCATAAAATAAATATTCATGCTTCTCTACTGATATAAGTAAATAATTGAGTGAATGAATGAATAAATAAATAAATGAGGAGGAAGAGACAAGTCTTCCCTAGAGAATTCCAAATACTTATTGGATGCTTCCCCTCTGTTTCCCCTGAGTGTGAGCTTGTTAGTGACTTGTTTCCAAAGGACAGGGGTCGGAAAGGGAAAGCAGAGATGTTAACATGGAGAAACCTGGAAACGCCAGCTCAACCAAATCATCGAGGTCACCATCATCAGTGATAATCGTGGGTATATCACATGCTCCCTGATAACGATGTCACTTCAGCTCTGCAGTATTCTCCCCTAAATCCATAACCCAAAGGTCAAAAGTGGAACAAGGAGAGACAGAAACATTCATGATAGGAGCTCTGTAAATTTCTGGAGGAGAAGGACATTAATAGGAAAACAGATAAGATCCCTGTAGGTCTGCAGTTTAGTTACTGCCATGTAGTGCTTTTTTGTTTTGAAAACTGCACCCTGGTAATGTGAGATGGAAAGGGAAACTGAAACTAGGTGTGTGATATTTTTAAAATCTATACTATTTTTGCAGCTTTACAATAAACAAAAAATCCGAGGGGGTGGAGGGCGTAGTTCAGCGGTAGAGCACTTGGCTAGCATGTGTGAAACCCTGGGTTCAATTCCCAGGACTGCAAGAAAAGAAAGAACAACTGAGAGGCCGGGGAGGGGGGTGCCACATGTCTGTAACCTCAGAAACTAGGGAAGTTGAGGCAGGAGGATGGCAAGTTTGACGTCAGCTCAGCAAGTTAGTCAAAAACAGCAAAATACTGCTATGTTTGTGTGATAGGAAAAGAAAAAACTGGTTTTTGATAAATGTTCCTTAATTCAGACTTATTCCTTGTATTGAAAATGTTTATTATCTCGGATTAGAGGTCTTCTATTAGGCCAAGATTGATGATGCACTCCTGTAGTTCCAGCTACTGGGGAGACTAAGGCAGGAGGATCACAAGTTCCAGGCCAACTGCAGCAACTTTGTGAGACTTTGTCTCAAAAGTTATAAAGGGTTGAGGGCTGGGGATGTGGCTCAAGCGGTAGCGCGCTCGCCTGGCATGCGTGCGGCCCGGGTTCGATCCTCAGCACCACATACCAACAAAGATGTTGTGTCCGCCGAGAACTAAAAAATAAATATTAAAAAAAAAATTCTCTCTCTCTCTCCTCTCTCACTCTCTCTTTAAAAAAAAAAAAAAAAGTTATAAAAGGTTGAGGATGCAACTTAGTGATAGAATGGGGTCCCTGAGTTCCATCCCTAGTACTGAAAAAAAGGCTTATATCAGTTTTATAGTTAACAACAACAAAAACTAAATAAAGCATTTTGCACAATGCCTATATCAGCTCATTTAATCCTCACAAACAGCTATAAGATTCCTTCCCTGTCTTCCAGATGAGGATACTGAGGTTCAGAAAATCAGGATGATTCACCTAAGGACCTATAACATACCAGAGGAGGATCGGGGATTTGAACCTGTGTTGGTCTGAGTCCAGAGGGATGCAGAAATGGCAAAGCTTTAGGCTGTCTCTGGAATCAGAAGTGGGTGGTCTCTCTCCCAAGCAGATTTCTCTTTAGTCCAAGGAAGAATTTTTAACTAGAATTGTCCAAAGAATATGGGCATCCTGAAAAGGGAATGAGTTCCCTGTCACTAATGATGTCCAAATAGAGGACCACTGAGTGTCCTGGAGGGGGATCCAGGAGAACTGACACTATACCTTCTTCCTCAGACCTAACTGGCAGGACTGTTTCTCCTTGGAGACCCAGAGCTACACAAGATAGGCTGTGTTGTCTCACTGGATCGCTGGCACCCTGGAGGTGGATGTCTGGGGCTTCTCCATCTTAGTCTTCACCATTGCCCCATCTAGAGGGGGTACATCACTGTCACGCTGGAGAGGAGGGGACAGCTTTTAGTCACCTTCCAGTGTCAAATCCTGATCTAGATGCTCTAAATCGTGAGACCAATGTAAGAGGTAGGTATTATGGCAGAATTTGATTTCATTTATTCATTTATTTTGGTACTGGGATTAAACCCAGGAGAGCTCTACCACTGAGCTACCACCAACCGGGCACGGTGGCACATGCCTGTAATCCCAGCAATTTGGGAGACTGAGTCAGGAGGATCCCAGGTTCAAGACCAGCCTCAGCAACTTAACGAGACCCTGACTCAAAAAATAAAAAGGACTGAGGATGTGGCTCAGTGGTTAAGCGCCCCTGGCATGTAATACATATAAGATATATAAATATATAAACATATAAGTATGTGAATATATATGTACATGTGTATTTAATTATTTACTTCTTTGTTTTTCTTAAGACAGGATCTTGCTAAATTGCCCAGGCCAGCCTCGAATTTGCAATCCTCCTGTTCAGCCTCCCGAGGAGCTGGGATTACAGTCGTGCGTCATGGAGCCTGGTCCTATTTCAGAGATGAGGATTCTGAGACCAGGAGAAGGAAGTGACTACACCAAGGGCGCCAGGTCCGTCCTCTCGAGACGGACTCCCACCGTGCCAGCCTCGGTGGGGGCGGGGCTTCGAGTGGGCGGGGCCGTGGGTGTCCTGGGGAGGCACCGCCCGGTTCTCCCGGGTTGGCGGGCTGGGGCCATTTGGTCTGCGCGCAAAGAGCCGCGGGGACCATGGAGCCGGTGCCGCTGCAGGACTTCGTGCGCTCCGTGGACCCCGCCTCCCTCCCGCGCGTGCTGCGGGTCTACTCCGGAGTCTATTTGGAGGGTGAGTGGCGGGGCTCTCCCCAGGTGTGGGGCGAGGGCGTTGTAACCTAGGGAAGCCTCAGCCGGGGTTCCAATGCTGACGCCTCCACAGCCCAGGGTTGGTGGTTTGGGGCCACCATCAACCCCTCTACACCTCAGCTTTTGCTGTCGTGGAATCGGGGACCGCTGACCTGTCTTGCAGGTGGTGCTGGGAAGTCAGTGAGTTCGGCACGGGAGGTGGGTGGAAGCGAGCCAAGACCTGGTGGAACCACGGTTTGCATACTGTGCGGTTTTTTTTTTTTTTTTAATTTTATTTTTCGTTGTAGATGGACACAATATCTTTATTTTTATTTGTTTATATTTATGTGGTGCTGAGGATCGAACCCAGGGCCTCACTTGTGCGAGGCAAGCCCTCTACCACTGAGCTACGACCTCAGCCCCATACACTATGCGTTTTGAGAACCGAGACTGTGCCCAGGGAGCGGCATCAGGGCGCTCTGGAGCATTGCTGTTGTTTGACCATTTGTGGTGCTGGGGATTAGGGCTTGAACCCGGCAGGCAAGTGCTTCTTTACTGAGCTACATCTCAGCCCCCAATGCGTAAGTGACAGGTCGGTCCTCCCATCTCTGCCATACACTCCTCCCTACTCTGTCTTCCCTCTGCTTCGTCTCTGGCCCTTCGCTAGATGGTGGGCAGTACCTGATCTGACCGGTCTTCAGTTTTCAACTTAAACGGCTCTTACTCCGGGAAGACCTCCCTGCTCTTTGCTCCTTGGCTCACCTGCACATTGCTCTCTGCCCACAGCCCACCTGCAGAGGCACAGTGATAATTTATTGCCTGAAAGAACTAGAGGGATTGACAGGCAGTGCACGGAAAGCTAGGCTGCTCTGTGGGGAGAGAGAAACTTTGGGCCAAAGTGGAAGAAGGGGAGGTGGAGGAGGAAGGGATCTGAGAGTGCTGGGGGTGGGGTGCAGGCTCCTGACTTGTGCGCAGTTCTTCTGCAGAAGTGCCCTGCGCCATCCTTCTCCCTCGCTGGAGCAGCACTTTCTGCACCACAGCCATTTCCTGCAGTGTTCTGAGGACCCAAATGGGATCCTAGGCTAAAACCGAGACACACAGAGGACCACCCAAGGCTTGCCTGAGGCTCGAGGGGCACCACCTCATGGTGGGTCTCTCCAAATCCATTTGGGAATCTGAAGGATTTGAGTTCAAGTTCTGACTTCACCTCTGGGGGCTTCCTGCAGACAGGCACCTGGGATCTGTTTGTTTTTCTCCCCAACCTGGGACCAAGCTCCTCTTACCTCCCAGCTCTCTTGCCTGCCCATGTCACAATATCTGAGTTTCCTCATTCTGCCTGACTTAGGGTGGTGGGAAATGGCGGAAGCCGGAGTGACGTGATTAGAGAAGAGCTTGACAGGGTGTGAGTGTGCAGATGGGATGAGTGTGGAGGAGGGTCAGTTGGCTATTCCGATAGGGGCAGACACAGGGCAGGGGACTCTGGACTAGTTGACTATGTAGTTAGGAGCACTGGTTTTGGAGGCAGCTACCTTGGGCTTGATCCCAGTTCAGCCTCCTGTTACCTGATCATCTGATGAATGCACTCAACCTCTTCAGTCTAAGTCATTATTTAAGAATGAGAAACTGCTCCTTTCTCCAGGGCACGCCTAGGTTTAAAATGCAGTGATGCATGTGTAGCACTTAACGGAGGGTCAGGTATATGTAGCTCTGCAGCTGCTGCTCTCACTGGCTGGGGGCGGTCCACATCCTCACATTGTAGACGGAATGTGGTGAGCCCGTGGGCATTTTCCTGGGGTAAGAATAAAGTTCTCATTGAAGAAGACCTTAGAAGATGGAAAGATCTCCCATGTTCTTGGATAGGCAGAATTAATATTGTCAAAATAGCCTTACTACCAAAAGGAATATACAGACTTAATGCCATTCCTATTAAAAATCCAGTGATATTCTTCATAAAAATAGAAAAAGCAGTCATGAAATTCATTTGGAAAAATAAGAGGCCCAGAAGAGCCAAAGCAATCCTTAGCAAGAAAAGTGAAGCAGGAGGCATCATGATACCAGAACTTAAATTATACTATAGAACTGTAGTAACAAAAACAGCATGGTATTGGCACCAAAACGGACCCAAAGGCCAGTGGAAATGGAATAGAAGTCAGAAACCCATATAAATACAGTTATCTAGACAAAGGTGCCATAAGCATACATTGGAGAAAAGATAGCCTCTTCAACAAATGATGCTGGGGAAACTGGGAATCCATATGTAGTAGATTGAAATCCCACCCTGCACAAAACTCAACTCAAAGTGGATCAAGGACCTAGGCATTAGACCAGAGACTACACCTACTAGAAGAAAATGTAGGCCCAATTCTCCATCATGTCAGCTTAGGAACCGAATTTCTCAATAAGACTTCTAAAGCACAAGAAGTAAAATCAAGAATCAATAAATGGGATGATATCAAACTAAAAAGCTTCTTCACAGCAAAGGAAACAAATATGTTAAAAGAGAGCCTGTAGAAAGGGAAACAATCTTTGCCACCTGCACCTCAGATAGATAAAAAGAACTCAAAAAACTTAACCCAAAAAAAAGTATATCCCAATCAATATCAAATTTTTCTTTTTTGATGGTGCTGGAGATTGAACCTGGGGTCTTGTGTATGCTAGGCAAGCACTCTACCAACTGAGATATAATCCCCTGCCCCCTTTAAAATATATCAAAAATTTTTCTTTGTTTTTAACCCAATCAATAAATGGGCAAAGGAACTGAACAGGCACCTCACAGAAGAAGAAATACAAATGGACAACAAATATATGAAAAACTGTTCAACATCTCTGACAATTAGAGAAATGCAAATTAAAACTACACTGAAATTCCATTTACTCCAGTTAGAATACAAGTAGGGGCTGGGGATATAGCTTGGTTGAAGAGTGCTTGTTTCACATGCACAAGGCCCTGGGTTCTATTCCCAGAGCTACAGGAAAACAAAAAACAAAAAATAAGTAACAAAAATTGTTGGCGAGGTTATGGGGGAAAAGGTTCACTCATACATTCATACATTGCTGGTGGGTATGGAGATTCCTTAGAAAACTTGGAATGGAACCACTGTTTGATCCAGTTATCCCACTCCTTGGAATACCCAAAGGACTTAAAATCAGCATATTACAGTGACACAGCCACATCAATGTTTATAGTAGTTCAATTCACAATAACTAAGCTATGGAACCAACCTAGGTGCCCTTCAACAGATGACTGGGTAAAGAAAGTGTGGTATATATACACAATGGAATATTACTCAAAGAAGACTGAAATTATGGCATTTGCTGGTAAATGAATGGAACTGGAGACCATGCTAAGTGAAATAAGCCAATACCAAACAAACAAACAAACAAAAAAAACAAACAAAAACCAGAGGCCACATGTTCTCTGTGATATGTGAATGCTAACACACAATAAGGGGGTAGAGGGAAGAATAGAAGTTCAGTGAATTAGACAAAGGGGAATGGAGGGAAGGAGAAATATGGAGGGGGGATGGGAATAGGAAACACTGTAGAATGAATCGACATAGCTTTCCTATGTTCATATGTGAATACACTACTAGTGAAACTCCACATCATGTACAATCACAAGAGTGGGATCCTAATTAGAATAGTTATAATGTATAATATATCAAATACACTCTACTGTTACGTATATCTAAAAAGAACAAATTTTAAAATGAACCTAAAAAAGTGAGTAAAGTTCTCTGGGCCAGTGTGAGGGATCTCCTGGGGGGTTCCCTGGGAGTAGGGTGGGGTCAGGTGGCCCCAAGGCCTTCCACCTGCAGTTTTCTGTCTGCGATCAGTTGGATGGGGAGCCTGTGCATTCTATACGGTGAGAGATCTCTACTATGCATCTTCTAAGTTCTCTGCATGGCTTTAGCAATTTAAAACAGGAAAGCAGAGCTGCCAAGCTTGTAGGTGGCACCCAGAACCTTGGCCAAAGGGCCTTACCCTGTCAGTGGCCTCCACTGTCTACTGTGCTTCCTTTAAAAGCAACTCATCTGGATGGGTGTGGTGGTGCATTCCTTTAGTCCTAGAGACTCAGGATGCTGAGGCAGGAGGATCGAGTATCATGAGTTCAAAGCTGTCCTAAGCAATTCAGTGATACCCTGTCTCTAAATAAAATATTTTAAAAAAGGGCTGGGGATGTGGCTCAGTGGTTATGTGCTCCTGGATTCAATCCCCAGTACCAAAACTAATTAATTAATTAATTAACTAATTAAAAAATAAAAGCAACTCATCTGGCCTGGAGTGTGGTGCATGCTTGTAATCCCAGCAACTCAGGAGGCTGAGACAGGAAGATTGCAAGTTTGAGGTCAGTCTCATCAATTTAGCAAGGCTCTAAGCAAGACTCTGTCTCAAAGATAAAAACAAGGGGCTGGAGTTATGGTTCAGTGGCAGAGCATTTGCCTAGCATGTGTGAGGCACTGGGTTCAATCCTCAGCACCACATATAAATACATAAAAAATAAAGGTACATCAACAACTAAAAAATATTAAAAACAAAAATAAATAAAAATAAAAAACAAAAAGGGATAGGGATGTGGCTCAGTGGCAAAGCACCCCTGGGTTAAATCCTTGATACAAAAAAAAAAAAAAAAAAAAAGCATTTGAAGCAGAAAGCAAGGTGTTGGGAGTGTCTGGCGCGTACCTGTGTGACCTGCAGGAACCACTGACTCTCTGAGTCTGTACAGTGAGGGAGTTGAGGGTCACTGGATTATTTACTCAGAGCCAGGCCATGCTGGCTGCAGTGACGCCGAGATGGACCAGTCCTACCTGAGAGCTCATGCTCGGAGGCACAGCCATGTGAAAAAGGCCAGAGAAGGCAGCACACAGGGGCGTATATAACGCTAAGAGAAAGCAATGACAGGGCTGTCCTGAGGATGGCTGAGCCAGCTGGCAGAGGAGGGGTGGCCAGGGAAGGGCATTCTAGGCAGCAATTTATGCAAAGGTACAGCAGAGCAGAGTCCGTGGGGAACAGGGCACAGGCCACCCAGGGCTTGGCCCTTGCCAACTGAGGAAACTGAGTCCTTGTCTCCACAGGCTCCATCTATGAGATCGATGGGAATGAGTGCTGCCTCTCCACAGGGGACCTGATCAAGGTCATCCAGGTTTGCCTCCAGAAGGTGATCTGTGAGGATCCAGGGACAGGTCAGACCTTGGAGCTCCCTCCCAACTTTCAAGGTAAGGACACCTTTGCCTCCCTTGGCACCCTCCAGGCATGCCAGTGGGTCACTTGTGGGTGTGCTTGCTGATCCCAGTACCTACTCCCACCCCTCTGGCTTTACACACGAGGTTCTCATATTCACCACTATCCAGCCTCAAGGCCAAGGATGAATGACTTCAGAGCAGTCTGACACTCTGATCACATCTGCTTCTGTACTCTGATCGCATCTGCTTCTGTACCAGGCCTATGCTCACTCACATATTCACTCATCAAACATCTGCCAACACCCATATGTGACAGGCCCTAGCAGGGGCAGGAGTGTGGAACTCAGGATGAACCAGGTGCTTCCAGGGTGGCAGTGAGAGGTGGACAACAGCTGAATAGGCACATACTTTAGAGAGGACTCTGGGTGCAGAAACCTGCCCTGCCAGTGCTCTGTAAGGCTTGCTGGAAGCAGTGGCTCCCAAGCTAGAAGAAGGATCCCAGCTTGAAATGCACATGTGTATATGGTGTTTAAAAAACCCCAAGGCACCCAGTGATCACACGAGACCTGTACCTTGGTGGACCATGGCCCAGACCTTGAACAGCAGCCTGGATGGGAATCCCAGATCTGCTATTATCTCTTGACCACCACAAGTTCCTGTGGTCTCACTAGGCCATAGCTTCCTCCTCTGTAGTGAGGGCATTAGGCTTGGTGTGAGGATTAAAGGAGCTGGGTGTGTGACGTGGAACAGGGCTGGCACACAGCAAGCACACTCTGAGGATTTGCTCTAGGCTGATGTGAAAGAGCGTGGATTCCAGGTGAGGGGAAGTTGAGAGAGGGGAGCAGGAGCCAGACCACCTGAGGCTGTGAGGTGGGCTCAGCAGTTTGGTCTTTTATTCTTTATTTTATGTGGTGCTGAGGATCGAACCCAGGGCCTCACACGTGTTAGGTGAGCTCTCTACTGCTGAGCCACACCCCAGCCCCTGGTCTCTTATTTTTTCTTTCTTTATTTTTTTCAGTACCAGGGATTGAACCCAGAGGCACTTTACCACTGAGCTACACCTTCAGCCCTTTTTATTTTTTTATTTTGAAACAGTCTTAATAAGTCACTTATAGCCTCACCGAATTGCTGAGGCTGGCCTTGAATTTGGGATCCTCTTGCCTCCTGAGTTTCTGGGGTTACAGGGGTGGGCCACTACACTGGACTTGGTCTCTGTTTTGAAGGTGCTGAGCAGTCAGTGAGGTTTTTAAATACACAAGTGACATTTTGTTTATTGTTTCTGGTACTGGGAATTGAACTGTACAAGCTTCTTTTATTTTTTATTCTGAGGCAGTGCCTCACTGCACTGCCCAGGTTGGCCTGCAACTTGCCATTCTCCTGTCTCCGCTTCCCAAGTATCTGGGATTACAGGCCTGTGGCCAGCCTGTCCTATTTTTTAGTCCTCCTTCAGGTTAGCGTATCTCCTCAGACTTCCTTTGTTTTGATGTGGACATTTCGAAGACTCCAGATCAGCACTTTTTTTTTTTTCCTTTTGGTGCTGGGGATCTAACCCAGGACCTTGCAAATGCTAAGTACATGCTCCACCGCTGGCCCCTAGACCAGTACTTTTGTGGAATGCCCGTCAGTCCAGGCTTTGTAATGTTTCCTTGGTTAGATTTGAGTTGTGGGTTTGGTGCAGGAAACATCGCTTTTGGGGATGGACATTTAGGCCACTATGGCAGATGAGTGGTTGTGGCTGGGGGTGCAGCGGAAGAGCAGAGAGCGCCAGCAGACAGGACAAGGGGTAGGTGGTGACCTGAAAACACTTTAGCCAGTAATTCCTGGAGTTTTGGAGAGAGGGACAGTGGCACTACCCCTGGTGTGGAGTGGGGGGACAACAGGTTTTGGATGTGTGGGGTTGGAGCTGTGGTGTGGCATCAGGTAGAAATGACAAGTTGGCAAAGTGAGAGGCAGGGAGGTCTTGAAGTGGGAAATTGGAAGTCGTCTGTGTCTTCTGGGGAAGGGGACACTGTTCTGTTCTCTGCCTCTGGTGACAGTCCCCTTCTGTCACCACTTCTGACCCTTACTGTCCATTCACACTGTCATTGTGCCTTCTGTCCCTCAATTCTGCAGCCTGGATGTCCAGATGTAGGCCCACCCTCAGGGTATTCTGGCTGGGTTGTCTGCAGGGCCACTCCAGGAACTGGACCTAATAAGATCTGCACCCATCCTGACTTTCCCTCCCTCTGAATCCCACAGGTCACTTCAGTCCTCTCACCAGCCCCCACAGCTTCAGAACCCTAGAGGAGCTTGTCTGTGATACAACTCAGAGCTCCATACAGTTGCCCATTTACTTCACGTCAATCCACAGCATTGTCACAAAGAAGAGGGTGGTGACTGAGAACCAGCCCCTCATGCTTGAGGCTGTGGAAATGCATCATGGGACCCACTGTGCACGCTGTGTCTTGGTGTCAGGAGCCCAGCAGGTTGTCCTGCACCTGCCCCTGTCCCAGAAGGGGCCCTTCTGGAGATGGAAGCCTGGCACCCCCCAAACCCTGCTCCAGGTTCTGCAGGACCCAGCTTATAGGGATGGCATGTTTACCTGTCCAAGCCTTCCCTGGAACTCCCTGATCCTAAGGCCCCAGTATGAGGTCCAAGCCATCATGCACAGTGAGTAGCCTGGGCGGGGGTGGGGGGGATGGATGTGGGGGGATAGAGGGCCCTGGGGAGCTGGTCTGATGGAAGACATCATCCCTCCATGGGGCGATGTCTCCCCTACTCTTAGGGGTACCAGGTGGCTTGCCCAGTACATACAATGTATCAAATAAAAGTGCCCAAGTGGGGAATTTGGTGTAAAAGGAAATAAGAAAATGGGCTAAACATGAGTGCTTTGTAGAACTGGCAGAAGTTGGGTTCTGAGCTTGCTAGCAGCTGGTACAAAGAGACACTTCCTCTCCAGGAACTGCAGTTGTTGCCAAGCGAAAAGCTGACCAGTTGTTTGGGAGGAACATTTCCTGACTTGGGGAGAGGAGGATTGCTCCTGAAAGCCCCCTCTGTTGAATGACCAGAGGGTACGATCAGTGAACCCCAGCTGTTTCTCCTTGTTTCTTGGTGTATTTCTCAGGCTGGTGGCAGTATGCAAATCAGGGCTGAGGAAACAGGCAGAACCTGGCCAAAGCTGGTTAGTGAGAGGCTAAGGCTGAGCTGAGGTAGAATGGGGGCCTGGGCCTCTTTCCTGGAGCACAGATTATTTGCAGCTCAGCTCTCTGGCATTTACCTGCAGAGCAGTTCGGGCTGACTGCAAACCATAGCGCCAAGTGTGATTCTTTAATCTTTTTAAAAAGTGGTGACGGGCTGCGGTTGTGGCTCATCGGTACAGCACTCGCCTAACATATGTGCAGTGCTGGGTTTGATCCTCAGCACCACATAAAAGTAAATAAAATAAAGGTATTGTATCCAACTACAATTATTATTATTATTTTTTAAAGGTGGTGTTAATGATAGAACCCAGGGCCTCACACATGCTAGGCAAGCATTCTAACACTGAGCTGCACTCCAAACCCTAAATTTTTTTACAGTGGAAAAATTCAAACATATTAAACAGGGGGGAAGTAAAAGGAGCTCCATGACCTGCCAGCCAGCATCACAGTAACCACTCATAATCCTCCTTGTTTCATTTCTGCCCATCCCTACTCTACCTGGTTACTTCAAGATAGACCCCAGATATCTTTTCTTTTCTTTTGGGGGGGGGTACTGGAAATTGAACTCAGGGATTCTACCACTGAGCCACATCCCCAGCTCTTTTTATTTTTTTATTTTGAGACAGGCTCTTACTAAATTGCCAAGGCTGGCCACAAACTTGTAATCCTCTTGCCTCAGCCTCCTGAGTTGCTGGGATTACAGGTGCATGCCACGGCTTCAGGCTCTTGAATCTTTTTGACAGACCGTATGGGGTTGAACAGATTTTCTTGCTCTCTGGTATAAGGTGTTTTAGACTCCTTTTGAACAGTTGTTTCCCAGGATGCCCTGAAACCACGCTGGAAAATGGTAGTAAGAGACCATAGTCTGGGGATCCAGGGACTTGAGTGGTGGCTGAGGCTTGGCAGGCTGCCCCGAATAACAAGGCAACTCAGGTTACTATTCTGAAGAAAAAGAACAGTATAACAAACGCCCCATATGAACATCTCCCAGCTTCAACCAATTATCAGCTCCTCTGGTGTGGAGCAAAAGTCCCAAGTCCCTCTAAGCCTCAGTGTCCTCACTTGTAAAATGGGGAGAGTATTCTCTGCCCTATCTTTCATGCGTTGTGATCAAACCATACAGTGATGGGCCAGTTTGCTTCATAGTCTTTTAGAGCCACTTCTTGAGTTTATCCATCAGGATGCAAATCAGTGCCTGGTGAAGAAATAAGTTGCCCAAAGTGTTTTTTTCTTCAATAGTTTTTATCTTTCTGTTTAAATTCAGAAAGGATTGGGACAGGAAGTTTTATGAAATTGTATTTAAAATTAAGAAGAGGTTGGACTGGGCTGGGGTTGTGGTAGTCTAGTGCTTCCCTAGCACTTGTGAGGCACTGGGTTCGATCTCTGCATGCATATAAATATAATTTTTTTAAAAAGAGAAAAAAGTGGTTGAACTGATTGGCTATTAGGATATTAAGGAATTATCAAACAATTATTTAGAAGCAGTGATGGTATTTTTAAAAAATTATTTTTCTTTAATTATAGATAGAAACATTTATTTATTTTTATGTGGTGCTGAGAATCGAACCCAGTGCCTCATACATGCTAGGCAAACACTCAACCACTAAGCCACAACCTCAGCCCAGTGATGGCATCTTAAAAATTTTAATTATCCCCCTTTTTAGAGAAAACACTGAAATAGGCACCCATGGCATGATGTGATTATTCTGAGTCAGAACCTAGTATGGGGCAGTAGCTGGGGATACAGACAGAAGCATATGGGCCATGAGTTAAAAGTTGAAGCTGGATATTGGGCACATTAAACTATTCTATTAATGTTTAAAAATAGTGATTTTGTTAAAAAAAAAAGAGGCTTAAGGAAAAGAGAGGGCAAAGAATCTAGTACAAGAGGAAAATGCTGGTAGGAAAGAAAAGCTACAAATAGGAAGGAGGCCACTAGTACTGACAATGCTCTTTGCTAGGGTGGGGTCCATCACCGGGTCTGTGTGGTGCACCCCTGAGCTGACCTCCCCCCACAGTGCGCAAGACCATCGTCAAGATCCCCTCCACGCTGGAGGTCGATGTTGAGGACGTCACCTCCTCTTCCCAGAATGTCCACTTCATCAAACCACTGCTGCTGAGTGAGGCCCTGGCCCAGGGGGGCCCCTTCCCCCTCTCCACAGAGATCCTGGAAGTTCCAGAGGCACCCCCCATCTTCCTCAGCCCGTGGGTGGGCTCTTTGCGCAAAGGCCAGAAGCTCTGCATCTATGGCCTGGCCTCACCACCATGGCGGGTCCTGGCCTCAAGCAAGGGCCGGAAGGTGCCCAGACACTTTATGCTCTCTGCGGCCTACCAGGGCAAGCTGCGGCTCCGGCCAAGGGAGTTCCCCACAGCCTATGACCTCCTGGGTGCTCTCCGGCCAGGCCAGCCCCTCCGGGTGGTGGTCACAAAAGACTGTGAGGGGGAAAAGGAGGAATATCCTGAGTTCTCTTCTCTGGCTGTGGGTGACCGGCTGGAGGTGCTAGGGTCTGGCCAAGTCTATGGGGCCCAAGGCCAGGACATAGATGTCTTGGTTTGTCAGCGGCTGAATGACCAGTCTGGGGAGGAAAATGAAGAGTATGAAGAGGTGGAAGACCAAGAACGGCTTCTGCTGCCCCTCTACATGCCTGGTGGCTTTGTGGAGGAGAGGAACGACAACCGGCGCTACAGCCTGGCAGATCTGACTGCCCAGTTCTCCCTGCCCTGTGAGGTCAAGGTGGTGGCCAAGGACTCCAGCAACCCTGCTGATCCCCTGGTCTCCTTCCCTGGCTTGCGGCTAGAGGAGAAGATCACAGAGCCGTTCTTGGTGGTGGGCCTGGACTCCAAGCCAGGGACATACTTCGAGATCCCTCCCCGCTGGCTGGACCTGACTGTGGTGGAGACCGAAAGGCAGCTAGAGTGGCCGGCTGGGCCGCTGCCGGTGGCTACGGTGGAGGAGCTGTCAGAGGCCTTCTACTACAACCTTCGGAAGCTACCAGCCTGTGTGAACCAGGAACCCCCGCCCAGGCCCCCGAAAAGCCAGAACCTCAACGAGCAGAAAACAAGCAGCAAGGAGGAAAGCACCGAGGTACCAATTTACAGCAGGGAGGGGTCCCTTCTCAGGCTCCTCGGGGGCTCTTCCGTCACTTCTTTGCCAGGTTTCTCTAACTTGTAGTTTGCCCCACTACTCACCTTCAGTCCTCGCCATCCTAGGGTTGGTGTGATTATCCATATGACTGATAACTGAGGCCCTGAGACTCACCCAAAGTCCAATTAGTAAGTGGGAGGCCTAAACTTGAGCATAACCATGCTGATTCCAAGTTTATGGTTCTTTTCCTTTCTCTGCCACCTGCTGTCACTCTGGACTTTGAGCCTCAGCAATGTTCACTTACACTGTTCCAGCAGCCTCATTGAGCCTTCCTGGACAGCTGTCAGAAGCCTCCCCAATCCTTCTCTGGTTATTGCTAGGCCTTGACTCCATGTACTCCACATGGCATCAGTGTCCTCTGAGTTGACTCTAGTCTGGCCTTCCTGGGCCATTTCCCACAACCCATTCTGCAGTTCCCACTCCACCCACCAAGGACTCCCAAAGCCTCACACAGGGGGCCAGGACTCCTAGTGGCAACGTGCACGTACCTGGCCTTTGGCCAGCACCGTTCTTCCATGGGGTGAAGTGAGGCTCAGAGTCCCCTGTGTTTCAGTTATGCTCCAGGCTCTGTGGCTAGAGAGCTGGGGGGTGGCGCAGGGCAGGAACTCTACCTGCTGCAGGGCCAGTGAGCTCCACTGAACTGAACCACAGGGAATCAGGTGTGACAAAAGACCCAAGCATAGTCACATTCCACCACCAGCACAAGCCACTCCTCCACATGTGCTGGTGAAGCCATCTCAGGGTAGACCTGAGGTGGCCTCACCAGCACTGCTGCTGTTAGCTGCCTTCCAGGGGAGCGCCTACTCCATGGCAGGTCTTCTGTAGCACTAGCTCAACTACTCTCAGTACACCTAAGGTAGGAACCAATTCTTTTACTTTTTTTCCCCTGTGGTGCTGGGTGTTAAGTTTTTAATCACTATGACCAAAATACCTGACAACCTAAGATGGGGAAGTTTATTTTGGACTTATGGTTTCAGAGAGGTTAAGTCCATAGCTGGTAACTCTTACTGCTCTGGGCTCAAGGTGAGGCAGAACATCATGGCAGGAGAGGTTGGTGGAGAGCTACTCAGTTCATGGTGACCAGGAAGCAGAGAAATCAAGGAGCCCAGGACAAAATTTAACCCATAAGGCCATGCCCCAGTGCCTTACATCCTCCAACCACACACCACTTGTCTACAGTTACCACCCAGTAGTCCATTTACATTATTAATCCAGGGTTGGGGTTGTGGCTCAGTGGGAGAGTGCTTGCCTACATGTGTAAGGTACTGGGTTTGAACCTCAGCATTGAATACAAATAAATGAATAAAATAAAAGCCCATCAACTACTAAAAAAATTTTTTTAAATAAAAAATGATTAATCTACCAAAAGGATTAATCCACTGATTAGGTTATAGTTCTTATTAATCTATTTCACTTCTGAACATTCTTACACTAAATACAGGAGGGAGCTGTTCCAGGGTAAACCATTTACCCTGAGGATAGAACTCTACCAGACCTCCATCCCCAGATTATTTTCTTAATTTTGAGGCAGGGTATCACCAGGATGCCCAGATTGGCCTTGAATTTGCAATTCTCTTGCTTCTGTTTCCAGAGTAGTTGGGACTATAGGCATGTGCCACCATACTCAGCAGAATCCAATATTCTTTTTTTCTCATTGAGAAAATAGGCACAGAAAGGCAAGTTCAACATGAGCTCACAGAGTGGCAGGGCTAAGTTTAAAAACAGCCTGTGCACCTAACTACTACTGCTCTGCCTAGAAAATGAGCAGAGAGCTATAAAACAAATGCTTTGCAAACTAACAAAGTTTTGGACCTTGGGACTGTACTTAGTACCATGTTGGTAGCTATATAGTAGTGGAAATTATGAAGATTAGTACTGAGTGGTCTTGTCCTCACATCTGTGGACAGGGGTGAGACAGTCATTTTTTGACAGGCTAGACTGGGGTCCCTGAAACAGGCATATGACTGTGCTGGAAAGAATACTGTACAAAGGACTGAGAGCCCTCAGTCCCAGCCTTGGGTCCACAAGGAATCACTGCTATGGCCCTTGAACAGTACCTGCTCCTGTCTAGACACCAGGCTCTCCCTTTCTGATCAGGGGACGGGGACGGTTCACTCTCTAAAGCAAGATGTGGTGAAAAGGCCACTGGCTTCATAGGTCACCGATGTGGTGCTGGGTCCAATCCTTGGCCCCACTTAGGACCTCTGCCCTGTGGGGATAGCTGACAAGGCACAACTCTTCCTTCATTTGTAAATTGAAAACTGAAACAGACCCTATTAGAGGTTACTTGAGGATTCAGTGTGCACACATGTACGGCCTATGGTAGTTCAGTGAAAGTCCTCTTGGAGCCCTCAGACCAGCAGCTTTGTTCTGAAGCTTTGTGATTATCTTCTCATGGTCTCTCCACTTTGTTTCTCCCCACCCTCCAACCACAGATTTAAAGGCCATTCACTGGCTCCCTATGTGGAGAATCCCAGGGATACCCTGCCTCTAGTCCCCAACCCCAAGTATTTTATGTGCTTGTACCAAAAACAAGCTTCCTGGGAAGCCTTAACCTGAAAAGCAAGTAGAGAGAAGTGGCCATTGTTGGTAAATTATACTTCATGGACTCTGCTGCCATTCCTTGCGACCTTGTTAATTTCTGTTTTTTCTCCCAAAGTCTTCTAAAGTCTCAAAACCAAAGCATCCCAAGACCTCTCTGCTGCCCAAACTAAAGGCGAAGACCTTGCCAGAGTTTTTCAAGGACAAATCAGAAATGTACAGCAAGGTTACCACCCGAAAGGGCATCAGGCCCACTGAGTCCCAAACAGAGAATCCAGGTGAGTCCCTTATATGCCTGCCCACCTTGTCCTTGCTTCTCCCCTTCCTACCCTGTTTCTCTGCTGCTCAGTACATCAGGAAAATGCACTGTTCTCATCTCCGTGGTCCCGATTTGAGGGCTGAGCCAGGAAGGTCCCTTGTCTCTCTCCCATTGGGCTGAAGAGCCCTGGCAAAGAAACAAGTTCAATCCCCAACACACTACCCTCCCCATGGCACACAGGGCAAACCAAGTAGCTGAGGTGTTCAAAGAACAAATTGTGGTTTCTTGGCTACCAAGGACCCAGAACACCCAGGCCAATTTCTTCCCTATTCAAGTGAGGAAACTGTAGAGGGGAAGGAACTTGCCTAATGCCAAAGATTCTCACTGACTTGGAATGCTTTTGCAGATACCGAAGAACATGATTATGAAGAAATAGCTGAGCACTTTCGGAAAACCCTCTAGGTGCTGGAGAAGCTGAGCCTCCTAACTGCTGCATCTTGGGGAATAAGGACACCAGCCAACCCTTGAAAGCCTCCAACATCTGGCACAAGGTCTCAGAGAAATCACTCAGGCAGAGAATGGAACTCAACAGCAGACACAGCACCAGCTCCTTGCTCGTGGATCCCTCAGCCTGAGCTTTGGTATCCAGAGGAGCTAGCTGGGCTCTACTCAGTCTTGTGTCCGTCCCTACCAGTTGTCTCACTGGTGGGTGCAGAGAAGTCAGAAAGGCCACCAACCTTCACTGAGTAAAGGGGACTTCTTTGACCACACTGCATTGAGGGCCCTTCATGTTTGCCACCCCTCCCAGGTTTTTTGCCCCTCAGAGGCTAGGACTGTGTCATCCTCATCTTGATAGCACCTGGCACATGATCAGCACTTGCTAAATGGGATTTGTATGAATGTGTGTGGATCTGGCTTCAAGAACAAAATCTTAGGGCCTTGGTTCTCAAGAACTAGGGGAGCCAATTCAAAAAGAATCTAAGGGAGGGGCTGGGAATATAGCTCAGTTGGTAGAGCACTGCCTAGCATGCATGAAGCCCTGGATCCAATTCCCAGCAAAACACACATGAAAAAACTTTGTGGAGACCCAAAGCTGTGGAAGACTAACAGGTTTCAGTAGGTGGTGCTGACATTGTTAAAGCTATAAGTGACTATTAATATTGTTTCTTCTAAAAACATGTAATAAAAGTAACATCTGGATTTTTTTCTTTTTCTTTTTTTTTTTTAGTGCTATGGATTGAACCCAGGAGCACATTTTATTTTTTGAGACAGGGTCTAAATTGCTTAGGGCCACACTAAGTTGCTGAGACTGGCCTTGAACTTGTGATCCTCCTGCCTAAGCCTCTGGAGTTGCTGGGATTACAGGCATGCACCACCACACCAGGCTGGATTTCTACATGAGTATCTTTTATCTTTTCTTAACTTCTGCCTGTACCCCAGACCCTTTACAAACCATATCCAATTCCTTAACTCCTAGAGGCAGACAATGGCTTGATTTTTAAAGGTTAGGAGAAAGATTGATCAAGAGCCTCAGGAGGAAGATTAATGCAGTCAGTAAATAAGGGTGAATTCCCCAAAAGTAAGAGCCTATGTTAGGATCCCAGCTTGCCACCTACCAGCTTTAGCTATCAGCAAGTTATTGTAACCTCTTTAAGCTTCAGTTTGTTTGCCTTCTGGCACCAGGGATTGAGGTTCCAGGATGTTCTATCATCACGGAGCTACATTCCTCTTTTTAAAAATTTTGAGAGAGGGTCTTGCTAACTTGCTGAAGTTGGCCTCAGTTAGTGATCCTCCTGCCTCAGCCTCCAGTGGTACTAGGATTACAGACATGCACAACCACACCCAGC
This sequence comes from Urocitellus parryii, assembly GCF_045843805.1. NCBI lineage: Eukaryota > Metazoa > Chordata > Mammalia > Rodentia > Sciuridae > Urocitellus > Urocitellus parryii. Next base: position 16,515,673 of record NC_135541.1, read on the forward strand.
TAAGTTTATTTCTTGACACATAAAACTAATAGTTATTTACCTAACAATACTGTTTTAAAGATCAAGTGAGATATCTTTACAAAGCATTTAGCACAGTATCTGGCACACAGTAAATACTCACTAAACATGTTAATAGTAGCATTGTTGACCAAGGTCATGCAGCTGTGTCTGTCTCTAATATGTACTCTTCCCACATGTGTACACTGTTTTCTAGTAATGAAATTCATACCATGTTTAAAACATGTCATTTCCAGAACTTAAATTAGCATTATCTGCTTCTATACCTAGAAGACCCAAAAAGTTCCACCAGAAAACTTCTAGAACTAGGTAAATGAATTCAGCAAAGTAGAAGGATATAAAAATCAACACTCATAAAATACTTGGGAATCAACTTAAAGAAAGAGGTGAAAGATCTATACAATGAAAACTACAGAACCCTAAAGAAAAGAAATCAAAGAAGACCTTAGATGATAGAAAGATCTACCTTGCTCTTGGATGGGCAGAATTAATATTATCAAAATGACCATACTACCAAAAGCACGATACAGATTTAATGCAATTCCAATCAAAATCCCAATGGCATTCTTCATAGAAATAGAAAAAGCAGGCATTAAATTCATCTGGAAAAATAGGAGACCCAGAATAGCTAAAGCAATCCTTAGCAGGAAGAGTAAAGCAGGTGGCATCACTATACCAGACCTTAAGCAATAGTGAAAAAAAAAACCCAAAAAACAGCATGGTACTGGCACCAAAACAGACTGGTAGATCAATGGTACAGAATAGACTAACCCACAAAATTAAAATTATATTAGGCAAAGGTTCAAAAACATACCTTGGAGAAAAGATAGCCTTTTCAAAAAATGGTGCTGGGAAAATTGGAAGTCCATATGCAACAAAATGAAATTAAACCCCTATCTCTCACCATGCACAAAACTCAAAAGTGGATCAAGAACCTAGGAATTAAACCAGAGACCCTGTAGCTAATAGAAGAAAAAAGTAGGCCCAAATCTTCATCATACTGGATTAGGCCCCAACTTCCTTAATCAAGAATCAATAAATGGGATGGATTCAAATCAAAAAGTTTCTTAGCAAAAGAAACCATCTGTGAGGTGACTAGAGAGCCTACATCTTTTTTTTTTTTTAAAGAGAGAGTGAGAGAGGAGAGAGAGAGAGAGAATTTTTAATATTTATTTTTTAGTTCTCGGCAGACACAACATCTTTGTTGGTATGTGGTGCTGAGGATCGAACCCGGGCCGCACGCATGCCAGGCGAGCGCGCTACCGCTTGAGCCACATCCCCAGCCCGAGAGCCTACATATTGGGAGCAAATTTTTACCCCTCACACATCAGATAGAGCACTAATCTCTAAGGTATATAAAGAACTCAAAAAGCTAAACACCAAAAAAAAAATAAATAACCCAATCAATAAATGGGCCAAGGACCTGAACAGACACTTCTCAGAAGAAAAGAGGGTGATATACAATCCATCAACAAATATATGAAAAAATGTTCATCATCTCTAGCAATTAGAGAAATGCAAATCAAAACTACTCTAAGATTTCATCTCACTCCTGTCAGAATGGAAGCTATTATGAATACAAACAACAATAAGTATTGGCGAGGATGTGGGGAAAAAGGCACACTCATACATTGCTGGTGGGACTGCAAATTGGTGCAGCTAATCTGGAAAGCAGTATGGAGAATCCTTGGAAAAACTAGGAATGGAACCACCATTTAATCCAGCTATCCCTTTTCTTGGTCTATACCTAAAAGACTTAAAAAACAGAATACTACAGGGACACAGCCACATCAATGTTTATAACAGCATAATTCACAATAGCTAAACTGTGGAACCAACCTAGATGCCCTTCAGTAGATGAATGGTTAAAAAAATAATGTGGCATATATACACAATGGAATATTACTGAGCAATAAAAGAGAATAAAATCATGGCATTTGCAGGTAAATGGATGGAGTTGGAGAAGATAATGCTAAGTGAAGTCAGCCAATCCCAACAAAACAAATGCCGAATGGTTTCGCTGATACAAGGAGGCTGATTCATAGTGGGGAAGGAAGGGGGAGAATGGGAGGAAAAGACAAAGTCCAGATAGGGCAGAGGGGTGGGAGGGGAAAGGAGTGGGCAGGGGGTTAGAAATGTTGGTGGAATGTAATGGACATCATTATCCAAAGTACATGTATGAAGACAAATTGTTGTGAATATACTTTGTATACAACCAGAGATAGGAAAAAATGTGCTCTATATGTGTAATATGAATTGTAATGCATTCTGCAGTCATATTAAAAAAAATTTTAAAAATGTCATTCTCAACCAACATGGCTTTAATATGATACATGGCTTTAATCCCAGTGAATTGGAAGGCTGAGGGTCAAAAGCTTGAGGCCAGTCTCAGCAATTTAGACCCTTCCTCAAAGTAAAAAATGAAAAGGGATGGGGATGGAGATAATGGTAGGGCATCCCTGGTTCAATACCCACTATCAAAAGAAAAAAAAAAAAAAATGCTGGGCGCAATGGCTCATGCCTGTAATTCCAGCAGCTTAGGAGGCTAAGACAGGAGGATCATGAGTTCAAAGCCAGCCTCAGCAATGGTGAGGCACTCAGCAACCCAGTGAGACCCTGTCTCTAAATAAAATACAAAATAGGGCTGGGGATGTGAGTCAGTGGTTGAGTGGCCCTGGGTTCAATCTCCAGTACAAAAAAAAGAAAAAAAAAAAAAAAAAAAAAAAAAGGGGGTCCTACACTACAGAGCCAATATGCTGGCTAGAGAGCCTCCTCTATCCAGTGCAGTAGAGATAAAGTAACAAATACCAATTCTTGTTTTTGCAGAGATTACCTCAGCTTCCAAGTTCAACATGTTTGTTAAGTAAGACCACCATTTCCTGAAAGTACTGAAACTTTGGTTACCTGGTATTCATGGAATTAAACATTAGATCAGCAGTGAAGACAGACATAAAAGATATTCTGAATCTCCAACTGAGGGAGGACCTGAGAAGATCAGAGTTCTAGCTCTGGATTCTAGGCACTGCGCTTTGTGTTCTCTTTTGCCTGCTCCTTGCTGGGCTGTCTGGACCTCCTTCACTTCACAGGTCTTCCCAGCACCATACTCCTGTATGGAGTTCTCTAGGTGACTTCTGACTGGCTCTTTTGGGCTACTACAGTCCTAGCATTGGCATCCCAAACTCATCTACCCATCAGTTCCCATGCCCTTCTCCAGAGAGATTAATCTACACTGCATAGGACCCTCAGGAAGAGAGTATTATGGGAGAAGTAATAAGACTGAGACAAAAAGTGCCTTCTTGGCACTGAACCCTTGGCCAAATGCCAGTTTTCATTCCCATGTTTGCATTCAATCTTGGCATAAAATTGAGCAAGATAAATATCAAAGCCACAATAAGAGGGCAGACAGTTCTTACAAAACGGGCTTTTTGAGCGACCAAATGCTGCAGTGTAGAGAAAAGAAGCAATTTTTCATTAGCAAAAGCACTGCTTAAAAAGAAAACTTACTTAAAAACAACAACTGTAGACTATTATCAGAGCAAAAAGAAAAAGGGTTGGCAGGAAACTGGAGGCAGATACTGGTTTCTGGGTGCTTTTTAAAAATCTCTTGAATAGCTCCTAGGGAGAGGTTGGGAGGGTGTTACAATGGGTCTGGGGATGTCCCTCCTGAGTCATGGTCACCCAGGGTAGTTCACAGGACATGGGAACAGAAAATAGGTATTATATATCCCTTTATATTTCTTCTTCTTCTTCTTCTTTTTGGTTGGTACCAGAGATTGAACCCAAGGACATTTAATGACTAAGCTACATTCTCCAGCCCTCATTTCTATTTTTAATGCTTTATAATGTATTGACATATTAATGTAAATAATTTCTAAGTAGACTAACATAAATGTAAAAATCTTCCCCTTGGTACTAGGTATTGAACACAAGGGTGCTCTACAACTGAGCTACATCCCCAGCCATTTTTTTTTATTCTAAGGGTAGTTAAGTTGCCTTGTCTGGCTTCAAATTTGCAAACTTCCTGCCTCAGCTTCCCAAGTTGCTAGGATTATAGGCATGTGTCACTGTGCCCAGCTGGCTAAAAAATTTTTAATTACCAAGTTTTTAAATCCTACCCCCAACTGTTTTTATCTTTTTCTTTATGGGGCCTCATTTCCCACCTGTAGACCTGAAGGATTCTCCTAAGAGTAGGATGGACCCATTGCTAGGCTGACACTGGGTGGTTTCTAAGAACTGCTGTTCCTTCTGTGCAAAAGACAGACATTATCAGGGGACCACAAATGCCCAAGATGCAAGTTTTTTCCTGCTTGCACAGAGCAGAAGCAAGAAGGCTTAAGTTCCATTCTGCTGAGGAATGGCCTGGCTTGCTCTCCAGACTGCTTAGCCCCACAGGCCCCTGTAGAGTTCAGAAATCACACAACTCACTGGGTGTACAACTGTAATCCCAGAAGCTCAAGGGGATGAGGCAGGAGGATCTTGAATTCAAAGCTAGCCTCAGCAAAAGTGAGGCACTAAGCAACTCAGTGAGACCCTATCTCTAAACTGGTATACTGTCGAATGCCAAAGTGGCAGGGAGGTCAGTATTACTGTGAGGCTATTCTCTGCTCTTGGGAATGCTGCCCCAGTAAGTCCCATGACACCAACCTCTTTTTTACTGGAGGAGGGAGGATATTGAGGATGGAATCCAGGGGTACTTTATCATTGAGCTACATCCCCAGCCCTTTTAATTTTTCACTTTGAGTCAGCTTAGCAAAACCCTTTTTGCTAAGCTTCCCAGGCTAGTCTTGAACTTGTGATCATCCTGCCTCAGCCTTCCAAGTCACTGAGATTATAGGCCTGCATCATCATGCCAGCTTATGCTAATCTCTTATTGTGCTTTATATTCCCTAGTTGACACTGCTGGTATCCAACACTTACTCAATTAATGAGCAAGTTCTTTTGATTGCTAAGTCATCATCTAAATTCTGAGAGGTTGAGGCAGGAATATCACAAGTTTGTTGCCAGCCTGGGAAATAGTAAATAATAAGGGCAGGGTATCTACCTCAGTGGTAGAGAACCTCTGGGTTCAATCACAGTACCAAAAACAAATAAACAAAAAAATCCAAAAGTGTGGAGGGTTTTAGCTGGCTTGAAACTTACTGACTGCTTTTCTGTTTCTAGGAGTATTTCTGTACTCTTAGAATCAATCACAGCCTTGGGCTGGGGTCGTGGCTTAGGGGTAGAGTGCTTGCACGTGCGAGACCTTGGGTTTGATCCTCAGCACCACATAAAAATAAGTAAGTGAAATAAAAGTATTGTGTCCAACTATAGCTAAAAAATAAGTATAAAAAAATTATTAAAAAAAAAAAAAAGAATCACAGCCATAACTTTGCCCATCTGAAAGGGAAGCCTGAAAGCCTAATAACTAGAAAGAGAAGTTATTCACCCATTCAAGTAGCCATTTATATATTACAAATTCAAATTTTTTTAACCCATCTTTAGCCACGGTTCTTTCTTCTTTTTCCAAGAATAGACACATTTACAAATATCACAGTGGATGACCAAGCTTTAAGCATTTGCATAATTACTCAAACCAGAACTACTATGCACATACAGAAAATAACTGGATGTTCACCCTTAGAAGCCAGGGGGTAGAGTATTCTCTAAACAGTTGTTAAATATCATTTAGAAAGAGTTAAAGCAGATATAAAATTCTTTTTTTTTCTTTTAGGTGTCAATGTATCTTTATTGATACATGGTGCTAAGAATTGAATCCTGTGTCTCACACATGCTAGGCAAGCGTTCTGCCACCGGGCCAACCCTAGCCCATAAAATTCTTATTTGCATGTTACATTTCATAAACGTTGTCTTAAACCTCTAAGATAACAGTTTTCTCTCCATAAAAGGGGAAATGAAGGATTTTATGACATAGTTTGGTCAGGCACGGTGGTACATGCCTGTAATCCCAGCGGCTCCAGAAGCTGAGGCAAGAGGATCGTGAGTTCAAGGTCAGCCTCAGCAACTCAGGGAGAATCTGTCTCAAAATATTAAAAATTGGGGCTGGAGATGTGGCTCAGTGGTTAAGTATCCCTGGGATCAATCCCCGGTAACCCCCCCCCCAAAAAAAGAACAAAATCCTTACTAAAATGTGGGAGCCAAGATTCAAGTTTTACTCTGCCAACTGCCTCCAATGATAAAGTAGCATCATAGCAGATTAGAATAAAAACAACATTTTCATAAGCTACTGCAATAACAGAACTGTTTTATTTAACATTTCTTCTCCTCCTCCGTCCTATAATGCTAGCATGCTAAATCTCATTTTCATATAAACCCACCTTCAGCAGCAGACAAGGCAAGAAGGGGAACAAAAGTGCAATTTTGAAAGTAACCATAGAACCAGAGTGGGAAACAAAAATAGACAGAGGGCAGTGGGTTCCTTGGTTGGTGCTCTGCCCACAGACCTTCATCCTGCTCATTTGAACAGAAAAACTTCAAGAACAGAAACTCCCAGGTGTTAAGTAAATGCCTAACTCTCTTGGTAGCGCATCTCTTCTAATCCCATCTATCCTGGTATCCTAATGAGCTTACTTGAAACTTGAGAAATTCCATCCTGGTTTACATCCCTGTCAACTGTCCATCTCCCTTTGAGCTTCAAAACCACAAAATACAAAAACAGAAAAGCAGTCAGTAAGTTTCAAGCCAGCTAAAACTCTTTACAGATGAATCTCCTTCTTTGAAGTCACTTGACCATATATATACAGAGCTGGAGGCAATGAACTGTGCAAACAGATCCAGCTGGAAATATCTCAGGTACCCAATGAAATCCAGTTATTCTGCATCTGTGGATTTAAAGTGATCATCATCCACAGTAGAATAGATGTGTCCCTCGTTGCTAAGAAAATCCACAGCTTGCCTAGAAAGAGAAAAAAAAAAAAAGGGGGGGGGAGCATTTTCAAACCACTGTAATAGAAAGGAAATTGCCTGCTGGGTGTGGTGGCCCACACCTGTAATCCTAGTGCTCGGGTAGGAGGATTGTGAGTTCAAAGCCAGCCTTAGCAACTTAGCGTCTAAGCAACTCAGAGAGACCCTGTCTCTAAATAAAATATAAAAGAGGGTTGGGAATGTGGTCAGTTAAGTGCCCCTTGGTTCAATCCCTGGTCCAAAAAAAGAAAAAAAAAAAAAGAAAGAAAGAAAGGAAACTGCCTTTGGATATGGCCAAATATGCAAACATTACCTACTTCTGCACTTTCTATCTTTGTTAAGAAAAATTCACAGCCATTCTGCTCATACAAGGCTCTTGCAGGGAGAATGTCAGTAATATTGTAAAACATACAGCTATTAGGGCTGCCTTGGATCCCTCTCCCAAACTGTGGAAAGGCAAAAAAAAATAGTTTCACTTAAATATCAGTCTGAGCAAAGTGGAACAAGATTCTAAAGCTGTAGTACAGCTTGCACATTAAATCTTATTAGTATACACGTCAGTCTTTCTCTCTCTCTTTTTGATATCAGGGAGTGAACCCAGGAGCACTTTACCATTGAGCTCCATTCCCAGACCTTTTTATTTTGAGAAAGGGTCTTGCTAAGTTGCTTGGGGCCTTGAGAAGTTGCTGTGACTAATCTCAAACTTGCAATTCTCCTGTCTCAGCTGCCCTGAGTTGCTGGCCATCACACCCAGCACATCAGCATTTTTAACCCCGGCCTGGAGTATCAATTGATCTATAATAACAACTATTACAAGCACCATCACACTCCATTTGTTCTATTAGCTCATTATGCTGGAATTAGGAGACTGCTTATCTAAAATGGAATCAGGTCAAGGGTGTAGGAAGGACTGTCTAATTGGCTTCATGTCCTAATAGCTTAATGCACTCACATGTCTATCGTGGGGACAGGAACACCAAATGCACTGAATGTGTACCTGATGACCAGGAGCTAAGATTCTTTCAGACTAAACCCCAAAAAACATTAGATCAATTTTTGCTCAGAATTATATCCCTCATACGTAATACACCTTAGTATTTGTGGAATGAGCAAATGAATCAGTGATGTGATGGGTAGTGCTATCTTTTTGAGTTCTTTTTTAGTTTTTCCTGGGTTGAACCATTTTCCTTCTGTCAATAGATCACAACTCTACTTTTTTAACTCACTTCTCATTACCAGGAAATACTAGAGAGGTGAAATGATATCATTCTGGTAGTCCTAACTCATGGTGACCAATACTCACTTGATTGAAGCTACAGGCATGTGTTGGAGCTGAGTCCTGAGATCCTGAAAGTTCAACCCTTCGGGTCTTGGGCAAGCCTTTATCAAATTCAGCACCTAACAATTCAAATTAAAAATATTTTACTAAAAACTCAAACAAGTTCCCCTTTGCAAACCTGAGTCTGTTTATAGGTAAAAAAAAAAAAAAAAAAAAAAAAGAACAACAACAACAACAAAAAAGACACTAAGGTAACATTAGTATATTAAGAAAATAACAGGATTTGTCTGTGTTTCACATTTCTGGAGCCCCTCAGGGAGTTTACCTGGTTTTGGACCACAGTGAGGCCATTTGTTGGCATGAAGCTATTCCCACTGAAGTTTCCTGCTTCCCCCATTCCTGGATTGCTGATAGATGCTCTCCCTACTGAGGGCTGATTTAAAAAGTAAGTTCACAACATTAGAAAATTCACAAAGTTAAATATGCTATCTCGGGGCTGGGGATGTGGCTCAGGCGGTAATGCGCTTGCCTGGCATGCGCGAGGCCTGGGTTCGATCCTCAGCACCACATAAAAATAAAAGATATAGTGTCCACCGAAAACTGAAAAAATAAATATTAAAAAGTTCTCTCCCCCCCCCTTCAAAAAAACAACAACAAAAAACATGCTATCTCACATAACTTGTTTATAAGTAGCACTTCAAGAATTTTCTTAAATGTACTGGACACAGTGGCGAGAGCCTATAATCCATTGGCTTGGGCGGCGCGGGCGTGTTCTGAGGCAGGAGAAAGAGTTCAAAGCCAGCCTCAGCAAAAATGAAGTGCTAAGCAACTCAGTGAGACTCTTTCTCTAAATAAAATACCAAACAGAGCTGGGGATGTGGTTTAGTGGTCGAGGCCCCAGAGTTCAATCCCTGATACTGCCCCGTCCCTGGACAAAACAGATTTTTCCTAGTTAACAACCACTCATATTTATATGGGAAGGGACAGCTATTATCTAAAGAATACTTCATAGGATGCAAAAGTAACCCTCTTACACAAATGGTATCAAAAAGAGGAAGATATTTTGGCTCCTCCTTTTCTTTCTCATGTGAGAGGAACCAGAGGAAAAGAAACACCAAGAAGAAAATTACTCAAGAGATTTGCTGTAATGGTCTCCTCAGGGCTCAGTCATTCAATAATTTATGGATTGTCATGAAGCAGGGAGAGAAAAGAAGACATAGTCCCCATCATCCTCCTTCCTTTTTTCTTCAACCATCAAACTTCTCAAACAAGTAGTCTATAATCGTTGCTTTCATTTTCCTTCTTCTTATTTACTCCTCAGCCCACCACTATTTGGGTTCTTCCAAATATATACCTCAGAAACCATTCCCACCAAAGTCACCAGTGACTTTTCAACCAACTAGCCACAGCTCAGTCCTCACAACACCTGATCGCTCAAGAAGCAGAGACTGCTGACCTTAGTCCTCTTGAAATGTGTTCTTCCCTAGGCTGCCTGACACCATATTCTTCTGGTTCTCCATTTACCTCTTAAACTGCAACTGCTCAGTATCCCTCATTAGCCTCCTCTTCTACATGTCTCCCCCAAAAGCTAACAGTTCCACCAAGTGTTTCCTCAAGCCTCCTAAGGTCATAAATTCTCACTGCCAGCCACCTACCTATAAGATGCAGCCACCTATATATCTCAGATACTACAAAAAAAAAAAAAAAATTACTTTTCTCTCCAAATCAGGTTGCCCTGCTATATGCCACCTCTACTGCAAATCCAAGCCCAAATCCAATCCTGTGGACCTGAGCTATCTACAAGTGTCCATGCTCTTACCTTCCCACAATGTCATGAGAGCTATTGATCCTCCTTAGCCTAGACTTGTGACTGGAACCTCTCATCCTCTATCAAGTCTCTCAAACTCCAATCAACCTTCTCCATTGCTACAAGTCTTAAGCTCCTGTGATCAACTCATTCCTCCACTTAAAAAGCTTTCAAGTAGCTCCCTCTGCCTGTGAAAATTGAAACACCTATATATTCAAGACACCACAAAAGAAATCATAACCTGTATTTTATTCTTATCCATGATTTCTCAACACATTTTACTCCCCAGTTGCACCTGGGATTCTTGCCATCCTGAAACATCTCTGTCCTAAACATGTTGTGTCCTGCCTTGGATGCTCTTCCCCTTGTCTATCTGCTAAACACTCCTCATCCTTCAAAGTCCAACTTAATTCCTGCCTCTGTAAAGCCTTCACTGACATTCCCTAAGCCAAGTTAGCTATTTTCCTTCTTGGCTTCAACCCCTGGTTCCTCTACTATGATAGAACCCATTGCACTCTCTGCATGTCACTTTCCTATACAAGTCAGTTCATCTTTTTTTTGCACAGGCCTGGTTGACATGAGATTGCTGTCTATATTTCATCTATTGAACTGGAAAAATAAGACTGACAGAGAGTCTAAAATATTACATACTCACCACAGCAGATATAAGAGCAATGTGGAAGCATATCACAAGAAATCCTATCCAAACAGGAGGCTCCTTAATACAATAAATATCCACTGTATATTTGTTATTTTAAGCAAAATCCAATTATCATTCCTTGTTTTCAAGCTAGATGCCTTCACACTGCCTCCTGGTAAGGAGGCTTACATTTTACAATCCAGCAGTACTAAATTGCAGGCTGTTTCTTATCCAAATACCTTTGTGGACTACACCTTACTTCCTGCTTCAGGTGGCTCATCTTTCTATTTAGTCATTTGTGGTGCTGGGGAATCAAACCCCGGGCCTCATGCATGTTAGGCAAGTGCTTCATCCCTGAGCTACATGCCTAATCCTAGGCAGGGGGGGGCTTTCTTTTTTAAAAAAAAATATGTATTTTTTTGTTGATGGACCTAATATTCCATCAATCTACTTGCCTGTCTTTATGCCAGTGCCACACTATTTTGACTCCTGTAGCTTTGTAATACTTTTTTAAAAATATATTTTTTTAGTTATACATGGACACAATATCTTTATTTTGAACCCAGTGCCTCACACATGCTAGGCGAGCACTCTACCACTGAGCCACAACCCCAGCCCCCACTAGGGGGGCTTTCTTAATGTCCACACTGAGATCTGAAATCCTTCTCTGTGGTCTCATGTGCTTGCCATTTATCAATGCTTTCAGGAGATAAAGGATCTAAACTTCTACTATAATCTTCAATATTATTGTTATGCTCAGTTTTATTCCCTAACCACTCATTCTCACTTTAAAACCATTTTTACCATATCTGACACTTTAAAATTTAGTTTCTACTCAATCCCAGTTTCTTTAACCCACTTTCCCCATTATTTACGAAAGCCCTTCTTTTGAAAATCCACATTTCTAATTCCCACAGTAACCTCTTTCATTATCTTACTTGACTTCAGGCAGCATTCTACAATTTATCTCTACTCCCTCTTCCTTTTTGATACTGGAGATTGAATTCAGGGGTGCTTAACCATTAAGCCATATCCCCAGACCTTTTTTATTCTGTGACAAGGTCTCACCAAGTTGCTTAAGGCCTCACTAACTTGCTGAGACTGGCACTGAACTTGTAATCCTCCCACCTCAGCCTCCAGGTTGTTGGGATTACAGAAATGCCACCGTGTCCAGCTACTTCTTGAAATACTTTTTTCAAAACATTCTCCAAAGCCAGGTATGGTGATGCACATTTATAGTATATACCTCAGAAAACTACCCAGGAGACTGAGGCAGGAGGATCACTTCAGCCCAAGAATTCAGGGCCAAACTTTGATGACTTTCAGTAATTGCTATTCTGCTACCAGATTTCTTAAGGCTTATGTGTTCCAAAGCTCAGACCTCTGAACTCCCTAGCTTTCTTGTAATTCAAGACTTGAAATGTTACCTACATGATGATGGCCCTCAAGGCTGAATCTCTAGCCTCGAAACTCTCCCTTGAGTCCAACTGCCCACTTAGATATCTAACAGGCATCTCATACATGGCAAGTCCAAAACAGAGCTCTGGATTTTACCTTCTAAATATGCTTTCTCCATCTACCTGCTCAAGCCTCAATCTTAGGAATAATTTTTAACACTTCCTTTTCTTTTCCCTCTTTTTTGCAATACCGAGGATTGAATCTGTTGAGCCATATCCCCAGCCCTACACGATGTAGGTCTTGCATCCTTGCCTATATCTTTCTTCCATTCCACTTGTCATTCACTTCATTCCACATACTCTGATCCACCTTCCTTGTATGTCTCAAGACATAGCAAGCTTGCTTCACACTTGGAGCTCTTGAACTTCCTATTTCCTTAGAATGTTCTTCACCTATTGAAAATTGTACCATCTTGTTCTTGCCATCTCTGTCTTCTATTCTGCTTTACTTCAGAGCACCTACCTAAAACTACATACTAGTTTTGTTTACTGCCTGCTTCTCTGCCAGAGGGCAGATACTTTATCCATCTGTTCACAGCTATATTCCAAGGGTCTAGAGTCATGATTGGTGTTTAGTAGGCTTAATAAATATTTTTCCAAAAAAGGAATGAATGAGTTTCTCTGCATCCTTAACAGTGTGTGGCATAGAGGAGAAGAAATAGCATATTTTTTCCCCTTTATTTTTATTTTTAAAATTTTTTAGTTGTAGGTGGACACAGTATTTTTATTTCATTTTTTATGTGGTGCTGAGGATCGAACCCAGTGCTCCACGTGTACTAGGCGAGCATTCTACCACTGAGCCATAACCCCAGCCCCTGCAATAACATCTTTAATAGCTTCTCAGTTCTCCAGTTTCTCCTACCATAACCAATCCTGCACCTTGCCAACTCAAATCATCAGAGGATTTTCTAATACTAGAATAACAAACCCTTTGAGTGGTCCTAGAGAGACTCACCAAAGTGAATTCATACAACAAAAAATAATATGGAGATATTTCAACACGAACCAAGACATATGATTTCAGGGAAAAAATAACAATGCATAGTTTTCCCTACTCGAGCAATAGGGTGGAAGATAAGCAGCAAAATGCTATCATATTTGGGATTTTTCTCTGAATACAAACTGACAATCTGGGAGCTAAGAGCTCAGTCTATAACTATTTTCCACCTGAGGATTGTCTTAGGCCTCAATCATCAAAGGCTGGAGGGGACAGAGTAACTCATAATTCTGAAAACATGAATGCTTCATCTGGAATAAAATACAACAGCAAAAGTCATGGAGGAAATGTTAGGGATTGAGAGATGTGTTTCTTCTGGCTCAACCTTCAAAATGTCAAGGAAATCAAAGCCAGAGCACTAAAGTATTCTATGTTCTTTCAAGGAAGGAAAAAATACAAAGAGTGAAGCTGCTCACCTGGCTGTTGGATTTGCTCAGCACCATGTGCGCATTGACTACTTCCAGGATATGTGTGGTAAATTCATTCATATCCTCCAGGGGCATGATCTTAAAGGCTACCAGGCTCTTTTTGTTCTATTAGAATAAAGTGGAAAAATGTAAGTAAAGGATGAGCAGATTCAACTTAATTTCTGATTAAAACATTGTGGCCTTTTTCTTGCTTATAAAATTTTGCCAACGTGAAGAAAATAACTGTTATATCCTTAAAATTTTTTACTCAGGGTAATCCAAATATAGTCAATAATGAATACACAAACAAAACTAGCTCAGAGATATTCACATCTTGCTCAGGATTGCAAAACCAGGGCTGAGGTTGTAGCTCTGTAGTAGAGCATTTGTCAAGCATGAGGGAGGCACTGGGTTCGATCCTCAGCACCTCATATAAATAAATAAAACAAAGATATTGTGTTCATCTGCAAGTTATATGTATATTACATATATAAAAAAAGACAGTTTATAGTCTCCTGGCTCCAAATCTAGTGTTTTCCCTTCTACACTAATGGACACCATAACTGACAATTGTAGGCAGAGATTCTGTTCTCTACTGTTGTTACTTGTGTATTAAAGTGAAAAACTTATTTCCTCTTGAAGAAGAAAATAATAAAATAACTTCCCATTAATTAGGGAGACTTATTATTAAGTATTCTAAACCTATATATGAATCCAGAAATTATTTCATGCAAATACATTTAAATTGCCACTTTATTATGACCTTACCTGAAAGGATCTCAAGTGGCCAGCCACTTTCACATATGTTTCTGGAGGAACTACAGTATTTTCACCACTGGTGTCCTAATAGATAAAATACAAACAAATCACCAAGGTTTTGATGATGTTGGTGAAAGCGTCTCTAAAATTTCTAACATATACAGAAAAAGAAAATTATAAAGTAAAAGAGCTAAATCCTCAAATGGCATTAACCAGTTGTCCTGCCTTTCAGAACTTACATTTTTGTAAAACTCAAAAACTTGAATAAAATATCTAAGGGTAATTTCCAGTTTCAAAGTTCTATCATACCCATCATAAAAAAAAAAACAAGACAGCTGGGCAAGTGGTGTGTGCCTATAATCAGTGGCTCGGGAAGCTGAGACAGGATTGTGAGATCAAAGCCAGCTTCAGCAAAAGCAAGGTACTAAGCAATTCAGTGAGACCCTGTCTCTAAATAAAATACAAAATAGGGCTGGGGATATGGCTCAGTGGTTTGCCCCTGAGTTCAATCCCAGGTACCCCCAGGCCACCCCCCTCCAAAAAAAAAAAAAAAAAAAAACAAACAAACAAACAAACAAACAAAGCAAACAGCTGCCAGGAGTGGTGTTGCACACCTGTAATCCCAGTGACTCAGGAGTCTGAGGTATAAGAAGATAGCAAGTTCAAGGCCAGCCTTAGCAACTTTGCAAGGCCCTAAGCAACTTAATGAGATCCTGTCTCAAAATAAAATTAAAAGGACTGAGGGGCTGGAGTTGGTGGCTTGGCAGTAGAGAACTCGCTTAGCACATGCAAGGCGCTGGGTTCCATCCTCAGCACCGCGTAAAAATAAATAAATAAATAAAATAAAGGTATCATGTCCAACTACAACTAAAATAAATAAACCAGCTGTGATACTCTTCTGGCACTCACTGCTCTCAGGCACATAGTTTTCTGGTGGATACTTTTCAGCAAGGCAATTTTACTTTTAGGAGTTTAAGGAAATAATTTAAAACATGCAGTAATTTAAAACATGCAGTAAGTTTTAAATTCATATTTAAAATATTGAAAAATATGATGGTTATAGTGGTGCACACCTGTAATCTCAGCGGCTTGGCAGGCTGAGACAGGAGGATGGTGAGTTCAAAGCCAGCCTCAGCAATGATGAGGCACTAAGCAACTCAGTGAGATCCTGTCTCTAAATAAAATACAAAACAGGGCTGAGGATGTAGCTCAGTGGTTGGGAGCCCCTGAGTTCAATCCCTGGTACCCTCCCCCAAAAAACTACTGAAAAATTTAAAACATCCTAAATATCAAACCAAAACTATGCAACTTTTATTTTGAATTTTAAACAATCCTTTTAATTTGCTACTGGGCTAAAAGGCAGGAATGGTAACTACAGCAGTTTCAGAGATTGAAAGTATGCACTTAAATACTTCACCTTACTGAAAGCAGTAAGACAGAATTCTATTCACTGTCTAGGAAAAATAGTAGCAACAAATGGATAAAAGCTGACTTCTCTAGTGGGGGAAAATATACACTAAAAATATTAACAATGGCCAACTGGGACAATTACAAATGATTTTACTATCTTTTCTTTCTTTCTTTTTTGGTACTGGGGATTGAACCCAGGTGCATTCTACCAATGAGCTACATCTCTAGCCCTTTTTATTTTTTGAGACGGGTTATCAGTAAATTGCTGAGGCTGGCCTTGAATTTGCGATTCTCCTGCCCTCGTCTTCCAAGTCATGGGGATTACATGTATGTGCCACTAGGCCTGGCAAACTATTTCTTTTTGAGTTTCCTAGAACATGTACATATTACTTATAAGGAAACTATATTAGCTAACTTTCAAATTTCTTTTCTGATTATATAAATATATGACTTTAAAAACTGCTGAACATGATGACAGATGCCTGTAATCTCAGAAGCAGGAGGACTGCAAATTTGAGGCCAAATTTGGTTAAGGATATAGCTCATGTGAGAGGCCCTGAGTTTAATCCCTAGAATGGGGTGGGGGGCCTTGTTAAGATGCTGAGGCTGGCTTTGAACTTTCGATCTTCCTGAGTCTCGCAAATCACTGGGATTACAGGAATGTACCACAGTGCCTGGCTCCAGATAGATAGCATTTTAAAACCGGTAGGAAAAGGACAACTGGATCTCTACATCTCTCCTTTTACTAAAATTGTATTCCATATTTAAATCTAATTATAAAAGAGAAGAAACCACAAAAATAATAGAAGGAAATATGGATAATTAAAATATAACACTTTGGGGTTGTAGCTCAGTGGCAGAATATCTGCCTAATCTCTAGCATTACCAATAACAAAAATACTACAGAAGTGGTTTGCAATTATACAAAGAGGTTATTATTTTTCAAGTTTTTCTTTTTTTCTTTTTTTTTGGTGGTGCTGGGGATTAAACCCAGGGCCTTGTGTATGCACTATTTTTCAAGCTTTTATAGACAAAAATAAACACTCCTGGCGGTGGGGGAATAAAATGATTTAGGAGAAAAATTATAAAACTCACAAATTAACATTAAACACTAAAAAATAATAAATTTAATATTGGACTGAAGATGAGGCTCAGCAGTAAAGTGCTTACCTAGCATGTAAAAGTTTAATCCCCAACACCATAAAAAAGTACAAAAAAACTCAAACAAAAAATCTTGGGCTGGGGATGTGGCTCAAGTGGTATCGAGCTTGCCTAGCATGTATGAGGCACTGGTTTCAATTCTCAGCACCACATGGAAGTGAAATAAAGATACTGTGTCCACCTAAAACTAAAAAATAAATATTAAAAAAAATCTTGCTAAAGCCAAAGAAATACAAATAAGAATGAGAAAATTCTCATAGAAAAGACAATTTTTTAAAACTACCATACTGGTAAAAATATAAGATTCACAAAACTATTAGAAAGGAATGCAGGAAAAAAAAAAACAAAACGGTGTGGAGACTAACTGGGTACTCTCATGTACTACTAAAGAATGAATTGGTACATTTATGGAAGGCAGTAAAAAAAATTATTTCCCCCTAGAAAACCTGATTTTAGGAATTCATCTTAAGGAGAATACTTTGTTATCACTAAGAAATTTATTTAAAAATACTCATGGGGGCTAGGCTGGGGATATAGCTCAGTTGGTAGAGTGCTTGCCTTACATGCACAAGGCCCTGGGATAGATCCCCACCCCCCACCACACACACACACACACACACACACACACACAACTCATGGGTGGGGCTGCGGATATAATTCAGTTATAAAACATCTCCCTAACACCTGTGAGGGCCCTAGGTTCAGATCCCCAGCACCACAAAAGCAAAACAAAACACCTCACTGGGACATTGTCTACCACAGTAAATGATTAGAAACAAGATAAATGTTTCCTAATAGTGTCCATTGTTACAGGACAATATATTCTTACTATGATATAGGCAGTAATTAAAAAATGATGCAAATCTGTATTTTTTATTATTTGTTTATTGATACCAGGTATTGAACCCAGAGGTATTTAACCACTAAGCCACATCCCCAGCCCTGTTTGGTTTTTTATTTAGCGACAGGGTCTCACTGGGATTACAGGAATGTACCACAGTGCCTGGCTCTTAGGGCCTTGCTAAGTTGCTGAGGCTGGCTTTGAACTTGATATCCTCCTGCTTCACCCAAGTTGCTGGGATTACATGAGTGTGCCACTGTGCCCAGCTTCTATCTATTATTTAAAAAATCAGTTTCATGAGGCTGGGGTTGTAGCTCAGTGGTAGAGCACTTGCCTAGCATGTATTGGGCCCTGGGTTCAATCCCCAGTACCACATAAAACTAAATGAACAAAATAAAGGTATGGTGCTCACCTACAAGAAAAAAAAAAAAAAAAAAGCCAGTTTCACAACATAGTTTTGTATGAAAAGAGAAGATTACACAACAGTTGCATAACATATTTGGTAAAAAATATATGTGTACAACTCTATGTACTGACATTTGAGACAGATGTATGAAAAGCTAGTTACCAAAATGTGTTATAATAGTAGTCAGCTCTATTTTTAGTTGTAGATGGACACATGCCTTTATTTTATTTATTTTATGTGGTGCTGAGAATTGAACCTAGTGCCTCATGTGTGCTAGGCAAGTGCTCTACCACTAAGCCACAACCCCAGCCCCCAGGTGATTTTTAAAATATTTTTATTTTGTATGTGTGGTGCTGGGGATCATATATGTAGCACTAAGCTACATCTCCAGCCCTTAAAATGTTTTATAAGTAAGCATGGCATGTTTTGTGTGAGAATGTAGTATTAGGTATCTGTAGTAACCACCTCACCACTTGATGGCAGGGACTGTATCTTTTGATCTTTGTATATCTGGAACAAAGCTCAGTTTGGTTCACAACTGGCATTTCAATAATAACAATTAAATGAACTTCCCTCTATTTTTCTGGAAAATAAAAGATAAACCATAACTATCAAGTTATATATCCACAGACGACTTGGGGTTTTTGAAGTGAAAACAGCTTTTAAAAATGTCCATTCCAAATATGCTATAATGAATACATTTTAAAAAACCCAAAACTGGGTGAGGTGGCACACACCTACAGTCACAGCTATTGGAGAAACTAAGACAGGAGGATCACTTGAGCTCAGGAATTTGTTTATCCTGTGCAACACATCAAGATTCCCACCTCAAAAAACCTGAGACAATGAAAAAATAATAAAATGAAAAGGATAAAAAAGCACGTGTTTGGGCTGGGGATGTGGCTCAAGCGGTAGCGCGCTCGCCTGGCATGCGTGCGGCCCGGGTTCGATCCTCAGCACCACATACAAACAAAGATGTTGTGTCCGCCGAGAACTAAAAAAAAAAAAAAAAAAAAAAAAAAAACTTTAAAAAAAAAAAGAAACTTTAAAAAAAAAAAAAAAAAAAAGCATGTGTTTGGGCCAGGGTTGTGGCTCAGTGGTAGAGTGCTCGCCTAGCATGCGTAAGGCACTGGGTTTCATCCCCCGCACCACATACACCACATATTGTTTTTCATTCTTTTCACTTCCATTGTTATATGCTCATGTTACTTTATAACAATGCAGCCAAATTATGCACACTATCTTGTAACATATTTTTTCCTCAACAATTTATGGAGCACACTTCTTTTTGACAACATATATTTCTAAATCATTTGCAGTATATATTTTTTTCCTGGTACCAGAGATTGATTGAGCCCAGGGACATTTTATATTGAGTTACATCCTAGCTCTTTTCTTTCTTTTATTTTAAAAGACTCTTTTACCCAGTGGCTTCGGAGGTTGAGGCAGGAGGGTCATGAGTTCAAAGCCAGCCTCAGCAACAGTGAGGAGCTAAGCAATGCAGTGAGACCCTGTCTCTAAATAAAATACAAAAAAGGGTGGGGGGCTGGAGATGTGACTCAGTGGTCAAGTGCCCCTGAATTTAATACCTGGTACCAAAAACAAAACAAAACAAAAAAACAAAAAACCTCACTTAGTTGCCAAAGCTGGCATCAAACTTATGATCCTCCTGCCTCAGCCTCCCAAATAGTGAGATTACAGGCCTAGACCACCATGCAAAAATATGATCAACATTCTTAAACTGAATCTTTGTGTCTTGAATTATTTCCTTAATGAAAATAATGGCATTCAAGGTCAATATTTTTTATGATTGATTATTCTGATATAGGCTTATTTTTGAGAAAAGTTATACCAGTTTATACTCATACTCTCAAGACTGTATGGCATCCATTTCCTTAGAAAAACAATGACAAATCAATTATTGTTTAAGTGCCTTCTAAGTAGTAGAGATATTGTGTTAGCTGCTGTTCTCACAAGAACCAGACAACATTGTTTTTTTCCTTTGCCAATCTAATACATTAAAAATTATTTCAGGGGGTTGTAGTTGTGGCTCAGCAGTAGAGCACTTGCCTAGCACATTCGAGGTGCTGGGTTCGATCCTTAGCACCATGAAAAAATAAATAAAATAAAGATATTAAAAAGAAAATTATTTCAGGGCTGGGGTTGTAGCTCAGTAGTACAGCGCTCGCCTAGCATGTGTGAGGCCCTGGGTTTGATCCTCAGCACCACATAAAAATAAATAAAATAAAGGTATTGTATCCAACTAAAATATAAATATTAAAAAAAAATTTCAATGTTTATTATTTCAATGCTTTTGTTATTGTTGTCACCATTTGTACTGTGTCTTTCTTAAATTATCCATGCATCTTCTATTGTTCACTTCTGTAAGGTGCAGCTGCTTTTTTTCTTTTCTTTGTGGTGCTGGGGATTGAACCGAGGGCCTAACATATGGTAGGCAAGCACTCTACTACTGAGCTACATCCCCATCCCCTGTAGTGTTTTTTATTAATTAAAAATTTAGGGGGCTGGGGTTGTGGCTCAGCAGTAGAGTGCTCACCTAGCACATGTAGGGTCCTGGATTCAATCCTCAGTACCACATTAAAAAAAATAAAATACAAAAAGGTATTGTGTCCAAATACAACTAAAAAAAAAAAATTATACATATATAATTTAGATGTTTGTAAAATGTGCAAATATTCTTCCCATTCATCTAAATAATACTTATTCAACGCCTGGGGATACATTAGTGACCAAGATAAAAATCCTTCTCATGAACTTTACATTCTACTGTCTCTTGCCACTTCCCTTTTAATTTACAGTATTTTAGGAAATTCAGGTTTTAAGCTTTTATATAGTCAAATATCCTTTCACTTTAGGGTTTCTGCCTTTCATATCTTGCTTATATATTATTTTTATAAGAAAATCCTTTAAAAGGGAAGACTAAAAAAAAAAAAAAAAAAAAAAAAAAGAGTTCAACATCTCCAAAGTAACCCCACCCTGATCCAAAAACAGTCGCTTACATCTGTGTCCACCCACTGGCGAACATCCATGGGTGCAGCTGTCATGTCATCTATTTTGTAAACAATATTGGTTGGAGCCTTCTCTGCATGTCTGATTATTCCCACAATAGTGACCTAGGTTAGGAGGGAAAAATATAAGAGTTCAATTTTTCTGGAAACCAAAGCAACATTTATATACTTTTAAAAAAGTATTATTTCATTCTTTTCATGATTAAGTGACTTTTCTACAAATTCTTTTACACACCTGTGAAATTTCAACATTCCCAATTTTGAACATTTCATCAACCAGAGTAGCAGAAAGCAGCTGAGATATGGTACAGGGTACAATGTGCTGGGCTCGGGCTCTCTGAAGAAAAAACGTTGTACATAAATTAAATTGAGAGAATAACAACTGTCACTCATTTAATAGTCACCATGTGCTAAGTAGTTTAAATATATTAGAACATGAAACTTTCAAAATTAAACTCATTGTTCTTATTTTACAGACAGAAACTAAGGTCATAAAGCTAACAAATGTTTTGGAATTCAAACACTTGTTTACCTGTCTCCAAAGTTCCTACAGAATGAGTCTGTGTTGCACTGTGGATTTTCCCAAATATGTAGACCCAAAAGGAGATTAAGATAAGGTTTGCTGCCAGAACATTTAGGAAAAAACCACAGCTTTAGGGTGAAGGCAGGCTGTTCAGGGCATTGATGAGATGACAAAGCATTGGGAAAGGGTTTGATAAATAGGCAGCAGAGATAGAACTTTAGAGTTCTAGTCTTCTAATAAAATGTAACAAAGTTAGATGTATGGCTTTCTTAAGAACAGATGTTCTAACAATCAGATGGAATTTCTAAGGAAAATGAGGCAAGAGCTTAGCCATGTTGGACATTTTAATTGTGAGAAGATGGGATGGACAAAAGATTCTACTGCAGACACTCAAATCATATCCTAAAGCAGCGTGACAAAAGTATAAACTCTTATTTTTGCCTGTCACTGAGAAGGGGTAATCTGGGTGACATAAAGATAAGTAAGACAGGATTTGCCTCCTTCAATACCTTTTTTTTTTTTTTTTTTTTTTTTGGTGGGGATTGAACCCAGAGGCACTGTAACACTGAGTGACATCTCTAGCCCTTTATTTTTTAATTTGAAATAGCAATTTCCTAAAAGAGTTTTCTTGAGTTGGATTTTTTTTTAAATTATTTTTTATTTTTGCAGTGCTGGGGTCAAACCAGGTGGTGGTGGCATAACCACAGCTATGGAGCTGGGATTTGAGTACAGGTCTAGAGTACTTTCTGGCCCCACAACCATGTCTTTGCTGCTTTTCTGTGCAGGTTCCTGATTTATGCTGAAAATACTATGAACACCTCAGTTGTGATAGGTTAAAACAGAAATATGGTAGATTATGAGACATAAATCCTAGAACCTCTGAAAATAATATAAATATTAACATAACTTCACCTATAAAATACCATAGGCAATGGCAGGATAGATGGGTACAGAGGAGCCAGAGGCTTTGCACAACAGGTCTGACCCATTAAGCCCAACCCTCTCCTCTGTGCTCTGCTCCTCAGAGCCCTATCTCCCTCAGCCCTCCACTTCCCGCCCCTCCTAATGTCTGAGTTTTGTGCCAGCTCCTAACTTCCCTCTGTAGCTCAGTCTGTATGGAGTCCAGTGAACTGGGGCAGGGTAGGGGAGGTGCAACAGAGGAAGTGGTACCAAGAAGGTCTGGAAAGAAAGCTATGTTCCCTCCTGGGGACATCTCCTCAGCTCCCCTTCCTGGCCCACTGCCTGGACAGATGTGGAGATACTCAGCTTGAAGCTGTGGCCACTGTTCTGAAAGTGAGTGTCTCTACCTTTCAAGTTCTAAGCAAAACATACAATGTATATAAAGTGCTAATGCCAATCTCTGTACATAGTAGATATTAAATGAATATTATTACTCCTCTCATTAAAAAAAGTTACATATGGGACATGGTTGAGGTGTTAATGTCTTCTAAATCATCTTAAATCAGGTATTTCTTGGTTTTCTTTTTTAGCATATATTGTATGTCAGGAACTGATCAAAAGGGTTCTTTGGATTGTTCAAAGGTACCTGCAAAAGTACGTTTAATTTTTTTTAAATTAAATATTCATAACAGTATGAACCACGGGCTATTCTAACAGTATTGTATGAAAAAAAATCACAATATAGATAAGAAATGGTCAGCATAGGAAATTTCAACCAAATATAACAAATTTATAATCCATAGGAAACATTTGAGAGAGGGCTTTTATCTAACTTACTAACCATCATTCTTTTCTGAGAAGCTGTTTTAATGCATAGCCCAAACTGGAGATTTTAAAATTAAAAATTCTAATAACCAGAATGGAGAAAAATAGTTAAGTTTGAGAAAAAATAAGAACTAGTAATCCATCTCCTGTTTTCTCTTTAAAGAAAGACAAAGTTGGAGCTGGTTGTGGTTCAGTGGTAGAGTACTCACCCTACTCACCCTACTCATGTATGGGACTCTGGGTTCAATCCTCAGCACCACATAAAAAATAAATAAATAAGTGAAATAAAGGTATGGGTCCAATTGCAACTAAAAAATAATTAAAAAAAAAAAAAAAGAAAGAAAAGAAAAAGAAGAAAAAAAAAGAAAGACAAAGTTGGAGAAATGAAACCCCAGGGGCTGGGAGTATGCTCAGTAGTTACACTTGGTACACAAGGCCCTGGATTCCATGTAAAACTTTAATTTTAAAAATAGAAGCCAGGCATGGTGGCACAGGTCTGTAATCCCAGTGGCTCAGGAGGCTGAGCCAAGAGGATTGAGTTCAAAGCCAGCCTCGGCAACAGCAAGGTGCTAAGCAACTCAGTGAGACCCTGTCTCTAAATAAAATACAAAATAGGGCTGGGGATGTGGCTCAGTGGTTAAGTGCCCCTGAGTTCAATCCCCCACACCAAAAAAAAAAAAAAATTAAAAGACAGGCAGTGAAGTCACCTCTGATTTTCCAGAAAAAAGAAAAGAAGCTGCTGCTCACCAGATTTTGAATCTGCCTAGTATCACATATGCATTCTCTGCTTCCAATTACTCACTAGCTATGTCCTTAAATACACTGAATCTCTGCTGTACATTGGAATAACCACCTTATACAACTAAATGAAATTAAACTGCATAAAAAATATAAAGCAATGACCAAATGTATAGGAATTATCAGTGAATTTTCCCCTCCACCACCACCCACACATACTTCTGAATTAAAAGTGTTAGGTAAGGCTTATCATCCTGTATGGTAACATACAACCTGCTCATATTGAATTTTAACAACACATCTGACACCTATAGAGAAGCCAAATCAATTCTGTATTACAAGATGAATCCAACAGCATATGGTTAAGAGTGAATAAACATTTAGACAGCTTCCTATAGATCACATTCCTACATGTTCTCTTTACCAATTTTCAGATCCATCCTGTGATATCAGTAGTACTGGTACCATCAACCAGTGTGAAAAGCGAAGGGTCACAGGCTTCAAGTTGCTTCCCCAAAGTCAGACTGCCACTTAAAAGGCAAAATTAATTCTGTAGCCTATGTATTCTGCCTCTAAAACCCATATTCTTTTTAGTAATGACATCAGGGACCCTTTATACAGGGAAGGCACTTTGTATTTAAGTCTCACTACAACCCTGTAAGGAAAGTATGTGTTTAACCTCATTTAGTGGGTGCCAAACTGACTCCCAAGAAGATTAATAATATTCCATCGACTCACTGTTCTTTATGCAGGACATCTATACAAACTTAATTGAGCGATTTTATAGATGTCCTATAAATTTTATCATTTTTTATAAATGTTCTGTATCTAAAATGATAGGACACAATGGGTCAAGAAAAGTATGCAATGCTCCGCTGCAAGCAAAGTTAGAGAATCATGCTCTTTCCACTGCAGTTTGTTACTTCCCCACAATTAATTAGAAAACGCCTCTGAATACACAAACAATGTAAAACAAGTTATTAACATAAGTTCAGAGTTTTTCCACAAGACTGATTCACTAACTATGGTCAAGTTCAAAACAAAGCCGAAGAACTGCGGATGCGAAATTAGGGAAAATGTCATTTAAAAAAAAAATCTATATTTTTTAGATGCAGCTGGACACAATACCTTTATTTTATTTATTTATTTTTATGTGGTGCTGAGGATCGAACCTAGGGCCTCCCACGTGCTAGGCGAGCGCTCTACCATTGAGCCACAATCCCAGCCCAGAAAATGTCATTTTTAAAGTTCACAGCATCTAATCATAAAGACATGGGACACCATCAGTTCGTGTTTAACACCCTTACTTCGCCTCAAAAAATTTCTCTTATGGGTGAGTGAAGAGCTTCAGAACAGAATGGAATAAAACAAAACAAAGTCTTTCAACCTACTGATTTCTTTTCAGCCTGGGAAGGTGTTGGCGATCCGAAGCCCCCCGGGGACTGAGTGTAGCTGCTGGCTCCCCCAAAGGTGGTGGAGCTGCTATAGCTTTCAAATCCACCTGTTTTTGAACGACAGTATTAGTACCTGTGCTGTCTGCCAGGTCTGGGAGCAGACATTTCAGGCCTCCCAAACACTGCCCCATCTTCCTCATCTTCTCCTCCACACTCCCCGCGCCACTCGCCGCCACCTGTCTCTCCCACCCGAGGCTCGCGCTCCGGCTAAATCCTCCCGCGCCTCTCCTCCTCCCGCCCCACCCATCATTACTATTCCACATGTCCGTCGCGATTTCTTTGGGAAAGAAGTCCAGAAAGCTCCGGTTTGGTGGGCTCGCCGAACTCCTCAGAATCCCGCTGCTGCGACAACGTTGTTTCTACTTTTTTCTGGCGCCACAAATTCCTTCCCGCGAATGACGGAGCCAGTGAGCGCCAAGGACGTTTCTCGCTTCGGCCAATCAACGCTCACGAATCCTACGCTTTTTCCTGTCTCCTCAGGCCAGGATTCCAAAAACGCGCACAGCCGCAAGTGGAACCAGAAGCTTCTGCGGCCATCTTTACTAAGGGCAAAACCTGTCGCACAAGCAAACGAAAGGAGGTACGAGATGCTGATAGGATGGTATCTAAAGAAAACAGCCAATCAAAACAACACTTCCGTAAAACGCGTAATTCCACTCCTGTCAAGTGAACGACCCCTTACGTCACTTCCTTTGCGCGATGTTCTCAAGTTCCCGCCAAATATCACTGGGCCATCGACGCTTAATCGAAATTGCTATTTGTACAGATCCCAGTTTGACGTTCTGCCCTCATCGTCATGTGGCATTTGCACACCTTAGGTAGCCTCCCAGGAACCCCTGGGGGGTTGCTTGTTCTTTATCATAAGGAGTCAAATGGTCTCACTGTAACACCACCCACATGGTAGTCTTTTTTTTTTTTTTAAGGCGGAGGCGGAGGAGAGAGAGAGAATTTTAATATTTATTTTTTCATTTTCGGCGAACACAACATCTTTATTTTTATGTGGTGCTGAGGATCGAACCCAGGCCGCATGCATGCCAGGCGAGCTCGCTACCGCTTGGAAACAGAGTCTCTCTAAGTTTCTGAGACTCCTGGAAGTTGCATTCTTCCTTCCTTAGCTTCCCAAGTCATTGGGGTTTCAAGCGTGACCCACCATGTTTACCACATTTACTAAATCTTGTGATGTGCTATTATTTGCAGTTTTACAAGTGACGTAATTAAAGCACAGAAAGGCTAAATTGTTGGAGTCTGCATTCAAGCCCAGGGAGGGTGATCCCATTAACCGATGTGGTTACTGCATCTACTAGAACTGGGTCAAGAGCTCATAATGACAACTGGGGTTCAGGCAAGAAAACTAAATATGGTGGGTTGGAGCAGGTAATTGTCAATAAGTATTTTTTTCTATACTGTACAAAAACCATACAAGAATAATAATAATTGCTATAATAACTGTTGCTAGGTGCTTGGTCATCAAATTTTTTTTTTTAGAAGATGACAAATCTTTCTTCTGAAAGACCCCAGCCCAACAACCTCAGGCCTAGTTGCAAAACCACCGAGGCATGTCACAAACCTACGCAGGCACCAGAGGTGTTTTTCAGACAATCAGTTAGGTGTAACCCGGTGAGAAAGCACAAAGGACCAGGTCCCAAGGCATGCCTGAATGAGCAGCAACAGGAGGACCAGAGTGCTAACATGTAACTTTTATGTGGCTTTTCCAGTAACATAAAGTGAAAAACAACTTTGCCCTTTAGGTAGCCTATATGCTGGGTTTAAAATTAACTAATAAGAAACCTATTGTTTACCGTGCTCGAAAACTGCCCCTTTACCCTATAAAAATCTCTGTATCCCCAAGCCCGGTGTGCCAGCTCACCAAAAGCTCCGGCTGAGGTTCTGCTGGGCACCCGCAGGCGCCTGTGTCCCAATAAATCCCTCTTGCTTTTTGCAGCCAGTGTTTCGTGTGATTCTCCTTGGACAGGGAATCGGGGGTCCTTTCACTTCTTATGTCAAAATTTCTGAATTTTACATGTTTATAAATAAATTTAAAATTTTGAGAAAACATAATGTGGGCCAAACAAAAAGTAGCAGCAGTCAGCACATCAGCACATGTTAACTTCTGTACCACTTCTTTCTTAGATTCTGTAATTCTATAAGCCCCCAAATCACTGCGAAATAAACAAGATATAGCCAAGGACAGAAGACTGAGGCATACCAAGGTGGCATTATTAGTTTATTAAGCCGAAGGTAGTTGAAACATATAGTCTGATATTAAGCATATATATATATTTTTTAATATATTTATTTATTTATTTTTTAGTTTTCGGCAGACACAACATCTTTGTTTGTATGTGGTGCTGAGGATCCAACCGGGCTGCACACGTGCCAGGCCAGCGCACTACCACTTGAGCCACATCCCCAGCCCAAGCATATATTTTTTTTTAAAGAGAGAGAGAGAGAGAATTTTTTAATATTTTATTTCTTAGTTTTCGGCAGACACAACAT
The DNA here is from genome assembly GCF_045843805.1 of Urocitellus parryii. NCBI lineage: Eukaryota > Metazoa > Chordata > Mammalia > Rodentia > Sciuridae > Urocitellus > Urocitellus parryii. The sequence continues at coordinate 16,543,720 of NC_135541.1, forward strand.
CTTTGTTTACATGTGGTGCTGAGGATCAACCCCCGCCACACGCACGCCACACTCAAGTTCATTGGCATCACTTGGGGTTCAATTAGTCATAAATTCAACAAATAAGATCATAATGTTTAAAAATAAATCAGGAATCTGGATGTGTAGCTCAGTGGTAGAGAGCTTGCCTAGCACGTGAGAGGCTCTGGATTTAATACTCAGTACCGTAAAAAGAAAAAAAGCAACTTTAAATCAAAATGTCATAATTTTGTTTTTAGACAAACAGGAAATACCTGTCCCATGGACATAGCCCCACCCCTCCACTCCTCACTGGAACTAAGATGACCACATACCCTAGAGAGGTGCTGTTCAAGGTTTCTGGCTGATTTATGAAGAATACCTACCTCATTATGTCATTGCTCCTGTGATTGTTTTTTAAAGATAGAGAGAAAGAGAGAGAATTTTTTTAATATTTATTTTTCAGTTTTCGGTGGATATAACATCTTTATTTTATTTTGTTAATGTGGTGTTGAGGATCGAACCCAGCGCGCCCCGCGCATGCCAGGCAACCGCGTTACTGCTTGAGCCACATCCCCAGCTCAACTCCTGTGATTTTTTGTTTGTTTTACTGGGGGATTGAATCCAGGGGCACTCTACCACTGACTTATGTCCTCAATCCTTTTTTTTTTTTTAATATTTATTTTTTAGTTCTCGGCGGACACAACATCTTTGTTGGTATGTGGTGCTGAGGATCGAACCCGGGTCGCACGCATGCCAGACGGACGCGCTACCGCTTGAGCCACATCCCCAGCCCCCGTCCTCAATCTTTTTTTAAAAATATATATTTTTAGTTGTTGATGGACCTTTATTTTATTTATTTTTTATATGTAGTGCTGATAATCAAACCCAGTACATCACACATACTCTACAACTGAGCTACAACCACAGTCCCCCCCAACCTCTTTTTTTGTGGGGGTACTGGGGATTGAACCCAGGGGTACTCGACAACTGAGCCACATCCCCAGCCCTATTTTGTATTTTATTTAGAGACAGGGTCTCACTGAGTTACTTAGCGCCTTGCTGTTGCTGAGGCTGGCTTTGAATTTTCGATCCTCCTGCCTCAGCCTCCTGAGCCACTGGGATTATGGGTGTGGGCCACCTTTGACCTTTGAGAACTGCATCAGTGTACTTGGCCACTCTGGTGAGACTGAGTGGTCAGCCTAGTTACAGCTGCTAAATAGAGGAGCTGGGAGCAATTTCAGCAATGCATAACTCCTGAGCCCAAGTCTTTCCCACAATGCTTTGTCTTTCCTTATGCTTTTTCGTTGTTTTTTTGTTTTTGTTCATTCCCTCAACCTCGTTAGCACTTGAGCCCTCACTCCGTACTTTGGCACTGTTGTCAATCAAATAGTAACAAAAAGAAGCTTACAATCACTTCGCTAAAAAGTTTGCAGTGTGTGTGTGTGTGTGTGTGTGTGTGTGTGTGTGTGTGTTGCTGGGGATGGAACCCTGAGGCTTTCACATGCAGGGCAAATGTTCTACCTCTGAGCTACAACCCCAAACCTTGCAATTTTAGACTATCCGAGGGAGAAGTGTACCCAGGAGGTACAGACAGAGAAATCTACAAAGGGGTGATAGTGCCCAATGTAGTTGTCATGCTAAGAACTTTGTTTTTTCACCACAGCCATGGGGAGCCACTGAAGGTTCTAGAACAGGGGAGTTACAAAGTCATTTCCAGGTTTTGAGATGATCTTGTGGGCAGAGTGAGGAAGTACTGGGGCTGCTTGAGATAAGAGGCAAGGAGATCTGTTAGGAAACTGGATTAATAGACCAAGGTAGCCACGGTGGGGGCCCAAACCACACCAGACACAGAGGGAAAGAAAAGGACAGATAAACTGGGCACAGTGCATTTGCCTATAATCTCAGTGATTTGGGAGGCTGAGGTAGAAGGATTGCAAGTTCAAGGCCAGCCTGGAGGACTTAGTGACACCCTGTCTCAAAATAAAAAATAAAAAAGGGCTAGGGATGCAGCTCAGTGGTGGAGCACCTCTGGGTTCAATCCCCAGTACAATAAATAAATAAAACACAGATAAAGCAGAAGTCATAGAAAAGGGGAAGATTTAAGGTGTGTTTGTCATTAATTTTTTTATTCATCTAGTCAACTTCATTTATTTCAACATACATTTATTGATTTTATGAGTGCATATCTTTTATGAAGACGTGTGTTAACCCTGAACTGACTCTCAATGTGAACCTGGGTAACAAGGAAGTCTATAGGTGAAGAACCACGAATGAAGCATTGTTTCCTCAGTGAATATTTGGTTGTGCCCATATTGTCAGCTGTGGCCAAATTTAGAATTTCTCTATGAGATTTTTGTTTGTTTGTTGTTTTGTTTTTATTTTGATGCTGGGTATTGAGCACAAGGGTATTCTATCTCTTCGGTAAATCCCCAGCCTTCCTTTGTTTTTGAGACAGGTTCTTGCTAAATTACTGAGGCTGATCTCAAATTTGTGATCCTTGTGCTTCAGTTTTCTGAGTAGCTGGGATTACAGGCATGTGTCCCTGCACCTGGCTGTCTTTGAGTTCTTTAAAGAGCAGCAATTACAAAAACTCAGCTTACAGCAGAAACAACTCTATGGTATAATTTAAGGCCTCCCAGGTTCTGAAGTGGCAAAGACCTTTGTCCATTCCTAGCCTTTCTCAACTGAAAAATCTTAACTGGGCCTCTCCAGAAATCTTCAACATGGCTGATTTTAGGACTGTCAGTAGTCTCTGCAAAAGAGTCTCTGCAAAAGAGTCCAATGTAGATAAACTTCCTGTTTTCGTGTCGCCTTGTTAACTTGGCCACTAGCCGAGAAGATACCAGCACTCCAGGTGCTGGACACCCCCTTACTAGTTTTCACAAACAAATCAAGTATAGTACTTTGAAGAAATATGCAAACAAGGCCTCTGGCCTTGAGCTGGGCTTCACAGAGATGTCTACATTTTTAAGGAAAGTTACAATTGGGCTCCATGGTAACAGCTGGCAGGGGGAGGAAAGAAAGGGGAGAAGAAGCTCTCCCCTTCTCAGGTGTTGTCCTTAAAGAGTTAACTTGCCCAGGGCTGAGGATGTGGCTCAAGCAGTAGCGCGCTCGCCTGGCATGCCTGCAGCCCGGGTTCGATCCTCAGCATCACATACCAACAAAGATGTTGTGTCTGCCCAGAACAGTGTCTTGCCCAGAACAGTGAAAGAAAAAGCTGCTTTTATGTGAACTTCTGCAGACTGTGAACTTCTGAGCCCCTCCTCTTACACACTGGGTATAAAACTCTGAAACTCCCTGAACAGCAAAAGCTGTGCCCCTGAACCTGGCTGCAGCCAATTAAAACTGTTTCCTGCTATCTTCAGTGCCTTGCCTCGTTTGTCCCTACAGTTCCATCATCAAATATTTATTCTTTTGGATCAGTCACTGCTGCAGAGGGAATATTTTGAATAATTATTCTATGATCTTTTCACTTCCCTGCTCCAGAACTTTCAGTGGCTCCCTATGACCTATAGGAAGAAGTTCAAGGTACTAGAATGGCATCCAAACCAGATACCAACACAGTTATGGTTTTACATTTATCTGTGTGAATCTACCTAAAGCCTCTTTATCTCACTAAACTGTAAACATTTTTGTTCATACTTTTTTCACCAGCACCTGGCTCAGTATCTGCTAATAAACATTTGAAGAATGAGTAGATGATTGTATGAGGGCAAAAGAGCAATGTACCTTTGCTTTAGAGTGCTTGGGACGCATATCAGCATTCACAAATTCTATCCCGACCCCATTCCTGACCTTCTTGGACTATGTTCTCTGTGAACTTGAACCCCAGATCTACCACAGCTGCAGCCTGCCTTCCCAGAGGCTCCAAGGGTAGGAATGGACAAAGGTCTTTGGCATTTGAGAGCTGGCCCCCACCCACCACTCCACTCCTTGGAGGAATTTGCCACCAGGGTTCTTGTTTTGTGTACACTGCTGTTGATGGGATTGAAGGGGCTATGCAAAGGTGAATGTGAAGAATGCTTGCCTCTTGTTAGTATCACCCCAACATGCTTTTACCTTAAGAGTGATGGAGATTTTCTGAAAATTTTTTTACAGTTACCAAGAGTCAAATAAATGTTTTTGGTCATTTAAAGAAGAAGAAGGCAAAATCTAAACCAGGCCAGAGGTACACACCTGTAATCCCAGTGGCTCAGGAGGCTAAGACAGGAGGATCTCCAGTTCAAAGCCAGTCTCAGCAAAAGCGAGGTGCTAAGCAACTCAGTGAGACTATGTCTCTAAATAAAATACAAAACAGGGTTGGGGACGTGGCTCAGTGTTCGAGTGCCCTTGGGTTCAATCCCTAGTACCACCCCCCCCAAAAAAAAAGCAAAATCCGAATCATTAAGATCTTTGATTTCTGATCTGTTTACTTCCCCAGAAAACCCAGCACAGATTGGGCCAGCTGGTCAGACCTGGCCCACAAAGAAGCCACTACCATTTTAGTAACAGGCTCCTGGTAGTGGGCTGAGTGGGACAGGACTCCCTTCTGGCTCCATTTGGTGCCAGCTGTGTTCATCAGGGATAGGAGCATCTTTTCTTTTCCCTCTTCCCTTTCTTTTTTCCTTTCTGTTTGCTTATGTTTTATCTTTGTGGTGCTGGGGATCCAACCTGGGCCTCCACCCAGACAAAGGCTCTAGCTCTACCACTGAGCTACACTCTCAGCCCCAGAGGGAATCTTTTCCTAATTCACACAGAGGCCTAGAGAAGTGCTTTTTAAAACTTGGCTAAAGATGTCTTATAGGTTAGTGGTGGTGATGGTGATGGGGCTTTTGGGAATACTGACCAAAAAGCTGAGTGTTTAAAGGAAGTCCCTGTACCCCAGTCAAAAGTGAGTGGGGGGCTGGGGATGTGGCTCAAGCGGTAGCGCGCTGGCCTCGCATGCGTGCGGCCTGGGTTCGATCCTCAGCACCACATACCAACAAAGATGTTGTGTCCGCCGAGAACTAAAAAATAAATATTAAAAATTCTCTCTCTCTCTCCTCTCTCACTCTAAAAAAAAAAAAAAAAAAAAAAAAAAAAAAAAAAAAAAGTGAGTGGGTTCCCAGTACCCGAGAATCTCCTATGCTCCTGATTCTCCCCCTCATTCCAATTTTGAGTCTCATTGTCAATATCCTGCTCAGCCCTGGGGAGGTGATGGCCCTAGACCCCTCACCTGCCCTGCCCCCACCAGCCCCATTGGTTACCTTCTAAAAGGATCTCAGGATGCCCTAGACGCCTTCCAGAAGTTGTGAATCAGGCCACAGGTTTGCATACAAGAAAATTCACATAGCTTTATTTTTTTTTAAATCAATACTATTTGGTCTCTGAGCCCAAGCCCTCTGGACTGGCAGAAAATTCAGTCTTGATGGTTATTTTTTTTTAATTTTTATTTTTTAGTTGGACATGATAGTTTTATTTTGTTTATTTTTATGTGGTGCTGAGGATCGAACCCAGGGCCTTGAACATGCCAGGCAAGCGCTCTACCACTGAGCCACAAACCCAGCCCTCATTGGTTATTTTTTTTTTTTAAGAGAGAGTGAAAGAGAGAGAGAGAATTTTTTAATATTTATTTTTTAGTTCTCGGCAGACACAAGATCTTTTTGTTTGTATGTGGTACTGAGGATCGAACCCGGGCCGAACGCATGCCAGGCGAGCGCGCTACCGCTTGAGCCACATCCCCAGTCCTCATTGGTTATTTTTGATGGTGTCTTTCTGCTTGGAGTGACCCAGGGCTCTGAACAGGAATGGAGCTTTAGTTTTAATGGTTTGTAGGCACTGCTGATACAGTCTGTACTGTTCCTGGGGGCCACAGTTCTCCTGCGGCTCTCGGCTCTGCCCCTTGGGGGCTTTGTGGATTCATCTGGGTGGTGTCCATTCTTCTGCTGAATGCAAGCTCTACCAGGACAGAGTCTTCCATTACTCACCACATTGTCTGTAAGGTCTGCAGTCTAATCCACACTCAATATTTACTGAACCCAAACAAATATCCAAGGACTTCCAATGTGAGGATCTGCTAACTCCTAGAGAGGACCCGGACTCTTCTGGAACACAATCTCTGTCTGCTCCCCACCCCACTGGTGTCCTCTCCCTACTTTTACTATCCTCACTAACAGAACAGAGGACAAAAGCCTGAAAGTGGCTATCTTCAATGTGCTATGGCTTTCCACCGTGCTCCCCACCCCACAAAAACAATCTTGTCTATCTACTTGGAACAGGGTTTTAAAAAGCAGATGTAGAATTGGGATTGTAGCTTAGTGGTAGAGTGCTTGCCTAGTATATGTGAGGCTCTGAGTTCAACCCCCAGCACTGAATGAAAAAAAAAAAAAAGGTGAGAACACAAATTACCCCAACTGATCAACTGTCATAGTCTAGTTAATTCCTCCCTACCAGTACTTATTAGTTTCCTAATGTAAACTCTCCCCACTCCTCATGAGGATTTCTGTTATGGTTTGAATATTTCTTCTTCTTTTTTAAAAATATTTTTTGTTAGTTGTAGATGGACCAATAACTTTATTTTATTTTTATATGGTGCTGAGGATCAAATCCAGGGCCTTCCACATTTGAGGCAAACACTCTACCACTGAGCTACAACACTAGCCCTGAATATTTCTTTAAAATATTTTTTTTTTAGTTGTAGATGCACACAATACTTTTACTTATTTATTTTTATGTGGTTCTCGATGAACCTAGCCTAATTCCATTTTAAGATTGGGAGCCTCGGGGGAGCTGGGGTTGTGGCTCAGTGGTAGAACACTTGCCTCACTTGCGTGGGGCACAGGGTTCGACCCTCAGCACCACATAAAAATAAGTAAAGATATTGTGTCCATCTACAACTTAAAAAAAAAGATTGGGAGCCTTGATAGACCCAACCTGATCTTTTCTTAAAATTGGGAGCCATCTCGCCACAAAGCCATGAAAAGATAATTTCGGCTTTACTATAAATTACTGCAAATTCTAAACCTGCTTGGAATGCCTGCCTGTGCCTTGAACTCACCCATGCCTGGCTCTCTGACCAGATAGCAGCCCTCTCTGAAACTTTAGTGACACCTCATAAATATTGGCCTTCCCTGGCCAGACAATGACCCCCTCTGAGGCTCTAATGGTCCTCATAAATTCTGATGTTGGGGCCAGCAAAAAATGTAGACTACCATTAGTGTGATGCTTGTCAGAGTTCTGTTATCTGTAAACCCCCTTTGTGTAACTTTCTGAGCTATAATGCTGGGCTGCAGGAAAGCTGGGGTTGCTGTCTTGTTCCCGCAGTTTTGGGAGGGAGAGGCAGCCCGGCCAGTTGAAATAATAAGCTTGCTTTAATTTGATTTTAATTGGAGTCAGTGATCTTTTCTTGCGTCCTGGTCTAACTGCCTCATCACAAAGTCATGATCATTTTTGTTTTACTTTACAATACTAAGATTTCTATTTTGCCTGACCATACTTTGATGTCTTAAAAACTTGCCTGGGATTCCTGACCGTGCTTTGAACTTAGCCATGCCCATCTCTTCCTGACCAGATAACAACCCTCCCCGAAATCCCAGCTGCTCCTCATTGATGTTGGATCTGAGTTTACTCTCTACCTTGAGATGTCAAGCCATGTAGATCATTAATCTGCTCCCTGCCCTTGTATTATGCTTGTCAGACCCTATTGGTTGTAAATTCCCCCCTGCCTTAGATCAGACGCTGTCCTCTGGCCCTGTTTTTTTCTGGTGAGGCAGTTGCTGATCAGCTCTCTTGTGTACACAATATAAGCTTGCTTTAACTTGGTTTAAAATTGGAGTCAGTAGTCTTTGCATCATGGTTCAACAGCTAAGGAACCAACCAAGTGCCTCACACATGCTAGGAAAGCACTTTACCACCAAGCTACAACTCCAGCCTGGTTTGAATGTTTGTCACATGTTGATCCAAGTGGCTCAGAAGGCTGAGGCAGGATGATTGCAGGTTTGAAGCCAACCCCAGCAACTTAGTGAGACCCTAAGCAACTTAGCATAAAAAGGGCTGAGAATGTTGCTCAGTGGTTAAGCACTCGTTCAATCTATGGTACAAAAAAAAATGTTGAAATTTTATTGCCATTGTGGCAGTTTTGGGAGAAGGGGTTAATATTATTTATAAAAGAGCAAGTTGAGGGCTGAGGATTTGGCTCAAGTGGGAGTGCACTTGCCTAGAATGAGTGAGGCACTGGGTTCGATTCTCAGCACCACATAAAAATTAAAAAAAAAAAAATAAAGATATTGTGTCCAACGTAAAAAAAAAAAGAGCAAGTTGAACCTTTTGTCCCTTGGCCTTTTGGACTTCTGCCATATGAGGATCTAACCTTCTTCCCCTCAGGGGATTTAGTGTTCAAAGTACCATCGTGGAGGACAGAATGGTCTCACTAGACACCAAACTTGCCAGCACTTTGACCTTAGACTTCTCAGCTTCTAGACATGTGAGCTAATAAGTTTCTGTTCTTCATAAATTACCCAGACTCAGGTATTCTGTTATAGCAACACAAAATGGATCAAGACAACTTTTCTGCCTCAGGTTCCTTGCTGGTCGCCCCTAAAATCCATCTTTTACAGAGTCAGCCTTCTTAAATGCAAATTGGGTTGTGTCTTGCTCCTAATTAAGACTCTTCCATGGCTCCTATAGCAGTAAGCTCAAACAGCTGAGCATATCTGGTTCTTGCCTGCTTTCTCTTTCCCTTGCTCCAAGAGCTCAGGCCCAACAATACCTGACAGTATTCCTGGGATACTTTTATCTTTTTTTTTCCCTTTTTCAGTACTAGGAATTAAACTGAGGACCTTGCACATACTAGACTGGTACTGCACCACTGAAGTACCTGCCTAGCCATGGATTTTTTTTTTTTTTTAAAGATAGAAACTCATTAAGTTGCCCCTAGGCCAGCCTCAAATTTACAATCCTCCTGCTTCAGTCTCTGAAGTAGCTGAGATTACAGGCATAATTTTGCCTGGCTAAATTTCTTCCTTACTAGATATAAATATCAGCACTGTAAGTAAATAAATAAAGGCAGAGATGCTGAAGCATCCCAGGGTGTGCTCATTTGTTTGAGCTTGGAGCTGGGAGAGACACAGAAGAGTCTCGGGATCAAGAAGTAACACAATTTGTTTTAGAAAAGTTCTTCCTTCTTCCTGGGATGCTCTCCTCCCTGGTTTTCCCCTTCTGCTAACTCCTATTTGTGTATTAAGATTAAGCTGATTGATTGGGACTGGTGGTGTAGCTCAGTAGTAGAGTGCTTGCCTAGCAAAAGTGAGGCCCTAGTTTGATCCCCAGCATGCAAACAACAACTAAGCAAAGGCATTAAGCGGGGCTGGGGATGTGGCTCAAGCGGTATCGAGCTCGCCTGGCATGCGTGTGGCTGGGGTTCGATCCTCAGTACCACATACAAACAAAGGTGTTGTGTCCACCGAAAAACTAAAAAACTAAAAAATAAATATTAAAAAATTCTCTAAAAAAAAAAAAAATTACAAAGGCCTGTGTTACCTCCTCCCAGAAGACTCTCAGGTTCCACTATCTGAGTCTGATCCTCCTCTGGGCTTGTCATTTCACTTAACCTGCTGAGCTGGGATCCAGAGGTTTACCCTGCCTCTGGAGGGCAGGCGCTAACCAGTCCCATCATTTCCCAGCTACATGGTTCCTGGCAGAATGAACTGTAAGTTTTGGTTCATTTGTGTTTGAGCATCTTCTACTAGCAGTTAAGTTCTTTTGATGGCCAAAGCCAGCCATTTCATACGGGTTTTGTCAGTTCTGCTGGGATGGAGTAATGTAATTCAGAAAGTGGATATTTGCATTCCAGTGATTGAGGTTAGGTGAATTTTCTGGAGATTGTAGTTGCTGGTTGGACTGAAACATTTTTAATCCTACTGAATTATTTTGAAGTAAATTACAGAGATTATATCCTCTTGCCCATAATGCTTCAGTGTATATCCCTAAAAGATATGAACTCTTTCTAACACACATCTCCTGGCAAGATAGTGCTGCTCCCACTGAAGAGTGCAAAGGCCGGCCTTTCTGCCCTGACCGGTACATCTCCTCCGCCCACACCCTTCTGGGCAAAGGAGGAAAAGCAAGAGAAGCCTGTGCCTTGGATCACTTGGAACACAGGTACAGGACGGGAAGTTGTGCTCAGGCACATGGCCTGCAACAACAAGCTTGGAAGTTCTGGAGAACCTATTGCTGCTGCTGCTGTGAAGAGATTGCCCACCATGATGTTGCTCAAGTGGCTGACTTTCCTGGCCCAGTGGGGCGTCACCTGGGCTGAACCAGGTAGGCGTCAGGAATGCCTGTGATGTCTTTGTTTTGTACTGTGAACTTGGATTTCAGCAGGTCCTGGAAGCTGCTCACAGGAAACAAAGTGCTGCTAAAAATAGCAAGGTAGGGAGGCTGTGGAGAGAGGCAGCAAGCCAGAAGCCTGAAGATTTTACCTGGGGCCAGGGATAGGATACTGACTTTGTTAATGCCCTCTGTGTGTAAGAGCCTGTGGATTGGTAGAGGTAGGAAAGATTCATGAACTCATTCAAAAAACACTGGTAGAGGGCTGGGGTACAGCTTAGTGGTAGAGTGCTTGCCCAACATGCGCAAGATCCTGGATTTGATTCCTAGCACCACCAAATAAAATAAAGCCAAAAAAATTGTTGGTGGTGGGCCTTCTCTGTACCAGATATTCATTATTCTAGGATCCAGGAAGAAGGCAGAGAGGAAGACAAAGTCCTGGTCCTCACAGATCATTCCTTCACCTGAGAAGAAACAAACAAAAACCTAGATAAACAAATACATAGTATTCCAGGAGATAAGAATAAGAAAATAGAATAGGGAGGTAGGGAATGCGGGGGAGGGGAACATGCACAGAGTGTCCAAAGAAGAGCTGTCTAAGTGACATTTGCAATGATTCCTGAGGCAGTGAAGGAGAGAGCCATGTGGATGTCAGAACATTCCAGTAAGAGGTCAGAAGATGCACAGCCCTAAAGTGGATGCATGGGTGATACGCATGAAGAAGAGCAAGGAAGTCAGTGTGGCTGGAGCAGAGCAGACAAAGGGATGACAGGGGACATCATCAATGCAAAGGGGGTAGAGGCTGGGGCCAGCTCACAGGTAACCTTGAGGACAATTTTAAGGACTCAGATCTGCTCAAAATTAAATGGGACATCATTCAAGGGTTTTAAACATAATATGATTTGACTTGGACTGTGATATTGGGAAGAGAGTGTAATGGGTTCAGGGAGTGTGACCAACTTGTCCTGGTTCATCTGAAACTTTCCTCCTTAAAGTCTAGTGCTTTGGGAATTCCCTTGGTCCTAGGTAAACTGAATAGTTTCTCTCTGCTAAAGGAGAAGCAAGAAAACCAGGGGGGAGGGGGCTGGGGTTGTGGCTCAGGGGTAGAGCATTTGCCTAGCACATGTAAGGCACTGAGTTTGATCCTCAGCACCACATAAAAGTAAATAAATAAAGGTATTATGTAATCTACAACTAAAATATATAATTATATATATATGCAGGGAGGAGGCCACTGCTGTCATCCAGTAGACGGGGTGGAGCTGGGAGCAGGTGGTAGAAGCAGGGGTGAAGGGAAATGCTCCAATCTGGATAAGATTTGGCTGTCGGATGTCTGGTGCGGTGGTGAATGCCTGTAATCCTAGTGACTTGGAGGCTGAGGCAGGAGGATCCCAAATTTGAGGTCAGTCTCAGCAACTTAGTGAGAACCTTTCTCAAAATAAAAAATAGGGCTGGAGATGTGACTCAGTGGTTAAGCACCCCTGGGTTAAATCCCCAGAGTCCCCCCAATCAAAAAAAAAAAAAAAAAGATTGGCTGTGGGAGAGAAAGAAGGATCGAGGGCGACACCACTGTTTTTTGGCCTCAGCCAATGGAAGGATCTAACTGTCCTTTCTGAGGTGGGGACAACTGAGGTGCAGGACTCAGTTCTTCTGCATCCTGGCTGGAGTTCAAAGGGTCAGTGTCTCCTAAGGAGCTCCTCTGGTCAGTCCACTTTCTTAGACACTCAAGAGTAAAAGGGACCTTGGCAAAGAACTTTGCTGGTGTGACCAGGCATCTGCAGAAGCTAGCAAGGAGGAACACCAGTGTTAGGTGGTCAGGAGGCAAGAGCAAAATGCCTGGGAAGGACTGACCTTCAGAAGCTGAGACTTAGAGGTGGAAGGTACCTCTAGGAAAATCCCTGAGAGGACTGTTCCCTGGGTGGGCAACCTGCTCAGGAGAAGGCTAAGAATGACAGTCCTCCTTCTGCCCTGGAGACAGATACCCCAGGACCCTGGGGGGAACTTGACACTGCCCGTCTGATTTGTGGTTTGGCAATGATAGAAAGAATCTTCCACTCCCTCACTCTTTCATTTTAAAATATTTTCTTACAAATCCAAATGCCAATAGGCACTTTCACCTCAGCCTAGGGAATCTCCTTCTTCCCTAATTGCACAAAGATATTCATTGTGGCATCGTGTATAATAATAAAAAATTGTCAGCAAGAATAAAATAGCTGAGTAGATTATGGTCTAACCATCTGGTGGAAAGTTTTCAAGACAATACAATGAAACTAAAAACAATAAATAATATTTAGTACAAGTCACCATTAAAATTTCTACATATATTATTTTTGCATCATACTTTCACAACAGCTTTGTGAAGTATTATCATCCCCATTTTATAGACAAGGAAACTGAACTTTAGAAAAATATCTAGCCCAGGGTTACACATCTAAGTGTCTGAATCTGGACATAAACCCAGGCTGTCCAGTTACACTCTGTGTATAATACAATGCTATATAAATACAAGCAAGCCACTAAGGAAAATAGTAAGATTTATTCCAAATCTTTTTTTTTTTTGGTACCATGGTTTGAATTGAACTCAGGGGCACTTGACCACTGAGCCCCATCCCCATCCCTATTTTGTATTTTACTTAGAGACAGAATCTCACTGAGTTGCTTAGTGCCTTGCTTTTGTTGAGGCTGATTTTGAACTTGCAATCCTCCTGCCTCAGCATCCCAAGCCACTAGGATTACCAGTGTGTGCCACTGTGCCTGGCAAAAATAGCAAGATTTAACACTTAATACTTACAATGGGTCAGACTTGATATTAGGCACCTGGCATACACTATCCTTTTGAAACTTATTTGAAAAATAAAAGAAAAAAACTTTTTAATTTATTATTATTATTATTATTATCATCATTATTAATTTGATGCAGGGTTTTACTATATTGCCCAGAATGACTTTGAACTCCCGAGCGGAAGCCTTCTGGGTGGCTGGACTTCAGGGGCATACCGCCCTGCCCAGCTTCATTTGATTTGGATAGCCTCTGTAAAGTAGGTACTGTTACCCTTATACCCATTTTGCAGATAAGGAGTCCTTGGGAGACATAGCATCTGTCTGAGATAAGCTTTGTATCTTTCTACACATTCTTTTGGATTTTTTTTTTTAAAGATGGCATCTTGCTAAGTTGCCCAGGTTGGCCTCGAACTTACGATTCTCTTACTTCAGCCTCCAGAATAACTGGTATTATAGGTGTGTGCCACTGCACCTGACTAGGATAGTAGATTTTTAAAGTATTATCTTCTCTCTCCAAACTTTCTGGGATGTACACATGTCTAATTTTAAAACAAAAGTAATTTAAAAATAATTCCCTTGCAAGTTTTTTTTTTTTCCTCTTCAGATTCCACATCTTCAAGAGAACATTGAAACACCCAATCAGAGAGCAGCCTTCCCTGCTTACCTGAAGCTGGGGCTTCTACCTCTCCCTTCCTTGGCCAAGAGCTCTGGTGGGGGCCAAGCTGCTAGTGCCTTTTCCCCACCACATACCTGTGAAACTTGCCACTTGTTCCTCAGTTTCAAATTGCAGAGAAACAGACAAGTTCTTCCAGTGCAGGTTAGCATGGTAACTGGAAACAGCCTCTCAAGTCTGAGGGAGCAGGACCAGCTGGGGAAGGGGACTGATAGCCCCCAGAGTGTCTGGCCCGAGCCTCTGACTCCTTGTCTAACTTGGGGAGCTGCTGTGAGGGGAGTAATCCAGGTGGCTAGCACAAGTACAGCAAGTGTTGGTTTTGACAAAGGAACCCTGTGTGGCTTATTTTACAGAGAAGGAATCATAATCCAAGTGCTTTGGGATTAATTGCTGAACATCAGTAGCCAAGGACTGAAATAAGAATCAGGATCCCTTTGTGGTGTGGGTTATAATATAATAAAAGACAAAGTCATAGTATCTGGGGGGGGGGCTATAGAGAACCTTGTTCAGTGCTTTCCTCTCACACTGGAGGAGACAAATCAGAGAGAGAGAGAGAGAGAGAGAGAGAGAGAGAGAGGAGAAAGGAGAGAGGGAACAAAGGGAAAAGGGAGAGTGAGAGAGAAAGAAGAAACTGAGGCCCAAAGGCTAGTTTGGCCCAGGGAATGAGCCCTGGCTAGCTTGCTCATCCCATGGCCAGGTGCTCCATAGGCGATAACTCAGCCACACAACCCACCTTTGCTGAGGGCATTCTCATTTTCATCTTCCAGATGAGGAAACTGAGGCTCAGCTAGGGAAATACCTGGCTCAAGTCACCATGGCCTATGTGGAGGAGTGTTGAGAGCCACAGAACAAGTCGGGATGAGGCCTGGCATTTTTGCCAGAAGGAGTGGTTGAGAGGTGACGCCAGCGAGCCATTAAGATGATGATAATTAAGTGAAGCTGTGTATAATTGCTGTGACTGGATGATGCTGGATTGAAACAGGCTGTGTATTCAGTTGTATATTAGACCCCTGCTGTCCAGCAATAGGGCAGCTCCTGCTGCCTCGGGTGCCCGCTACTTTTGAGTTCTTGCAGCAGGTTGAGCTCTCCCAGGGATTCCTGGAGAGTTCGCATTGGTTGGCGAAGTTCCTGTGGAGGGAGTTCCGGTTGGTGTGTGGTGTTCCTGAAAGGGCCCCTGTGGGTGGCGTTTGTGGGAGTTCGGGCAATAAAGGAGTACCTATTTGAACCTACAAGTGCCTCGTGGCCGCTCCGTTATTTTGTGCCCAGCCAGACTGCAGCAGAGGAGGCAGGATTCAAAATAAGATTTCCCTGATTGCAAATTTTATATATACTCTTGCAAAAACAACCCACTGCCCCAAACCGGTGGGTTGGATCCTGCTCTGGTCCTGCCTTGAATACCTATGTGACTGTGAGCCTCTCTTTTGCTATCTATAAAATAGGGATGATAGCAGAGGAAAGATTAAGTGTTATAGTTAAGTGATATTGTGCATGTACATGATAAGATGCTGTTAAAGTTTAAAGGGCCACATATAATAGATATACCAATAGGTATAGGTTGGTAGGTAGATAGATAGATATAGATACAGACATAGATATAAATATAGGTAATCTCCAAGGTCATATTGACAGCTAATAGCAGAGTACAGTACACTATTATCATTTCTGTTCTTGAGAAGC
Source organism: Urocitellus parryii (assembly GCF_045843805.1). NCBI lineage: Eukaryota > Metazoa > Chordata > Mammalia > Rodentia > Sciuridae > Urocitellus > Urocitellus parryii. Next base: position 16,559,135 of record NC_135541.1, read on the forward strand.
TGAGGCAGGAGGATCACAGTTTGAAGCCAGCCTGGGCAATTTAGCAAGAACCTGCCTCAAAATAAAAAATAAAAATACTTGGATATGGGGCTGAGGCTGCAGCTCAGCAGTAGCACACTTGCCTGGCATGTGTGAGGCATTGGGTTCAATTCTCAGCACCACATATAAATAAATAAAAAATAAAGTTCTATCAACAATTAAAAAAATATGTAAAAAAATACTTGGATATAGTTCAGTGATAGGGTGCCCCTGGGTTCAATCCCCAGTGTTGCAAAAAATTTAATAAAAATAAAAAAATAAAACCTCATATAAGAGTTTACCGTAAAAGATTTAAGCATTGCAAGTCTGTATAAAGCCTCCTAACTTTAACAAGATACCCAGGTGAGGCATCTGTACAGTGAAGTTTGGGAAGCTCTTTCTAAAAGGTAGTGTTAGAGTACAAAATTCCTTATACCTTCCTGCCTCACTCTTGGACCAGGGGTAATTACAGGTAACAGTATGGTATGTTGGAATTTTATCTCTACAAGCCATTTCTTGTTCATTATTTTATTTGATGCTCACAGGGAACAGGCCAGATATCAACATCCTCGGGCTTGGCAAAGCCAGGTGGCTTGGCTTGTCCAAAGTCCCTTGGGCAATACAGGAAAGAGCTTGGATTAGAAACCAGATGACCAGGGTTAGGGATGAAGCTCAGTGATAGAACTTTATTTAATATCAAGGCCCTGGGTTCGAACCCCAGTATCACAACAGCAAACAAACCAACACCCCCTCACACACAAACTCCAGAAAGAAACCAGATGGCCACCTCCCACCTGGGTGCTCCCACCCAAGGTCCTGGGGCCCAGATTTCTCTAACACATGCTAATTAGGGCTTAATTCCTTTGGAGTGGGGCCTGAGCCTTACCACCTGCAGTCAATTCCAAAGAAAACTGTGGTTCCTATTCGCTTATGGTATGTGTATTATAACATCCTCCTTCCCGGGCCTCAAGTCAGCCAGAATGACCTCAGCCAGGTGCAGTGGCATGTGCCTATATTCCTAGATACTCAGGAGACTGAGGCAGGAGGATCACTTGAGCCTAGAAGTTGAAGGTCAGCCTGGGTAACATAGTGAGGGAGTGGGGGGATGGGGGCTGAGGGTGTATATCCATGGAAAAGCCCTTGTCTAGCATGTGCAGGGCCCTGGATTTGATCCCCAGCAAACCACACACACACACACACACACACACACACACACACACACACCAAAAAGAAAGAAGAAAAAGAAAAAATCCCCACTGCACACAATAGTTGCAAGGATACAGTGAGGCAAGCATTTGATGGGCCAGGTGCCTAGCTGACATTCTCCAAGTGCTTCCTGGTTGACTCATCCTGCCCATGGTCTGAGTACATACTGGCACATCTTCCATATTCCAGGCACTGTTCTAGGTGCTCAGGACACAGAAGGGAACAAGACAGGCTCTGTGCTCTCATGAGCTGACACTGTACACTGGAGAATGGATGATGAGCAAGCCAGCAAGATAACTCCATTTTTGGAGTGCTCCAAAGAAAATAAAACTGGAGAAGGCCATAGCTAGTGACCAGATCAGGGAAGGTTTCTTTGAGGAGGTGACCTTTGGGTTAAGGCCTGAATGAGGAGAAACAAACAACAGTATGATGACAGGGGAAGACTGGGCACGGCTGGGGAAGACGCCCTGTGAAGAGAATGAGCCATGGCTGAGGAGGCAGAACTGGGCTTAGCAGCAGATGAGGTCACAGAGATCCAGGCTTCCACAATGAGGTCACGGGAGCCCAAGGAGGAAGAGCCACCTGCTTGGATCTCTAGCACTCTCTGCGGTTCTTTCCACAATCCTGGCCACCTCTGAAGTCAGGTCTTGGGGGATATGTGCACACACACACACACACACACACACACACACACCCAACAGAAGGAAGTGCCAGGGAGGCTGGCATGAGTTTCGGTTGTACACACTTGCTAGAAACTGACAACTGAAATGAGTCTCCATCACCAGTTTTGGAGGTGGGGAAATGTTCACTGTGAGCTGATGTCACATGGGCCAAATTGCTCAGTTTTTGTGGCTAACTGACAAACAGCCTACTTGAAGCAGGGAAATATCTCCCGTCAAGGTCAGGGAAGTGAGGAACCACAAGAAGGACAAAGGCCTCTTGCTGCATTAGCCTGGCCAAACTAGCCTGAGGCTCAGATACAGATGTGACCCACTCAGCATGTGTCCAGTAGCTGTGCCCACCTACTAATCGGAATGGGGCAGTTTGATCTTTTACTCTAGCTTAGGGTTTTGCCCCACTATAGGAATAATTTCAAATACATTAGGGATCACAATATATGTGAAAGGGTTAAATTCCACCCATTATAAGCAAAGACTCAGTTTGAATTTAAAAAAAAATGCAGACATATGTTGTCAACATAAAAAGCACATCTAAAATAAAATGGCAGGCTGGGGCTATAGCTCAGTGGTAGAGTGCTTGCCTTGCATGTGTGAGGCACTGGGTTCAATCCTCGGCACCACATAAAAATAAATAAAGATATTGTGTCCAACTACAACTAAAAAAAAGGATTTAAAAAATAAATAAAATGGAATTGTTTTTACTCCCTTAGCAATCATGACTCTCTGGGAGGGGAGCTGAGCCATAGGCTACCTCCCACCATTGACCATGGGATCTCAGACACGTTGGCCTCCAAGCCTTAGTTTCCCTATCTTTAAAATAGGATGATGATCAAAACCTCCCAGGGCTGTGGTGAGGATGACTGTACAGTGTACATGGGAGGGGTAATGATTTGCTTAATCAGTCATTTACACTTTAGTGTGAACAAGTTTCAGATCCTTTTCTGAAGGTTTAGATCAGTAGAGGTGAGCAAGAGCTCAAGAAGATCCAGGAGGAAAAGTCAAGAGAGTCAGGGGCCTGTCCTGGAATCACATGGAATATCCTGTGGCTTGGGTGAGGTCCTGGCTATCCAGCCCTGAAACCAACAGAAGCAGCCCAGACTTGGGTGAGAGATGTTGACTATGTGCTGTGAGTGACCCAGGAAGTGGAGGAGGAAGAGACAGCAGAAAAGTGAGGATATCTTAGCCTTCACCCTAATCTTAGCCTTCACCCTAATCTTAGCTAGAAGCACAGGATTTAGGGAACGGGCCAGACCTGTTCAATCCTCCTTCAATAAGCAGTCATTAAAGCTGCTCAGTCTGGGTACACATGAGAAGCCCTCTTTGTTTGACCTGTTCTTGGGATTCCTTTCTCAGTATGATGTCAAGAATATTTTTGTCATTTCATCTTCCCTTGGTTTGGAGCTGGGTGTAAAGGGAGTAAAAACAATGTTTACTCCCTTTTGTTAAGGGAGTAAAAACAATGCCATTTTATTTATTTTTTAAATCCTTATTTTAGTTGTAGATGGACGAAATATCTTTATTTATTTTTATGTGATGCCGAGGATTGAACCCATGTCAGTGAACAGGACCACTCCCAGCTGCTTGAGCTGCCACCCTGAATCCAGAATTACTGTGGGCTCACCCACACCGGAAACTTAGCCCACACTGAAATCACCTTCCTTCTTCTCTGATCTAGTACTCGAAGACTTTGTTGCTGCCCATATCCCATGGGGTTTTTGCTGGTGTTCATTAGTTATTTCTTCCAACTCATTTGGGGTACAAGTCTCCTCCAGTAAAAATTTTTGTATGTGTTCCACTGGCAGATGACAGGATCTGGCTATAGCAATGGGCTCAGAGAGTGACCTTGTTTGCCTGGAGTCACACAGCCCATAAATGGCTCCAGAGCGTGAGCACTAACCTCTATTCACTCTTGCCTTTGCTTGAAAACCAGCACCCTAGTCTGAGCATCTTGAGGGTCATGAAGCCCCATCCCCCATACGGCCACTATGGATGCTGGGGTGGGCAATAGAAAGGGTCTTGCCAAGGGGCACGGGTCAGGGATGGAGGAAGCCTTTTCTCTGCTCAATGCCATCCTGGTCAAAGCCCGGCTGTTGGGCCCTCCTTCTTGAACCTGGGTTCCCAGAGAAGGCCTCCGTCCACCAGTGCAGCATGCCCACCCCAGCCCAGCTTCCTCTGGACTTCTTTCCCATCCAAGCTCACGAAGGGATCAGCATTGAGGGAAGGTCTCTTTTCCTCTGCAGGCAAGTTCTGGCACATCTCTGACCTGCACCTCGACCCCAACTACACAGTATCCAAAGACCCCCTCCGGGTGTGCCCATCAGCAGGCTCCCAGCCGGTGCCCAATGCAGGCCCCTGGGGTGACTACCTCTGTGATTCTCCTTGGGTCCTCATCAATTCCTCCATCTACGCCATGAAGGAGATAGAGCCGGAGCCAGACTTCATTCTCTGGACGGGGTAAGAGCAGTCATGACAGAACTCCCCTTCATGGGGCACCTTCCAACTGGGTCCCTTGTCCTCATATTCTCTTTTAGTTCTCCCATCAGTCCTGTTTCAAGAACTTAAGTAATTTGGCCAAGGGACCCTGGCTGATTCCAAAGACTGCCCTCAACCTCTGTGTTCTGGTCCCAGTGGATCACAGCCTTCACTGGAGCTGGGGACAGGGATATAGCCCATCTGGGCGCCTGAAGGACTCAGGTTTTAAGCTAGGGAGGGATAAGAGAGCTACTCCCTTTGTGTTTTAGGGACTCTAAGCCTGAGAGATCCAAATCCAGGGAAGGAAGAACGGATGAGGATTGAAAGTGGTCCAGCTTCGGGGCTAAGTGTTCTGGTCAGCTGCATGCCACCCCTGGGCTTCCTGGTGGCCCTAGAGTACTTGCGGGTCAGGGTACTACTTGTTTTGGGGAGAGCTGGAGGGGTGATTCCCCTCAGCCACAGAGACTCACTTTCTGTTACTCTGACAAGGATGCAGCTGTAAGACCATCAACTTTCCTGGGCACTTGTCCTCCTCCTCACTCAAGGGCTCCCCATGCCCTTGCCCACTCCCTCATTTGGTGGGTCAACCTGTCACTTGCCCTGGGGTAGACACTGGGGATTGGGGATGGCAAGCACAGACTTGCCTTCAAGGAGCTCACAGTCTTGCAGGAAATGCAAAGAAACCTCCATTTATCACAACTTCCCAGTGAGGAGAGAGGGTCACCTGGGGCATATGGGAGCTTCACAGGACACTTGACCCATGTGGTAGGATTGGAGAGGACATCTTACAACAAGTGGTGAACCAGGGGAGCTGGGGAGAAGGGCTGGAGGGAGCTCAGACTTAGTGTTCATCTGCCAGCTTCCATGGACACTTCTGGAGGGCAAGATGAAGCCCACAATGCCCCTGGCTGTCCTCATTTATAAAGAAGTTTGCTTCTCTGAGACAGCTGCAAACCCTTGCAGAACAGCCCATGGAAATTGGATTTGTTTTCTGTGAGACAAAATAAAGATATTGTGTCCATCTGTAACTAAAATAATAATAATAATAATAAATAAATAAAAATAAAAAGGGCTGGGGATGTGGCTCAGTGGTGAAGTACCACTGGGTTCAATCCCCAGGACCAAAAAAAGAAAAAAATCCAGCATAAATGATTCCATGTCATTCCTGGCCTGTCCCCAAGGGTTTGTCAGGACTAACAGCAATTTTTACTGCCTTAATGAGGCTATCAGAGACATGGTAGGATGTATTATGTGTGAGCATAGCCCCTGGGTATTATGTGTGAGCATAGCCAAGCTGACTGCATTCAAATCTTGGCCCCTCACTTTCTAGCTTATACACTTAGGTACAATTTCTAACCTTTTTGTTCCTTGTTTCTTTATCTGTCAAATGGGCCTAACAATAGAACCTATGTTGTAAGGTTATTATGAGGAACAAATGAATAGATATGGCTATTGTATTAGTCTGTTTTATGTTGCCATAACAAAATACCCAAGATTTGGTACTTTATAAGGAAAAGAAATTTATTTAGCTCACAGTTGTAAAGATTCAAGAGTGTCATACTGGCATCTGCTCAGCTCTGGTGAAGGCCTTCTGGCTACATCACAACATGGTGATGACATCAGGGTGGGAACACATGTGAGAGTGGCAGTCACAAGAAAAGACAGGAAACCAGAGAGACCAGGAACCAAGCTCGCTTTTTTATTTTTTTGTTATTGGGGGACTGAACCCAGGGCACTTTACTCTGTGCTATATCCCTATACCTTTTTATTCTGCATTTTGGGACAGAGTCTTGCTAAGTTGCTGAAGCTGGCCTTGAACTTGCAATTCTCCCTCAGCCTCCCATGTTGCTGGAATTGTAGAAATGTGTCACCAACTGGCAAGCTCACTTTTTTTTTTTTTTTTAATAACAACCCACTCTGGCAGGAACTGGGGTCCTGCGAGAACTACATTAATACCTCCTGAGGGCGCACACCCATGACTTAATTATCTTGCAGTAGGGCTCCCAATCTCTTAAAGGCTGTACCATCCCTCAACATTACCACACCGAGAACCAAGTTTCCAGCACACAAATCTTTGGGGGACACACTCAAACCATATCCAAACTAAGCACAAGCCCAGTACAGTAGAGCACTCCGGTAATCCCAGAGCCTCAGGGAGCTGAGGCAGGAGGATCACAAGTTCAAGGCCAAGTTCAGCAATTTAGTAAGGCCCCTAAGCAATTTAGCAAGACCCTGTGTCAAAGTAAAAAATAAAAAGGGCGGGGCTGGGGTTGTAGTTCAGTGGTAGAATGCTTGCCTAGCCCATGTGAGGCACTGAGTTCAAGCCTCAGCACCGCATAAAATAAATAAATAAATAATAAATACATAAAATAAAGGTATTGTGTCCATCTATAACTAAAAAAAAATTTTAAATAAAAATAAAAAGGGCTGGGGATGTGGCTCAGTGGTTAAGTACCACTGGGTTCAATCCCCAGTACCAAAAAAAGAAAAGAACCCACCATAAATTAAGCCAGCTGTGAGCTCTTAGTAGCAACAGTAGCATTAGTGGTTAGCATTAAGCTAATGAACTTCCCTGGGTGAGAACCTGGACAGCCATTGCCTCACTGTTCGGTCTAGCCAAGAGGCCTCAGGATATAGATTGTCTGGATTACCCTGCCTCCTGCTACCCTCCCGGAACTCTGCCTGTCACCATTCTCCTTCCTTCTCCCCTCACCCTGCTGAGATTTTTAGGTGAACCCAAGAATTTAGGTCAGTTGAATGGGGGACAAAATGGCCTCGGCATGCCCTAGAGAAGATCTGAACCCTGCACAAAACAGAGATGCAAACATGTTTCTGCAACGATGTGATTCAGCCAATGGGGGCCCTCACCAGAAACTGCACCAGACTGTTTGGACCACCAGTCTCCAAAACTATGAGCTAAATAAACCTCTTTTCTTTAGAAAGTAATAATGCTAATAACTAATATTAATGACAACCTAACAGATGCTGTTAATACATTATGTATGTTATACATACACATGTGTGTGTGTGTGTGTGTATATATATATATTTTTTTTTTCATCTCTATTGAAGTCTCATCAATACTCTGAGTTGGTGCCTATTATCCCCTGTTTTAGAGATGAGCTAGGCTGGAATTGTAGCTCAGTGGTAGAATGCTTGCCTGGCACACATGAGGCACTGGGTTCAAACCTCAGCACCAAACAAACAAACAAATAAATAAATAAAGATGAGCTAATAGAGGCTCAGAGAGGTTAAGAACCAGGCCAGGGACCTACAGCAGGCAAATGGCAGAGCCCATGTTAGAACGCTTTTCTGTCTCTGCTCCAGCCTGACCATTCCCCTTCATGTGGATATGTGAAGCCCAGTTCCACAACTTTCTTGTCACTGCAGTGTTGTCCCTTCCTCTTCTTTTGTCCCTTTCTGCGTTTCCTACCCCCACTGTCTCTGTGGTGTTTTTCAGTGATGACACGCCTCACGTGCCCAATGAGAGGCTGGGAGAGGCAGCTGTGCTGGAAATTGTGGCGCGCCTGACCAGCCTCCTCAGGGAGGTCTTTCCAGGTAAGACTCTGCCATTGATTGGTCCCTGAACTCCAGATAGTGCCCGGCACAGGGGCACAACAGCAGCAGTGAGGCTTTTCTCCTCTGACCATGATGGCTGCTGCCCAGGTCCTGTGCCAGGTGCTTCACAGTGACCATTTCTTACCTTCTGCACAATCCTGCAAGGGACGCGGAAGGAGATGCCTGTGTTTTACTACCTTCTGCTCCTTCTTTGTGAACACTAGACTCAAACCTTTCTCATTTGTCTACACTTTTGTGGTGTCTTTGGGTAAGCATCATGTGGCTTACACACATGTCCTACTGTGTCCCTGGAGTCGGCATTTGTTGTCTTCAAACCGTCCAGGCTGCCAAGGCCTCTGGGAAAAGCTGATTTCTAGCCAAGGTGCTGTCTGTGTGCTTTCAAGGCCTTGTGAGCCTGGCAGAACAGACAGGGATGGAGATGGAGTGAGGCAATGACTTTGGGGCACATAACAGGGAGGAGAGGGTCTATGCCCCATCTCATGTTGAATATGTGTGTCAGGGGCTCTGCCAAATGCAAGGTCCTGGGGCCTGAATCCAGTCCACAGGCTGCCAGCTGGGGATTTGAGATAGCTGCCTATACCCTCTTCAGTTCTAGTACAGCTGCTCCTTCTAAAAGTCTTAGTCATGGGTCCCCAGAATCCAGATATGGAACAATGATAATAAAAATAAGTAACAGTTGCATTAATAACTGAGCCAAGTGTCCACACTGAGAATTTCACATCTTAGCTCATTCATTGTCATGATAGTCCCAGAGAGGGAAGCTCTTACCTGCTTACCTTTACTACTGAGCCTTTGGGTCAAGTCCACTGGTCAAGGTCATGTGGCAAGGGTGAGGCCCTAAGTCCTAATCTGAACTCTGTTCTTATCATCACTCCCTCTGCCTCCTCCCCTTAACATAAAACAACTAGGTCAAAGAGATGCCTGGAAGCTTCCAGCTTATTTAACTCAACCTCTTCCAGTTTATTTAACTCATGCCCAAACCAGATGCATTTGGGCTTATTTATCTTTCAGCAGATGTTACTACTTAGGATCAAACCAGGACATCCTCCTCACCCAGCAGCAATAGGTACTATTACGCCCAATCATACATAGGGAACTATGGCTCCGAGCTAGTCACTTTCTAGGGAAGAATTCACATTCAGGTCCAATTTGAGCCTCTTTCCTCTGCTCCACGTGGAACTTCTATAATAGAAGTGAAATAATGAATAAGAAAATGTTTTTTTTTGACTCTGATTTAACACACAAATATAAATGATAAGATTTTGTAGTCTATGTCACCCTGGCACATTTATTAAATTTCCTAATATCTAAGATGTCACTGACTAAGTGATATGTCATTATTTTATGTATGGCCAAGTTGAGAATGGCATAGTGGCTTTCTCATGACCATCATGGGAAGATACAACTCACTTTTAGAGATATTAAAATGAGACCAGAATTGAAGAGAAGAAATGAAACATCATCTTATTGGAGAATTATAATAACAGAGGCCAAACAGAACACCCCCATTTTAAATAAGTAAGGTCAAACAATTTGTTCGAGAGAAAGTAAGGGTTCTGGAACTGTAGCTCAGTGGTAAAGCACTTGTCTAGCATGTACCAAGCCCTGGGATCAATCTCTAGCACCCCAAAAATTATTTTAAAAAAAGAGGAGGAAAGGACACAGTTAGAGATTTCGTGTTCTATATCACCTGTATGACCACCAGTCACTGAGGACACTGGCCCTGCCTTGCTAGCATGCAGGTTTATAAAATTAAAAACAACAACAAAAACCAGAACCTAATTCTTACTCTGCCACATTCTGACTGGGTATTCTCATCTAGACTCTGTTTTCTTCCTGTGAATAAAAGAGAACACTGGGAACTGTCTCTGCCCCCTGGGCTGTTATGGTGATGAAAAAAGGTAACCCATTTACTCATTTGATTAATCAACAAATATTTATTGAGCATGTACTATGAGTGAGACACCACTATAGGGGCTGGGGATAGGACAATAAACAAGATACCAGGTCATGCCCTTGATGGAGCCATCATGTCCAGTTGTGCCAAGGCAGTGGGGTAGGTTGCTGAAAGGCCATATGAAGTCTTGCAAGACATGCAATTTGTTGGGGGAAAGTTTACAAGAGATGAGTGACTGCTCCAAGGAAGTTCAGAGGCGACAGGCTGTCAGATAGCACCTCCTCCCTCAGGGCACTTTGTCAAGCAGCGCCTCCTCTCCCCTGTGGCATTTGTCCAGTGTCCTGTCTGGCTGAATGACACAGATCCTTTCCACAGTACTCTCAGTTCTGCACCTGTCCCACTCAGAGAGGAGTTTTATATTTTGGGCTGCAGAAGCAGTGACATCATCGGCATTAGCTTAGCTTGCCTGTCTGATCAGCATCCTCAGGGGCAACTGTCCTGATGTAAGTGCAAGAGAGCTTTCTACTGAGTGCCCTAGTCCCCAGTGTGTGTAAGAGAAAGCCAGTGTCCTTCAAGATATATGTATCTGAAACTTCTGGCTGAGGCTTCCTGTCATTGTTCCCTTAACTTGGCTAGGTTCTTGGGAACAGAAAGGGAGCATTCAGGGACATGATGTTTCACTGTTGCCTTTTTCTTTAGGGATGATACAGGACCTTATGTTTGCAAAGAGCCTGGAACTTGGCAGGAGTTAAAAAAAAAAAATTGAAGAGATTCCTTCCCTTCTCATCTGCCTTTGGGACTCTGGGGTTTGTGCTTTTTCTTAAAATAATTCTTGCCTTTTTTTCCTTCACTTTTTTTTTTGCAGAGCTGGGGATTGAATCCAGGGCCTTGCTCATGGTAGGCAAATGCTCTACCACTGAGCTGCACCCGCAGCCCTTCCCAGGATTCTTAGTGGCTGTTGGCATGTACTTTAGAGAGCCGCTTCCAGGCAGTTAGGGTAAACCATTAAACAACCGCCTCCTGATGCAGAGCTCTTTGCATTTCCAGATCTTGTAGGTTATACATGGCAATGGGTTTGTTAGAGGCATTTCCCAGCCTGGAATTGAAGGCTTCTGTTTCTCACGGTGGTTCAAGGTCACTCCCTGGGATGTATCAAACTTGTATATGAGCAAGGCCCATGTCTCTGAGAACAAGAGGGTCTCCCCCTTGTTCTAGAGGAGTTTTTATTCATTATCAAATATTTGTTGTGCACCTACTGTGTGTCAGACATAGAGCCTAAAATAAAATAAAAGCAGTAGTAAGGCTGTTAACAAGGAGGAAATAAGTCCGCTGAGCTCTCCTATACCCACTGTACATATTCACAGGCCAATTCCTCAGGGAGGCATCTCCTAATCCCCTACTTTCAGACCTTCATTATCACTCCCATAGCAAGTAACCTGCCCCCCCCCCAACCCTTTTTAAACAGCGCTCATATCTCTAATTACTCAGTACCTAGTAACTTACTGTGCTGCAGATCCTCTGGGACTGCGAGTGAGAACCTGGTTCCCAGATCTATGCATTGACACATAGTAGGTGCTTAATAAAAATTTGTTGACTTCATGAATGTGGGAAATTTCTAAGTCCTCCCAGAGTGAATGAGGCTGCTCCCCTAACAGTAAGATGGATCTGGAATTGACAAGGTATCAAGTGGCTGATGATGATAATGAATTATTTAGACCCTCCCACTTTCCCCTTATCATCTGGGGCCTCCTTTATGACCAGAAAATTTTCTGCTGGGAATGGGTTTAGGGGCTGGGATCAGGCAACTCACTGCTCTTCCTTCCCAGACTTGATCAAAGTTCAGCCAGATTTTATCAAATGTGGTTTTTTAATACTTATTTTTGTGTTTTCTTCATCTGTTGTTGTTCTATCCCATCAGCTCCAATGGCCAGTAGTCAACTGAAAATGGCTAACTCCATCAAGTCTTTTACATATTTAAAAAAATTTTTTGCAGTTGTAGATGGACAGAATGCCTTTATTTTATTTGTTTATTTTTATGTGGTGCTGAGGATGGGAACCCAGTGCCTCACACATGCTAGGCAAGTGCTCTGCCACTGAGCTACAGCCCCAGCCCTCTTTTGCATATTGTAAAAATATTTCTTCCTTTCCTCCCAGACACTAAAGTCTACGCAGCTTTGGGAAATCATGACTTTCACCCTAAAAACCAGTTCCCAGCACAGAGCAACAACATCTACAATCACGTAGCAGAATTATGGAGACCATGGCTTAGTAACGAATCCGTCACTCTCTTCAAAGAAGGTACAAAAGCCATTTGCTACTGTAAGGAGCACTTACTGTATGATCTAATTTCATCTTCACAACAATTCCTTGAAATAGGTACTGATTTTATCCTTATTTTACAGATTAGGAGATTGAGGCCTGAAAGTATCAAATCACTTGATTGAGGTTGCACAGCTTAGCAAAGGCAAGCTTGAGAGCAGAATCCAGGACAGACTCCAAAGTTTGCGCTTTTAACCTCACAGTATTAATGATGATCATAAGCCAATAGATATTCAGCATTTACTGTATGCCAGCGTCTCTTAAGCACAGTTCTAAAATCTTCACAGCAACCCTAGGAAGGAGCTGACCTTCAGCTCAACCTGGTTTGACCCTTGCCACCATTGACATTGTGGCCTGGATGATTCTTTCTTATAGAGGGCCATCCTCTCTGAGAGTATTGTAGAGTATTTAGTCTCAACCCTGGCCTCTACTCACTAGATGCCACTCACACACCAGTTGTGACAACTAAAAATTTCTCCGAACATTGTCAAATGTTCCCTGGGTCAAAACTTTCCTGGTTGAGAACCACTGGTCCAGAGACCCAGCCAGCCCCAGGGGTGCCTGACCCTTTTCTTCCCTTTCCTCTGTCTCCGGCTGCTGGGACTCCCCATGGGTCTAAACCAACCACAAGTCTGCAGCGCAGAAGCCCATTGCTTTAGTCTGAACAGGTCAGCTCCTGGAACAGATAGCTGAGTGGAGGAGGGTCAACAATGGATCCGAATGGCAAACACATTATTATTATTTCCATTAGAAGATGAGGAAATTAAGGCATAGAGAGGTGAAGTAACTTTCTCAAGTTGCACAGCTAATGAATGACAGAGCCCCTGGTCTTACTCCTCGCTGCCCCTGGGAAGGTGGGAAGGAGAAGGTGGGAGAGTGAGGTGGAATCCGTCAGGAGCCCCCTTCAGGTTCTCCCTGTCTGTGACATCCTAGGTGCCTTCTATTCTGAGAAGCTGCCAGGTCCGAGCAGGGCGGGGCGAATCGTGGTCCTCAACACCAACCTGTACTACAGCAACAATGAGCAGACAGCTGGCATGGCTGACCCGGGCCTGCAGTTCCAGTGGCTGGAAGATGTGCTGACCAATGCGTCCCAGGCTGGGGAGATGGTGAGTGCTCCTGCTTCTTTCTCCCTCTCTTCTGGGTTACTTCCTGAACAAGTTTCCCACTTGGCACAAACTCATCTGCCCACACTGAGATGCACACATCTTAGAAGGGGCCGCTTCTACTCCCACAACAGCCCTGTGGGCTAGGAGGGTCCTGGGTCCTGGAGCCTGTGTAGATGAAGACCTTGAGGCCCACGGGAACAGTGATGGTCCCAAATCACCCAGTAAATGATGGAGCGGAGGTAGAACCCCAGTCTCTAGACCCCAAGTTCAGAGCTCTTTCCACTGCTACTACACCACCCTGGCCACCTGTACTGTGCACTAGATCTCAGGGGGATGCCCTGGCCTTGAGATATGTCCATCTAGTCTGCTGGGATGGCACTTCAAGGACTGGCACAGTGTCTCATGTGCCTGAGTTCTTGCATTGCCCAGAATGTCCCAGGAGGATATCACAGTTGGTGCTCATGAGCACTCATGATGCCAAGCTCAGTGCTTTTTATGGATGATCTCATTTAACTCTGAAAACTCCACCAGGTAGCTGCTATTCCAGATGAGAGACAGCTGACACTCAGAGAGTGACACAGCTGGTGTCCAAGCAGCAGTTTGATTCCAAAGCTCATGTTCTTAATCCTGTCCCCTGTTCTGTCTCCTGCAAAGGTGGCGGAGTAGCCAGGGATTATTAACCAAGTGACTCAGGGAGTGTAAGACATGAACATACATGGCTCAAGCTCTCTGAGAAGACTAGTCTTAAAAGGAACAGGAAGGCTTCATGGAGGAGGTGATTTTGGAGCAATGTTCGGAAGTAAGGGTAGGATTTATAGAAAACAAAAAGTGTTCTCCAGTTGGTACGCATAGCATGGACAAAGACACAGAGGTGGGAAGGCATGTGGCACACCTGTTTTGGGGTATAGAGCAAATGTCAGGGGAGAGAATGGGAGGAATGTCAGGGACGAGATTCTTGTGAGCTGCCACCTGCCTTTGGGGGAGATGGGCAGTTTTTTTTTTTAATATTTATTTTTTTGTTTTAGATGGACACAATATCTTTATTTTATTTTTATGTGGTGCTGAGGATCAAACCCAGTGCCTCATGTGTGCCAGGCAAGCGCTCTACCATTTGAGCCACATCCCAAGCCCCGAGATGGGCAGTTTTAAGAGGTAGAAATGAGGATCCGGAGAGAACATCTCTGTCCCGGACACCTCTTCCTTGCAGGTGTACATTATTGGCCACGTGCCCCCCGGCTTCTTTGAGAAGACACGGAACAAGCCGTGGTTCCGGGAGGACTTCAATGAGGAGTACCTGAAGGTGGTCCGGAAGCACCATAGAGTCATAGCAGGGCAGTTCTTTGGGCACCACCATACCGACAGCTTCCGGATGTTCTATGATGATGCAGGTACTCGATCTGGAGGGCAAATGCCAGCATGCCCCCCTCCTTCTCTCACCAACCTCTCTCAGTCCCACTTTCTCTCTCCTAAAAGGTGCCCCCATAAGCGTCATGTTTCTCACACCTGGGGTCACCCCGTGGAAAACCACATTACCCGGAGTCGTCAACGGGGCCAATAATCCAGGCATCCGGGTGTTGGAGTATGACCGAGCCACACTGAAGCTTCAGGTCAGGGGCCCTGGGTCTGCTGGGGCCAGAGGAGGAGGGTGGGAGGGACTTCCTTAACTCTCAGCCAGCCTGCTTACCTGCTGCTGACCCTTGAGCCTCAGGAAGGTCAAGCTACTTCCACTCTTCTCATGATCAGGTTCAGAACCCTGGAGCTGCCTGCCACTAAAGCAGGTCAGTTCTTCCCCAAATCCCCCTTCGTCCAGGATGGTTGCCATAGCCTCCTTCCCTGTCTTCCTGCCTCCCACCCTGACCTGCATGTAATAACCCATCCACTACACAAAAAGAAGGGATTCATCTCTCTGAAGCACTGCTTTCATCCACATGAGTGGGATGCCTTGGAGCAAGCCTGATATCCCAGCAACTTGGGAGGCTGAGAGAGGAAGATAGCAAGTTCGAGGCCAGCCTTGGCAACTTAGTGAGGCCCTAAGCAACTTAACAAGACCCTGTCTCAGACATAAAAAGTGCTGGGGATGTAGCTCAATGGTAAAGTGCTTCAGCATTCAAGCAATCCCAGTAACAAAAACAAACAAGAAACTCTCCAAATGGCATTCCAGTGCCCTCAAGACAAAGTTGGATCTCCTTGGCTTGGTATTTGAGGCTTCCCACACTCTGATCTCAAGTCCATTGCCCACTTCTTCCCTAATACTGAGTAGGCTCTAGGCCCTAACTTGTCAAACAAGCCCTCACCTCCTAAGATGGCTATGATTGTTGAAATGCCAAAGAAATACTATTCCTTCATCTGTTCAACAAAATGTTGAACATGAAGCCTCTGTGATATGTCTTGTTCTGGCTCAGGAGATGCATATGACAGCTAAACAAGCTTGCTGCCCTTTTAGACCTGATGTTCTTTTTTTTTTTAATATTTTATTTTTTTTTAATTATCGGCAGACACAACATCTTTGTTTGTATGTGGTGCTGAGGATCGAACCCGGGCCGCACGCCTGCCAGGCGAGCGCGCTACCGCTGAGCCACATCCCCAGCCCTGAGACCTGATGTTCTGACAGGAGAGAGATAATAAATGAATAGGTTAAAATTGAGTAGGGACAGAGAGTAGAGCCAGGAAGAAAAAACGGAAGGAGGAGAAGGGTAGTGATGGTAAAGGGTTTTGTGTGCTCTTAGGAGGAAAGGGTCATAGGTAAGGTGACATTTGGGTTCTGAATCAATTGAGAGATTGAGCCAGGTGGACATCTTGGGAAGACAAAGGGAACAGCAAGTGAGAGGCCCTGGGGTGGGAACGTGCTGGGCGCATTAGGGGAAGAGCCCAGGGTGGCCACAGTGGAAGGCACAGGGAAGAGTGGAAGGGGTGAGGCCAGGTCATGCAGGGCACAAGGAAGACTCTGAATTGGGAGGGTTTTGGACAGAGCAAAAAAAATATTCTGATACAGTTTTATAGAATCACCACGTATGATGTGCCAAGAACAGGTCACCAGGGCCAAGGGGAGAAGTAGAGGGGCAGTTAGGACATAAGTGTCACAGAAACCAACTGCAAGATGATGGTGGTTTGGGCCAGGGTGGTGGAAGGGCACTGGTGAGAAGTGTCTGATCCTGTAGGTATTTTGGAAGCAGAGTAGCTAGAATTTGCTAGTGGACTGGTGTGGGATATGGGGCGTGTCAGAGACGAATGGAGGATTCTGAGGCATTTGGCCTGAGCACTGAGAAGATGAGGTTTCTGGTTACTGAGACAGGGTGACTGCAGGAAGGTGAGGTTTCAGAGAGAAGATCCAGTTTGGCATCCAAGTAGAAATGGCTGGGAGAAGCCAGGCATGGAGGCAACTGTCTGTAATTCCAGTGACTTGGGAGGTTGAGGCAGGAGGAACATAAGTTTGAGGCCAGCCTGGGCAAATTGATGAGACCTTGTCTCAAAAATAAAAAAAATAAAAAAGGAAGGAAAAAGCTAGTTGGAGGAGGGCATTTACAGTCAGGGACAGGATGAAATCATTTAGGTTCTTGATTCTCCTGCAGAGAAAGAAGCCTGAGGAATTTTAAAGTGTGGCTTGGGGCTAGGGTATAGCTTAGTGGTAGAGCACTTCCTAGCATGTGCGAGGCCCTGGGTTTCATCCCCAGCAGTGTAGCCTATTGTCCACGTTGGCATTTAGCTTCTCCTTTTGTAAGTACAAGTGATAATGTAATGTTCCCAGCTTGTCAGCTCTCATCCATACATGGCAGATCTTTGGTGGCCACAAATTTAACTGGAAATGGTCTAGGACCTTTCAGATTCTAGACCTGAAGATGCTTCTGGGCCCTAAGGAGTCTTGCTTGAATGTATTCTACATCCCTATCAACTACAGTTCTACAACCTCTGTCAACTGGCTACTCCCTTCTAGAACAGAAAATGCAGTGGGGTAAACAACCTGGGTCCCAATTCTACCCATGCCACTATATGACCCTGGTCAAGTGAATTAACTTCTTTAGGCCTTCCATTGCCTCATTAGTAAAATGGGGGTAATAAGCCCAGTTACCTCATCAGAGGATGTCTGCCAAGCATACCTGGTAGGTGGCTACACATTCACTAATAGCAGTCATTATTACGACTATAAAGAATCTAGGGGTAAATGCAAGGTATAGAATTAGGGGTGCAACTAAACAACTGCTCACCTGACCCTGTGCCCGCTCTTCAGGACATGGTGACCTACTTCATGAACCTAAGCCTGGCGAACTCGCAGGAAAGCCCACGCTGGGAGCTAGAGTACCGGCTGACTGAGGCCTATGAGGTGCCAGATGCAGGCACCCGCTCCATGCACGATGCGCTGACCCGCATCGCCACCAACCAGGGCACACTGCAGCGCTACTACGTCTACAACTCAGTCAGCTACGACTTGGCATCCTGTGGTGAGCCTTGCCGCACAGAGCACGTGTGTGCCATCCAACAGGTTGCCTTCGAGGCCTATGCCACCTGCCTACAGGCTTTCGCCACTGCGCCTGCGCCCCTGCTGCCACTCCTGCTGGCCTCATATCTGGGCCTGCACGCACTGTTAGCACGGTGACTTTAGTTGTCCCCGTGCTTAGCTCGCCTTCCTCCTGGCAAATTGGAGCAGCATCACCCCCTGGACTGCACCCCCATTTCCCCGCATCCAAGGGGAGTAAACTAGACTGGGACTGCCGGATCAAGAAAACGAAGCCCCAAAGACTCCTCCAGAAGCACATTTCTTTAAAGTTTCACGTCTTATCCACAAAACAATGCTCATGGTGCATTTTATTCTGTACATTATTCCTTTTAATATGTAAATGATGTTTAAAGTGGGTCACTTGCAGTTACAAGTGCACTCAATCACCTGACGAAATGAACCACCATGTCCGTCCTGTGCTCCTGGTGTATCCCCTGCTCAAGTCTAAACTGAGCACCTGTAGTTTGCAAAAATACCGCATTTGGGGTCAGAATATGTCTTTCCCTCCCCGCGCCCCGCCCTCGTTTGGGTTTGCAATAATGTAAACGTAAAGGATCATGGTTGTTGCCTGGACTTTAGGTTCTAGTTTTCCCGCCATTCTCTCCTTCTGGAGTCTCCAGGCTCCTGAATGTAAAACCAGTCAATTAGAAGCCAGCCAAGCGAAAGGCATCGGTCTTCCCGGCCCTCGCAGCTCCACTGAGCTGGTCCGGGAAACCCCAAGGGCTGGCGACAGGACCAGATTCGGGGGCGCCATTTGGGATGCGGAAGGGCTGGCTTGGGGGCTCGGGCAATACTCCAGCTTCGCTCCTCCCCGGACGGGGCGGGATTGGGAAGTCCCGCCCAGCAGGCCCGGCCCGGGGCTGCCCTAAGGGCTGCTCCCGCCTCCTTCCTGCGACCGCGACCCTGGGATTGAGTGTGGGTCCCAGGGGCAAGGGGAGGGAGCGGGCAGAGGCAGGCGGGTCATGCCCTGGTCGTCCCGCGCCGTTCTCCTTCGGGATCTGATCTTGGGCGTTTTGGGCACCGCCGCCTTCCTGCTCGACTTGGGCGCGGACCTGTGGGCCGCCGGCCAGTATGCGCTCAGCGGCCGCTACCTATGGGCCGCGCTGGTGCTGGCGCTGCTAGTCCTCGCATCGGTAGCGCTGCAGCTCTTTAGCTGGGTCTGGCTGCGCGCCGACCCGGTTGGTCTGCACGAGTCGCAGCCTCCCGGCCGCTGCTTGGCGCTGCTGCACTTCCTGCAGCTGGGCTACCTGTACAGGTGAGCGCTGCGCTCTCGGAAAGGGGAGGGAGATCGGTACCTCCTGCACCTGGGCTACTAGTAGTAGAGGCGAGACTCCTGACACCCTGAAGGGGGTGGGAGGAGAGGATGGACGCCAGAAGAGGAACCAGATCTCAGCAGCTGAGCCTCCAGACCCTTAAGGAAAGAGAATCCAGGTCTAGAGTCCCCAGAGCTTATCTAGCCCTACCCTTCAGGTTCCGGTGAAGGAAAGCGGTGTTCAGGGAAGAGGGAAAGAGGGCTTCGCAGTCAGATTTTCTGGAGTCCGTGTCTGGCTATGCCACCTGTGACTTCCTTTCTGCGTTTCTCTGAGCCTCAGTGTTCTCCTCTATAGAAAGAGGCAGTTGCAGAGAGAGAGGTCTGGCAGGCAGGTCAGTTGTGAGGAGTCAATGGAAGGAGTAGGAAGGTACCTCAGGCTGTGCTGGCACTGTTCAGCGCTGCTGTTCCTTTTAATCCTGAGCAGGGCCTTAGGCAGGTCACTGACCTCTCAAGATCTGTTTACTCATTGCTGCAATGCCTACTTCTCTTTTGTGAGGATTAAATGAAATGACACCTGTAAATTGTCCTGGCACAGTGTAAGCATCCAACAAATGTCAGCTAGCTTCATGATTATGTGGGCCACCCTGTGAGTTTCAGCAGCCCTGAACCCCCAGAGCATGCTCATTCCCTCTCTCCTTTTCTTTCCCAGTTGTGTGTTTCTCCCTCAACACTGGCTTCCCATCCCCAGATGGAGCAAGAGGGCAGAGGTGTGCTGGGCTCCCTAATGAACTCCTGTAATCCCAGTGATTTGGGAGGCTGAGGCAGAAATATCAAACATTTGAGGCCAGCCTCTGCAACTAAGCGAGCCCCAAAGCAACTTAGTGAGACCCTGTCTTAAAACGAAAAATAAAAAATAAAAGGACTAGGGATGTGGCTGTGGTAAAGTGCTTCTGGTTCAATCCCCAGTACCATTAAAACAACAACCACAACAAAGAGATCATGCAGTTTGACTTATCTAACACCCCTGGAGCCAGCCAGGGCTGGGCACAGGCTGGGTCTCGGAAAATATGTGCAGACTATGCTCCTTTTTAGAATTAGCAGGGGCCTGTAGAGACAGCGAAACTGAAATCAAAGGGTCAAAGCCATGCCATGAAGTCAGGACTTCATTGTGTGGTCTGGGTTAGGATGGCTGGAGGCGAAATCTGCTTTGAAGTCCATTTTTACAAATTCTATTAAGATCTTGCTTTGACAAAGCTGCATGGAGTCTCCAGAAGTAGAGAGAGGAGCTTTGATGTTGCCATTTTTCCCCGAGGAACTGCAGGAGACACCAGTAAAAACCTGACGGGTATGGAGGGGCACAGTATTACTGTCCCTGAGGCCTCACTGGGCCTGCGTTCATGAGTGCTTCATGCATCTTGCCTTCTCCTGTTTCTGCTGACTTTTGGCTTGAAAATAGGGTCTGTGTTCCTGCTCGTCACAAGGCTGAAGTGGGGGCTTCTGTTGAGGCATTAGAGGACCAAAGGCAGAAGCTCCTATGAGGGAGAGCCCCAACAGAGCCCTGCCTGCCTGTCACTCAGTGTGTATCAGGTCTATAGAGGCAAGTGACAGCTGGCATCTGATGAATGAATTTGCATGGAGGGAATGGACTCTCCCCCTAGAGCCAAGTGAGATCAATTCTGGGTGCAGAACTACTGTCCCCTCAGGCCAATTAATCCCTG
Source organism: Urocitellus parryii (assembly GCF_045843805.1). NCBI lineage: Eukaryota > Metazoa > Chordata > Mammalia > Rodentia > Sciuridae > Urocitellus > Urocitellus parryii. The sequence goes on from NC_135541.1 coordinate 16,579,874, forward strand.
AGGCCTGTGTGGACAACCTTAATTCTGCCCTAGTCTCTATCCCCACCCATCTGGGCCAGCCCTGCACCCCCCATTTGTCCCTGGGCTGTTTCAGAAATCTCTCTTTTTTGGGGGGGTGAGGTTACTAGGGATTGAACCCCGGGGTATTTTTTCATTGAGCTGTATCCCCAGTCCTTTTTATTTTTTATTTTATTTTTTTAAAGAGAGAGTGAGAGAGGGAGGGAGGGAGGGAGGGAGGGAGGGAGGGAGGGAGAGAGAGAGAGAGAGAGAGAGAGAGAGAGAGAGAGAGAGAGAATTTTTAATATTTATTTTTTAGTTCTCGTCGGACACAACATCTTTGTTGGTATGTGGTGCTGAGGATCGAACCCGGGCCACACGCATGCCAGGCGAGCGCGCTACCACTTGAGCCACATCCCTAGCCCCTTTTTTATTTTTTATTTTGAAACAGGGTGTTGCTAAGTTGCTTAGGGCATTGCAAAATTGCTGAGGCTGGCCTTGAACTTGGAATCCTCTATCTCAACCTCCTGGGTCACTGGGATTACAGGTGTGTCCCACTGTGCCTGGCTCCAGCATCCTCTTAAAATGGGATTTCTGCTCCACTGTAACTCTTCCCACCCTTCCTCCTCGCCCCAGCCAGTGTCTTCTAGAGCACAATCTGATCCCATGTTGCCCATGCTCAGAAGCTCTCCATAGTTCCTTGCCCACAGGATCCCAGGAGATTCTTAAGCATAGTAAAAGTGAGAACCACTGCCTTGGACAACTTTATAGCGTGCCTTTCAAATTCAAACAATTTTGGGTCCCTTTCTGATTCCCTCACTGCTAGCTGCTGCTGCTGCTTCTTTTTTTTTTTTTGTGATGCTGGGGATTGAACCCAGGGCCTTGTGCATGCGAGGCAAGCACTGTACCAACTGAGCTATATCCCCAGCCCCACTACTAGCTTTTTGATGCCATTTCCCCAGATGTAAAATGGGGCTCTTGTGAGGGGTAAACAGGACAAGGTTTGTGATGCTCTTGGGGCAGCGCCTAAGCAGCAGGACTAAAAGTTGTGTTTATCCCAATTTATAGATGAGGTTCAGAGAAGTTAGGTAGCTTGCCCAAGTCCCTCTACCATGTGAGTAGACAAGTTAGGATCAGAGACTGTCTGTATCTGCCAGATGGGTAAGAGGCTGAGGAATTCCCTGGACGCTGACCTGGCCCTGTGGGCATCTGTGTGTGCTGCCTAGATGCCTGCAGGGGCTGCAGCAGGGGCTGTTGGTGTGGCAGCAGGAGGAGCCTTCCGAGTTTGACCTGGCCTATGCCGACTTCCTGTCCTTGGACATCAGCATGCTGCGGCTCTTTGAGACCTTCCTGGAAACGACGCCACAACTCACACTGGGGCTGGCCATCGTGCTACAGAGTGGCCGCGCTGAGTACTACCAGTGTGAGTACCAGGCCAGCAGCTGGCCCTCCTTTTATGGATTAGCAGAATTTCCCTTCAATGTCAGCAATATATTTGCTTTTTTAGAATAACTGTTGAGAAAATAGGAGACCAAACTTTAGACAGTGGATCTGGGTTCAAATCTAAAGTTAATCTTTAGCTGCATGGGTATGGAAGATTGTATAACTTCTCTGAATATCAGTTTGGCCTCATCTGAAAAATGGATATAATGTATGATCTTGCCAGGTGCAGTGCATATGCCTATAATCCCAGCTGCTTAGGAAGCCGGGGCAGGAGGATTGTAAGCAAGACGCTGCCTCAAAATGAAAAATAAAAATGGCTAGGGATATAATTCAGTGTTAAAGTACCCTTGGGTTTAATCTGCAGTACCAAAAAAAAAAAAATCCTACCTCATAGAACTGATGAAAGGGGGTGCTACATATAATGCTCAGTGGCACATAATAAATCTTAATTATAATTTTTATTACTTTGATGATATTAGATAAAGCATGTAGGGTACCTGATATATAATAAGCAACTTGTTATTCAATAAACAATTTATTGAGTACCTTCATACAGTCAAGTTTTTATTGAGCATCTCTTCTGTACCTGTCACTGTGCTGAGGACACAGCAGTGAGTAAGACACGCGGAGCCTCTGCCCAGCCAGGATGAGTGACTATAAACACAAGAAGTTACAATAAATGTGCTGAGTGACTGGAAAACAGAGGCAGGTGGCGGAGGCTGGCAGAGCCTCAACAACCACTGGGAAAGTTTGTGTAGTAAGGAGCCTTGGGAGGCTTTCTCGGAAAAGGGAAGTAACTTGCCCAAAGTCAAGGGTGGCCACGCTAGACTCCAACTCACAGCTCATTCAGAGTCCAGTGCCTCCGCTTTGCCTTTGCCACTCCTGTACATTCTGAAGCCCCCTGCTAAAAATGCCACAGCCTCCCAAAGAACCCAGTCCCCATCCTGCCTGCCATCACTTTCAGTGTGACACAGGAGTCCATCTTCACTTTATACCAGAGGAAAGAGGTATAAAAGGTGAAGTGACATTCATTGGCTGCATTTTTTTTTTTCCTGTTTTAAGGTGCTAAAATATCTAGGACCAGAGCCAAGTGGAGACAGACTATACCATATGTTGGGTGGAGGAGATTGATTTCTTAAATTTTTATTTAGCAAACATTATCCCAGGTGAGCAAAATCTGCCTGCCTGCCTGCCTGCCTTTTGCAGTACTGGGGATCAAACCCAGGACCTCACACCTGCTAGGCAAGCACTTTACCACTGAGCTACATCCCCATCCTTTTTTATTTAATTTTGAGACAAGGTCTTACTAAGTTGCCCAAGTTGGCCTCAAACTTTTAATCCTCATGTCCCAACCTCTCTAGTAGCTGGGATTATAGGTGTGCACCACTGTGTCCAGCCAGAATCTGTTCTCTACCCTCTAGGAACTTAGAAATAAGGAAGTAGGTAATAATTAGTGTGATCAGACTCCATGCAGAAGTGGGTGGGGTATTATAGAGATACCCAACACAAGGAGTGTGTGGGCTGGGTGACCCCAGTGGATATTCAAGCTGGGGCTTGTAGGTGAGGAGGAGCGGGTCAAGGGAAGTGAGGCATGTGCTTCTGGCTTTACTAATAAACCAGACAAGCTTGTCAAAAGTCACAGGCTGTGGCATGCTGGACAAACTGGAAAAACTTTAGCCCTGCTCAAACCTAGAAGGTGGGTAGTTGGAGACAGGGATGGCCACAGATCTGATGGGTATATGATAGGTTCCCAATAAACATTTGAGTGAATTAGGTGGATGGGAAAGGGGAGGAAGCATTCTAGAGACATTTCAGGGCTGCTTCCATCTTTCTTGGAGGTCCTAGTGCTTCCAGTCCAGGTTGGGCAACGAGGATGTGGGATAAATATCTTATCGTCAGCTTCTGGATCTTGGGAAAACAAGAGCAAGGTCAGGCTGTCCATGGAAGGGAGCAGAGGGGAATGTGGAGAACTTCTGCCATGCTACAGGGACATCTCTTCTCTCTGACATGGAGAAATCAGCCCCTTTCTGATGACTGATTTTCAGACCCAAGAAAAGCTTAAGCTCTTCTGAGAAAGGAAGGGTTATGGGGCCTTAGAAGATGCTCAGGGTGCAGCCAAGGCCCAGGGGTGCCAAGTTTCATACCCTCCCATTCTTGAAAGATGTCCCAGGATAGCACCTAAAGTAAAGCCTCCTGGTGAGGTCAGGCTACACAACTGAATCCCTGCCCTCTGGTTGTGTGAACTCACTGAATGTTCTGGCACTGCAGTTTTCCCGTCTACAAGTGGGGGCATTCTAATACCCAACTCAGGGCTGCTAGCAGAACCCCCAGGGTACCTGTGGGCCTGCGGATGCTAGGCAGGCTGCTCACAGAGCTCACCTGTTTCCTCTTATTCTTTATAGGGCTTAGCATCTGCACATCCTTCTTGGGCATCTCATGGGCACTGCTGGACTACCACCAGGCCTTGCGCACCTGCCTTCCCTCCAAGCCCCTCCTGAGCCTGGGCTCCTCTGTCATCTACTTCCTGTGGAACCTGCTACTACTGGGGCCCCGAGTCCTGGCGGTGGCCCTGTTCTCAGCCCTCTTCCCCCACTATGTGGCCCTGCACTTTCTGGGCCTGTGGCTGGTGCTGCTGCTCTGGATCTGGCTTCAGGGCACAGACTTTATGCCAGGCCCTGCCTCTGAGTGGCTGTACCGGGCGACAGTGGCCACCATCCTCTATTTCTCCTGGTTCAATGTGTCTGAGGGCCATACCCGAGGCCGGGCCACCATTCACTTGGCATTCCTCCTAAGTGACAGTGTTTTGCTGGTGGTCACTTGGGTGACTCATAGCACCTGGCTGCCTGTCGGGATCCCATTGCACATGTGGCTTCCCTTGGCCAGTGTCTGCTTACTTTTAGGTCTGGCTCTGCGCCTTGTCTACTACCGCTGGCTCCACCCTAGCTGCCGCTGGGAGCCTGACCGGGTGGATGGGGCCCGAAGTCTCTCTCCTTTGCCACACAGTCAGCTGCCTCAGAACAGGCGTATGATTCACTTGGCTCGGAACTTTTTCCCCAAGGCTAAGGATCAGGCTGCTTTGTCAGGGAAAGGAGAGGTGAATGGGGTCCTCTGAGGCAGGGTCAGACCAGCCTAGGGAGTTCACAGTGTAATAAAATGAGAAGGCCTGGGCCCTGGAGGGCCAAGTGTGCCAATTATTATGTAGGAGACACTTTTCTCCTTTTCCCCAACCAGTATAGCTGGTGTCCCAGAGCTTCCCATGGCTGGTATTTTCACCTTTCAAGTAATTGGTGGAAGTGCCATGCCACCCTTGTTTTCCTGATCTTGCCAGCCCCAGGACACCTATGGGCTGGCTCTCTGGAATTTTTCCCTGCACTACCCCATTTGTTTAGTTCATTCAACAAATGTTTACTGAGAGCACTTTATGTGCTGGGAACATTTTTCTAACTGTGGAACCAGCTGCTGCTCTATAGTTTCATCCTCTGCCTGCTCCAGCCAATCCTGAGTAGGATCTGAAAGGCTGGTGGACCAACTCTACACGGCCCCTGCCAGCACCTCCAGGGTCTTAGCACAGCTGTTTCAGCCTTGGCTCCTCCAGGGGCTGCTTTTTGCCCAAGTGCCTTGTGGGCCTGTGGTCTGGACCATGCACAGCCCATTGAGTATTTTTATTCTTTAACCAGTGTACCTCCTACCTCAGAGTTGATGTGAGAGGAAGAGAATGTGTATATATACGAGTTGCTGCCAGTGAGGACACGTGTTATTTTTGTTTAACAGTATTAATATGTTATTATTAAAAACTTGTGCAATCCTCTGGTCTGTGTCGTTAAAGTCTACTACCTCTCCTGGAAAAAAAATGGATCAGGGATGTGGAATCACTTAAAATTGGAACACTCCAAATTTCAGGAGCTGGTGAGCCTGGGTGGGCTGGCCCATACATTCAGCAGGGAATCAAAATCTGGATCTGGGTGGACTTGGTGCTTTCTCTTACCATGGCTCTGCTGCTGGGCCTAGCGGGAGCAACTATAAGCATCTTTAGGATTAGGAAGTATGAGAGGTCAGGTGCAGAAGGTTCTTTGTTGGGAGCTCTTTGAGGTTATATTCCTTGGAGAAACAAGGAATAGGAAGAGGACACTGGAGTCTGAGAAGATGGTTTTGTTACCACTGTGATGGCATCTGGAATAGTTTAGTTCTGTTATTCATTTATTATAGTAGAGAGACACAATAAACAGGATTACTTATTAAGATAGTGTTAAGTGCTAAAAGAAAAATAGAGCTGGGCGGGGAAGGTGTTTGTATGTTGGGAGTGGGAGTTAGCAACTTTAGAAAGAATGGCCAAGAAAGACCTCCCTGAGGAACTGGTAATCCCTAAAGGTGAGGGAGAGAAGCTTTAGTAGTGACTGTAGCCTGTTGCTTATAAATGTGATAAGGAGCAGGACCTGGAGTCACTATTAAGATAAGGATGATTGCAAACACTGTTCCTGAAGACTGCCGTTCTGCTGGATGAAGGAGGACTTATAGTGGTTTTTGGCCTGAAGCTGAGGATTACCCAGAGCTGAAGGCTGGCACCAGGAAGAGGCTCCTGGAAGATGTTTTACATAGAATGTTATAGGAAGAAAGAATTTTGCAAATCCTACAGAAGTCTTTGAGACTTCTGAATTTCACAGACCAGTCAAAAGGCTAACATGAGAATGGGCATGGTGGTGTACATCTGTAATTGCAGTGACTAGGGAGACTGAGGCAGGAGAGTTGAAAGTTTGAGACTAGCCTGGGCAACATAGCAACACTAGGTCTCAAAAATAAAGGGCTGGCCAGGTGCATTGTGCACACCTACAGTCCTAGTGGCTCGGGAGGCTGACACAGGAGGATTCTGAGTTCAGAGCCAGCCTCAGCAACTTGGCGAGGCCCTAAGCAATTCAGTGAGACCCTGTCTCTAAGTAACCTGCAAAAGGGGGCTAGTGATGTGGTTAAGTGCCCCTGAGTTCAATCCTGGGTATCATAAATAAATAAATAATAAAGGGCTGGTCATATTATAGTGAAGTAACCACATCAATGGTGATAGCAGCTTAATTCACAATAGCTAAGCTATGAAACCAACCTAGGTGCCCTTCAACAGATGAATGGATAAAGAAAATGTGGTACATATACACAATGGAATATTATTCATCCATAAAGAATGAAATTATGGCATTTGCCTGTAAATGGATGGAACTGAAGACTATCATGATAAGTGAAATAAGCCAATCCCCCCAAACCAAAGGCTGAATGTTCTGATATGAGGATGCTGACTCACAGTAGGGTTGAGGGGGGTGGGAGAGAGGGAGGAGTGGAGGTTCACTTGATTGACAGCATCCATTGGGGGGAAAGGGAAAGGGGATAGGAATGGGAAAGATAGTAGAATGAATTGGACATAACTTTTCCTATGTTCATATATAAACACATGACCAGTGTAACTCCACATCATGTACAACCACAAGAATGGGAAGTTATATTCCATGATATATGTTAAAATACATTTTACTGTTGGGCTGGGTTGTAGCTCAGTGGTAGAGTGCTTGCCTAGCACATGTGAGGCACTGGGTTCGATCCTCAGCACCACATTAAAAAAAAAATAAAAATAGGGCTGGGGATGTGGCTTAAGCGGTAGCGTGCTCGCCTGGCATGCATGCGGCCCGGGTTCGATCCTCAGCACCACATACAAACAAATGTTGTGTCTGCCGAAAAACTAAAAAATAAATATTAAAATTCTCTCTTTTTAAAAAAAAATAAAAATAAAATAAAGGTATCGTGTCCATCTACAACTAAAAAAATATATATAAAAATACATCCTACTGTCATGTATAACTAAAAAGAACAAATAAAAAATATATAGGGCTGGAGATGTAGCTCAGTGGTAGAGTGCTTGCTTAGCATGCACAAGGCCCTGGGTTCAATCCTTAGCAACGTGCATGTGCGCGCGCGCGCACACACACACACACACACACACACACACAAAGAAGTAGGTAGTATGCTATAATACTATGGTTACCAATTTAACATAAGCAAAAAAGGTCATTAAAAATTACACTGATCTTACATCTTCATCATCACATAAAGGATATAATCATCTTTTAATTGAATACATTAAGTCACTGTCATTTTCCTTCATTCATTTAGGGTCAAGACCTAGAGAAGGTAGAGGTTTGGCCAAGGTTTAGTGCCAACACTTGCCTTGGAATAGGCCTTAGAGATTTCACCAAAATAGTAAAATACTACTTTACTTTTCTGCCACACTACTGTTATATGCAAAGACAAGGCTCAGGGGAGTAGCCATATTTCCCAATAGAAGACCTAGTGTTTTAGGCAACTCCTCATCCCGCCTCAAAGTCCAAAAAGATGTGCTTCTAACTATTTCGGGGTAAGCTCTCATTTATACTGCCTAGATGAAACTGTCAAATGATGGTAAATTCAATGTATAATAGCATACTACTTAAAAAAACTATGGAATTTGGCAGTTGATTCTTTTATGTGAGAGAGGGTATTTTTTTTTTTTTTTTTGTGATGCTGGACATCTAACTCAGAATGTGGTGCAGACTAGCTCTATCGCAACTACACCCCAGCCCCATTTTTATATATTTTTAAAGTTTACAGCATCAAGAATTTTTAAGCCTGGAGTGGTGGCGCACTGTAATTCCAATAGCACAGGAGGAGCTGGTTCAAGGCCAGCCTCAGTGATTCACCAAGGCTCTAAGCAACTTACTGATACCTCGTCTCAAAATAAAAGGGCTGGGATGTGGCTCAGTGATTAAGTGCTGCTAGATTCAATCCCCAGTCCAGGAGTGGGGCAGGGAAGAATTTTAAAAAGATGAGTGTGACATTACTTGCAAATAGATACTTAAGATTGCCATCAAGGATTTTTCATATGTAGAGAAACTTGTTTTTGAAGATTAAAAAAAAACCTCCTGATGGGGCTGGGGTGTGGCTCAAGCGGTAGCGTGCTCGCCTGGCATGCATGCGGCCCGGGTTTGATCCTCAGCACCACATACCAGCAAAGATGTTGTGTCCGCCGAGAACTAAAAAATAAATATTAAAAAAAAAAAAATTCTCTCTCTCTCCTCTCTCCAAAAAAAAAAAAAAATTAAAAAAACCCTCCTGAATTGCTGATTTTTACCTGCCATTAAACACTTGTAAGAGAAATGTGCATGCTTTATTAATTATATTAGGGTGAGATGGAGATATTCATTTACTCTATGGGCTTAGAAATCGACCAGCACTCCAATGTACACTTACAACTGAAAAGGGATGTAAGCAACTATCAGGATTTCTTCAACCATTCTTTTAAACGGTTCAAAATTGGCATTTAATAATGAACATATTTAATAAATAGAATAAAGGCAGCTTCCTATTTTCTGGGCAAATTGATTTTGGGGAAAAACACAATTTATAGTCTGACATGTATGGTACTTGGAAATAGAACCTAATTTCCTTCATTGAATAAAAGGCAAAAAGCCTTTTTGAATCTGAAGAAATGAAATACAAAAAGTAGCTGATGTGACATGAAATCAGGCCAAATCACAGGAGGATGATATCAGTTTGTCAGTTTTATTGCTTTTGTTAAGCTCAACACAGCAAGTATTGATTTTTCTCATTAATAATTAAAGTTCAGCACATTTGACAGCAAATGAAATTTCTTATCATTCCAGTTCTAAACCTTAAAAAGCAATGCCATTTAGAAACATTTCAGAAATAAATGCTCCCTTGCAAATTACTTAAAAATATTTATTTTACTTTCCCCATGTATGCTTATTTATACCAAGTGGTTAGTCTTACTTTCTTGGTGAAATTAGTGACCCACTTATTGAAAAGGTGACATCTTTCTAATGACCTCTTCAGAATACTTATGAAGTCCTGATGAGGAGCCGCATGGCTGACCAACTGAGCCGATCCTATTTAGAAAAGACACAGGAGAAAACTGTATAGAAAATAAAAACTTTATTTTTTTCAAGTTTATAAGATAGTTCCCATTACATATAACATTATGATCAAGGATTCTACAGCCACGAATGCCCGCAGTCACATAAATACATCCAATCCAATCAATGCCTTTCCAGTTAAAAGAGGCATCTGAAGTCCAGAAAGTCATGTTTGGAGTAGAGGTCGTCCTAAATGGGATGGCTCCTGTCAGTGCATTAGGAAGCAGCCACGGAGCCTTGCTTGCTAGAGCTGACTCAGAGCAGAGGAAGGGACAGACGGCCCGTTTTCAGGGTTGGGATACAACTCAATTTTCCCTCTTGTGGTTAAGATGTTCTACAATCTCAGAATTCTGAGATTTGGCTTCTATAGTGTATATATACCTGGGGAGTTCTAACTTTCAGCTGAAAAAGGAAACCAATTTAGTGGTAAGAAATAAACGCTTGCTGAAGGAGGGGCCCTAATTATTCCTTGCAGAGGAGTAAGGAGAGGCAGGCCCCAAGGTCACCTCTTGCTGGCCTAGGCATGGCTCTCCCAAGAAGAGGGGGTCAGGCTCTGCCCTGTACTCCTCTGTCAGTCAGTGGCACTGACACCATTCAAGGTAGCGAGCATCTAGAAGCTCCATGTGCTGCAGCTCGAGTCTGCTAACCAGATCTACTTGGAGCTGTGGAGTTTGTATAAACTGCGAACAAGCTGTGGCAAGAGTCTCTTGGGACATTAGCTTTGTCCCCCAACTTATGGAGCAGAAGACAGGCACACCCCAAATCAAACAAAAGCCCAAATAGGCATCTAAAATCTGCAGCAGGTGTCCATTCTTCTGGACACTACCAGCTGCTCCAGGGGCAATGGACAGGGTGACGCTAAGGCACGATCAGTTTTACATTCGAAAGTCAAGCCACCTCTTATCCCGGGGCACACCAACACCTCCAGAGTCATTAATTAACAGTCCTCACCGTAAGATGTCCAGACCACTTTACAGAGCCACAGTGCCTGGCTGGGGGAGGACTCCTCATCTGGCTAATTTTATGTGCACTTTTTCCAGTGAAGAGGGCTTCCCCTTGATGAAAGGACTCAGCCTCCTTTGGCCTCAGCTTCCAACTGAGCTCTTGATATTACCCACTTATTTTCCTTTCCAGGGCTTTGTGCCAAGGAAGAGAAGACGGTAAGAAGGGCAATGTTCCTTGGACAATTTCTCTGTGGAAATAGATAAGTTCCTGCTTTATGTCTGCTCACTGAATGAGGGTAGAAGCCACCAGAAAAGTCTAGAGGCTCCTCTCACCTCTTGGTCACACTCAAGTTCCTTTTGGAAAGAGCTAAGCAGGGGCAGTCAGACCAAGAGGAAAAAGTTCATTAAAAAAAAGAGTCCAAGTCATATTCTAAAATAAATAGCCTGCCACAGGTGGGAAAAAGAAACATTTGTGTGTTACCTGTATGTGAGTGGGTGCCATTGTGCAGCCTCATAATCCTGAAGCAAAGCACAGCACAGCACAGCACAGCACAGCAGGTGGTCTTTCTCCAGGGGAAGAAACCAAGAGCTAAACTGGCAATGTGGGGAGGGTCTGAGGCATTAAAGTAAAACCCACTCTAGAATTTTCTGAGATGGACCATCAAGCAAGGCAGAGCAGCAGGTGGCCAGCTGTGCTGAACACACAGACCCAGAAGGTCTGCCTCAGACTCCATCTCCCTCCTTCCACACCAATCTGGAAACAAGCCCAAGGTGGCCAAGTGACAGAATAGACTTCAGCTCCTTTCTCAAAACTTCCTTTCTAAACTCTGATTTATGAAGCATTGTCCATCAGTTCTGAAGAAATGTGTGTGCCAGCCTTGCTGTTGCTCTCTGGGTGACCTGGCACTCTTTGTGCTACTGTATCTCTAGAAATGGGTGCAGAGCATCTCTGGGGATAAGCAATTACAGTTGGGGTTGGTCAAGAAACTCCTCCAGAGGACCAAGGCTGCTTCTTTGAGGTGCTTATATAACCACCTCTTTCAGTTCTAGCAGAAGTTTCTCACATCTGAATAGGTACCCAAGTTGGTCCTGGAGGGATGGGGCATCCAATAAACATGGATGGGCTAGAAGGCTGGGACTAGGGCCTGGATCCTCACAATTCCCAAGAGGCAGGCTGAGAAATGCTCCTGCATTTGGCCCAGTCTTTGGGCCAGCACCCTCATTTAAATCAGGAAAGTCTTTCTGATCTCTTGGCTTCCCATTTTAGAATGGGATTTGAGAAATAGGGCATTCCATGGGAAACTGGGTTTGATTACAGAAATATGATCTCTAGTTCCCGGCAGAGATCTGGGTACATATATGCCTGGGACACCCTGCATGTGGCTGAAGAGCTTCCTTCAAGAAGTAGTTATAAGCCTGTTCTTAGACTTGATTTGAATTGAATCCAGTGGGCAGGGACTGGCTGGAGATGCACTGAGGTGGATGTGAAGTGCAGAAGGCAGGAAGGGGTCAGAGCCCAGCATCTGTTGACTAACACAGAAGAGGCTGCAGGCTGAGCATCTGTGGGAAAAGGTGCTTCTCTGCAGAAGGAATAGGTGGAATCTTCCTGTCTCAAGAGCCAAAATTCCAATAAGCCTGAGTCCTTTCTCTCCAGTCTGGAGGCTAAGCTTCTTGGGATATAGCCTTTGAATTAAGTTGAAGGCTTAGGATTTATTCCCTAAGGGAAAGAGATTCCAGGGTAGTGCCACATGGTTAAAAAGGAAGAGAGACTGGCAAGGGGGTTGAGGCTTGCAGGATGGGAAATGCCAAAGTCCAGTGCTCCACAGATGGAAAGAAACCATCCTGGAGAACAGACCACTGGAGCAGCCAAGGAGGTGGTGTCGACACAGAGAGGTATTTTTGATATTTCAATTACTGTTTTCATGAAAAAATTACATGTCCCTTTCTTGCTAGAAAAAGAAAAGGGGGAGGGGGAATCCTGCTTCAGAGACCAGACCCTTACCTATAAAAATAACATACACATTCACTGGAAAGAAGTTCTACAGCTAAGAAGGTCCTAAAGACTGCAAGAGATGTTCTTAAAAAACTCTGCTGCATTTATCCTATCACAAGAGCAGTTCTCTGTCTGGTCATGGACTAAGAGTACAACTCTGCCCCCCAAATTTCCTTTTTTTCCCCCATTCTTTGAAACAAAATAGAAGAAATGTAAGTACTGTAGCTGCAGTAGTCAGTCCACTGTGCTCTTATCCAACTGTCCCCTGTATCTGTACAAGGATAAACACAGAGCTGCAGCTCACTCGTAGCAAAAATTGCAGTTGTTGGTTCTGATTGTGTTCTCGCCAGCATTCCATGGAGAGAGAAAAAGAGAAAGAGGGAGGGAGAGAAGGATGGGAAGGAAGTTCCCAGTTGGTTCTGGCCTCTGGCTCCCTTCAGGAATGAAAAAGGAGCTCATGAGGAAGACTCCTCATTTCAGTTCTTAGAGAAAATCAAGCTCCAAAGCCTGGTGAAGGGACACTAGGTCTCCATGATTTGTGATCCTCCAGAAAGGCATATTGTGCTGGAAGAGAGAGAGGACAACTGGTTAACTCAACTTCTTTAGGGAGCTTCTACTTACCCATACACCTTTCTCCACAGCCCTTTCTCTGAGGTGCTTGGTAACTAATTACCCTGACCCATCTCATAGGGCTGCCATAAGGGTGAATTAAGTCATGTGTACAAGGACCCTGTACATTATAGGATATTTTACACATGGGAGGAATTTTTATCAGGCTTGAGTAGTAACTGTGTTTTCATGCTCCAACTATTATATGAGGTCTTCAGGATCATATAAAATAACCCAGATAAATTAGAATTAATATAAGACTACATTATCAAGACAATTTTCTACAAATTTTAGATCTATAGGGCCCAAATATTGTCCATGTCCAAGAAGCAGAATCTATAGATCCAGGAAATAACAGTCCCATATCACGTAGTCAGAATCATGTCAAGAATATTGTGTGCTGTTCTAGAAGTCAAAAACTCAAAGGAGGACTTAGATACACCCGAGTACTGGAAACCATGAACCATGAAGTTGAAGGCAATTATTTTTACTGATCGTCTTATTCAAATGGGTTCCATGTTCCTCAGAACACTGAGGTCCTAGAACACAGTTCTTTTGACATGGCAGTTTTTTTCAGGTCAGTGGCTCATGTGTGGTATTTAAAAGGCTATAGTAGCCGGTGCATGTAATCCCAGTGGCTTGGGAGGCAGAGGCAGGAGGATAGGGAGTTCAAAGCCAGCCTCAGCAAAAGCGAGGCACTATGCAACTCACTGAGTCCCTGTCTCTAAATAAAAATACAAAATAGGGCTGGGGATGTGGCTCAGTGGTTGAGTGTCCCTGAGTTCAATCCCTAGTACCAAAAAAACCAAACCAAACCAAACCAAAACAAAATAAAAAAATGCTACAGCATACAGAAAAGGAAGCAGACTTGTTATGCTACACTCAGGAATGCCAGGCTAGGACCAGTGTGTGAAACTTAAGAGAGAAATTTTTGTCAAATGGAAGGAGGAACACCCTAACTTCACTCTTGGGTACTTATTCACGCAGGGCCGGAGTTCTCTGTCAGAGAGGCTGTGGTAAAGATCCTTCACAAGGAGGAGGCTGAATTGGATAAAGCACTAAGGCATTTTTCAGCAGGTATATCTAATTTTATTTCATTCTTTAAAAAAAATACTTATTTTTTTGTTTTATATGGATACAATATCTTTATTTTATTTTTATGTGGTGCTGAGGATAGAATCCAGTGTCTCACATGTGTCTACCACTTGAACCACAACCCTAGCCCTTATTTTATTCATTTTTGTGGTGCTGGTGATGAACTCAGGGCCTCGTGAGTGCTGGGCAAGCACTCTAACACTGAGCTACATCCCTAGCTCCTAATGGGTACATTTTATGGTAGATGATTACAGACGTGAGCTTAGAGATGTTGGCTCTGCTAATGACTCTTTTTTCTCCCCAACTTTGTTCTACAGACTGAGAAGTACTGACACTTTCATTCAGTATTGCCTTCTGCAAAGAGGGTAACAAGAAGTACTTTAGAATCAAAGCTTCAGTGACTATATATGTGAAAAAGAAAAGTAGTAAATGAAAACATAATGAAGCAGGTGGCATAAGCTTGTAATCCTAATGACTTAAGAAACCAAGGCAGGAGGATCACAATTTAAGACCAGCCTAGGTGACTTAGTGAGACTCTGTCTCAAAATTAAAAATACAAAAGGATGAGGATGTAGCTCAGTGGCAGAGCACCACTTGGTTCAATCCCCAGTACGGGAAAAACAAAAACAAGAAACAAAGGAAAAGAGAAGGGATGACATGAGTTGGGACCTGTACAGCGATGGGGTTACCATTAGAACAAACTTTCTGGGGCTTAAAAGCAGGAAGGACTTTCTCTACAAAAACAACTCCAAACTGATTGAGCTGTTTTTGTTGTTTGTTTGTTTTCTGAAATTCTGAAGCCCGAAAAAGTCAGAATGATTTGCCTTCTTGCAATTAAGTCTGATGCTCTTGAGAAGGTGTTGCCTTCTTAGATGAAGACAAAAGATGGGGCCCATATCTCAGGTTTAATGATGGGAAATACCTGTAACAGGTCTGGAAGCTTTTAAGATTTTTGAGTTGGCAGGGAGGAGGGGGTAGAGGATTTACCAATTTAGAGGGAAAACTCCATTTAAGGAAAAAAAACTATCGTCTTTCTCTTTCTTTAGAAGAAGATGGGAGAGGAAGAGAAGATGTTGAGAGCCACAGCCGAAGGGGCCCCAGCAAACTTTCCAGACTGCCAGCTGATGATCGGCTAATACAAAATAGATTGCTAAGATATTGTAGTTTCTTTAAAAAACATTTTTTGGTTGTAGGTGAACAAAATATCTTTATTTATTTATTTCCTGTGGTGCTGAGGATTGAACCCAGTGCCTCACATGTGCCAGGCAAGTGCTCTACCAATGAGACACAACCCCAGCCCCAATTTTGTAGTTTTTACCATTTTCCTAATTGCTCCATACACAACCAGACCTTTTTTAAAAAATCAGTTACCTGTTTGGCGGCAATTTCTTCATCTCGTCCATCCCCAATCACTACATATGTGACTTTCTTTCCAAATCTTGACACAATTCTCTCAAAGCAACTCTCCTTACCTGAATGAAAAATGGAAATTTCCTATTAGGACATTTTTCTCCTATCTTCTTTTCAGTACCAGGGTTTGCTGCTACATTCACCTGTCAGCGCTTAACAGACTAAGTGGCACTATAGTTTGTTTGGTGGGAGTTAGGGGTGGAAGCCAGAGATCCAGTAGGCCCCTCTGTCCAAAGACTGAGAAACTGTGTCATTACAACAACAACAACAACAACTTATTTTAGGCTTTACATTGACGGTGAAGTTCCTAAGATCTTAATGTAAAGGATTTTCTAAAAATGGGAAGAGATGGGCCTAGGCTGTGTGACTGCTCTGAATCAGCTTTCTTCCTGAGTACACTTCATATATCTCCTGTATTTTATACAAAATACCTTTCTATTATTTCTTCACTTAATTCTCAAAATAATCTAGTGAGATACCATTCCTTACTTTTCAGATAATCATGGGACTTTATAGGTTTGGTGACTTGTTCCAGATTACAAACAAGGTAGTAGCTAGAATTGGGATTTGAAACCCAATTGCCATTATTATGCCACAACGAATAATTTTTTTTTTTTTAAATTTTGAGACAGGGTCTTGCTAAATTGCTGAGGCTGGCCTCAAACTTGTGATCCTCCTATCTCAGCCTCCTCTGCTGCTTGGATTACATGGTAATTTAATTTTGAATGATTCTGATAATAAATAAAAGTGAAACCATAAGGTCCTGATTTATTTAGAAATAAATTACAGATAAAGAAAGTCATTTCCTTCCAATTCTTCATTTTCAGAAATGGTCTTGGTCATAGGTCTTATGGGAGGAGAGTGAGAGTAAAACAGAAAAAAGTGACCAAGTAATATGGCAACTGCATTTGCTACATCTGGAATTTCCTCACTTACTATACTTTTTGGCTGCAACTGAGATATTGCATCACTAAAACTGATCTTGGGAAATAAGTGACAGAAATCTACTGCAGACAGTTCTTTTTTTTTTAATGTCTTTTTTTTTAGTTGTAGGTGGACACAATATCATTATTTTATGTGGTGGTGAGGATGGAACCCAGTGTCTCACACATGCCAGACAAATGCTCTAACACTGAGCCACAACTCCAGCCCTACTGCAGACAATTCTAAGGAAAACTGCAGTGTATCAAAATGCAAATTTCACACCAAGTGACATTGTGGACACCTTCTCAAGCCCTATTTCCTGCAGCTGGCTAGAAGATAGGACACACCTTACATGCCCACAGAATGGCAGGATCTGTGGGTCATCTCACATCCAGTGCAACAGAACACTTGGCGATCAGAACATGCTTCTGCACAGGGCCCAGTCTCTGGCACACACTACACAAGAAATGTTTGTTGGCTCTGTGGTGAATGCAAAAATGAATACTTGTATTTCGTGAAAGAATAAACAGCCTAACAATATTTTTAAAAAATGCAAATTTCATCTGGAACCTGACACCTAAAACCTGCACACGATGACATTGTGAGAAAGATACTTTCTGGGTGTAAATAAAAGGAAATCAAATCCCTTCTTGCTCTTTGTTTGTTTTGTTTTGTTTTTGTGGTGCTAGGGATTGAATCCATGGCCATTTGCATGTGAGGCAAACTCCTTACCAACTAAGCTAAATCCCCAGCCCCTTCCTTCTTATTCTTTCTTTAGCCTTTTTTAAAAAAAATATTCATTTATTTTTAGTTGTAGTTGAACACAATACCTTTGTTTTCATTTATTTTTATGTGATGCTGAGGATCAAATCCAGAGCCTTGCACATGCTAGGTGAGCATTGTACTGCTGAGCCACAACCCCAGCCCTCTTTAGCATCTATTGTATTTTATTTCCCTGCTTCTGCCTGCTTCAGTTAAGTAAGGTCCTAACTTTGCTTCCTTCTTCATCCTGCTCCATTAATCTCATTTTTTGTTCTTGCCAGATGCAAAAGTACTTTGCACCAGGGTTCCTGTGAAAAGATAAAGGTGCTGCCTCCTCAAGATATCTGACTGTTATCTGCTGGAAAATGATTGTAATACATAACAAAGGCTGACCTAGAAAGACTATATATCTCTATACTTAGAAGTCCTGCTTGATCATCTGAGCATATACAAGCCAATGTGGCACCTAAAAATAGATGGATGGTCTCCTGAACCAGACTCTAATCCACTCTGGGTTTCAGTCTTTATAACACAAGGCTTGTTTTAGAGCACTCAGGTGCTTTCAGTGCTAATATTTCATAATAGCACAGTCTTACCTTACATTCTGAGGAAGCATTCAAATGTTGTTTGCTGAGAAAATGCATATTAATCTCAAACATAATTGAGTGTAGGGCTGTAGTCCATGTATTGAACCCTGATTTAGTTGAAACATTAAATAATTGAACTAATAATGAATACTTATTACATTCAAGGTGCTGAAGAGAGCCATTACACCTTTAAAGATTAAGCCAAGTCTCCAAACCCACAGTCTAATGTGATCTGTCTATAGAAAAGACTTGAGTCTGATTTCAGACTTTCTTCCAAGACCTAGCAAAATGAACCTCATATTTAAGGTTGAGGACCCAAAGACATTCTCACTGTCATGGAATGCACTGATTAAGGATGAAATGTGTGTAAATGAATGTCCCCTCTAAAAGGACTAAGAGACTAAGAGAGTTATTAGTTCAAATAAGCAAGCTACACACATTAAAAAAAAAAAAAAAAAAAAGGACTCCAATGAAGTTGGTAAAATACTTGTATTACATTCTCAGAACAATCCTGGGCTTTTCTGTCCAGGAGGAAAGAGGCTAGTCAGTTTAACAAAAGTCTAGCAACTGAACGTGGTGAACTGCAAGATCAACCAAACCTTTGGAGAATATTAGTTCCTGGGTTTTCTCTATCAAAATCACTGATATTTCCAGAAATGATTCCGAGAATTCTCTATGGTGTCTAAGATCACAGAATGAAAATCATAATTTTCAAATTATTTCAGAGGAACTGAAAAATATCTCCTTGCTCCCATTTCACTGTGGAGGAAGCCTCAAAACTCTCACTGCAGTCCCCATGGCATCAGATCCCACTGCAGCTCTGCAGGTTAGCTGTGAGTGAACTGAGACTGAGGAAATTCACCAAACAAGCACAATTACTGTAAGAGAATAAAATCATTTCCAGTAGTTTGATGAGCCTGGGGGTACCAGTACTCGGTATAATGAGGACCACAGAAAATCTACCTCTCAGGTGTGGGAAGCTCATAATGAGTGCTCTGGGTTCTTATGAAGTGCACAGTCAAGTAGCAGCAACAGTGGCTGTATCTGAAGGGAGCTTTCAGGTCCATTTCCCCTCTACCCAGTCCCTTGTAAACAGAATATTCAACCACATGAAAAAGTATGGAGAATAAACAACCATATCAAAAACAAAGTAGTAGGTAGTAACTAACTAAGCTACCTACTAATAACTCAGTTTTGTCAAATCTCAACACTTCAACAACACCTGTAATCCTAGTGAGTTGGGAGGATGAGACAGGAGGATCGCAAGTTTAGGCCAGCTTCAGATCTTAGCGAGACCTTCAGTAACTCAGCAAGACCCTGTCTCAAAAAAATAAAAAGGACTGGTGGTAAAGTGCCCTTGGGTTCAATCTCCAGTACTAAAAAACAAAAGCCAGGCATGGTGGTGCAAGCCTATAATTCCAGTGACTCAGGAGGCTGAGGCAGGAGGACCACACATTCCAGGTCAGCCTCAGCAACTCAGTGAGATTCTGTTTCAAAAAGGACTGGGATAAAGCTAAATGGTAAAATGCCCCTGGATTCAATCTCCAGTATCAAAAACAAAAACAAACAAAAAGCTCTTAACATTTCACTACTGCTTTAGATTAGAACAATAAGATATTACAGATTTACTTGGAATTTACTATGTACCCCTAAAAGTGCAGACATTTTAAAACCTTCATATAAATATTAAACATATTCTATGTTAACTGCAATGTGTTTTTTTGTGTTCAACACATTTTCACCCTACTCCTTCCACACTTCACAGGTGTTATTGAAATTATAATTTAGTTTATTCACTAAACTCTGGGTACTGAATCTAGAGCCTCACTTGTGCTAGGCCAGGGGTCTACCACTGAGCTACATCTCCAACCCTTGTACATTTACTTTTTTGTTTTTTGGGTACTGGGGATTGAACTCAGGGGCACTCTACCACTGAGCCACATAACCAGCCCTATTTTGTACTTTACTTAGAGACAGGGTCTCACTGAATTGCTTAGCACCTTGCTTTTGTTAAGGCTGGCTTTGAACTCTCAATCCTCCATCTCAATGTCTTGAGCAGCTGGGATTACAGGCTCTTAGTTCATTTACTTTTAACTACAAAATAGTATTTTATTGTTTGAATATTTCCATTTACCTATTTTCTGTTCATGGACAGGTTCAAAATTAATTACTTTCTATTATAAATAATCCTTGCACATGTCTTATTATGCATGTGAGATTATGCAAGTGTAAGGGTTAGAAAACTTTTTTTGCAAAGAGTCAGGATAGATATTTCAAGCTTTGTGGGTCATATGTCTCTGTTACACCTATTCAACTCTGCTTGCAGTGTGAAAGCAGTTATATATGTGAAACTGCATAGTCATAAGGTCATGCACATCTCAAGATGCTTTTTATGGATTTGCAGGAGTTCTTTATGGATTCTGTGTGCAAACTGTCAATAAATGTTTTACAAATATCTTCTCTCTCAGTCTGTGACTCTCAATGTATAAAAAATTAAAAGCTTCATGGAATCAAACTGTTCTTTTTTTTTCTTTTTATGCCTCTTGACTTTTGTAAAAGACATTAAAGATACTCTTCTATATTTCCTTCTGAAAAATTAAAAAGTTTTGCTTTTCATGCTAAATTTTTTGGCATTAGAGATTGAGCCCAGAGGCACTTAACCGCTGAGCCACATCCCTAACCCTTTTTTGTTTTTCAATTTTGATACAGGTTCTCACTAAGTTGTTTGGGGCCTCAAATTCCTAAATTCCTGAGGTTGGCTTTGAACTTGGGATCCTCCTGCCTCAGTCTCCCGAGTGACTGGGATTACAGGTGTGAGCTCATGTTAAATTTTAATCTACCTGGAATTTAATTTATTCTTTCTCAGCCTCCATTACCATAACATGGTCCAAGCCAGTCATGATCATAGGTTGAATTACTCTAGTAACCTCCTAACTTGTCTCCTAACTTGTCTGCCTCAAGACCCCACACATCAGCCAAGACTAATCTGTTGAAAGTTCAAGTCCAATCATGTCACTCTTCTCAAAACCTTACAACAGGGGCTGGGGTTGTGGCTCAGTGGTAGAGCGCTCGCCTAGCACATGCGAGGCCCTGGTTCAATCCTCAGCACCACATAAAAATAAAAATAAACATATTGTGCTCAACTATAAAATAAATATTTAAAAAAACCTTACAACAACATTTCTTTTTTTTTAAATACTTTTTTTTTAGATAGATAGAAACAATATTTTTATTTACTAATTTTTCTGTGGTGCTGAGGATCAAACCCAGGGCCTCACACGTGTGATGCAAGCGCTCTCCCACTGAGCTACAACCCCAGCCTCTTATAACAGTATTTCATTTAATAAGGCCCTACAGAACTCCCCCCACCCTCCAACTTCTCTGACCTATTTCTTACTATTCTTTTCTCCCTTGCACTTCTTTGAAAATGCCTCCAACCTTTCCACTTTTCATTTCCTCTTCTTGGTTGGCTGTTCTCTGGAAAACTGCTAAAGGCTCACTCTCTCATCTTGTTTAGGTCTTTGTTCAAAAGATATCTACCAGTAGACAGAGGCTTTCCCTAGTCCTATTTAAAATATGATCCTAGAGGGGAGGGGGGATAGTAGAGGATAGGAAAGGCAACAGAACACAACAGACACTAGTATGGCAGTATGTAAAAAAGTGGATGTGTAACCGATGTGATTCTGCAATCTGTATACGGGGTAAAAATGGGAGTTCATAACCCACTTGAATCAAATGTATGAAATATGATATTCTCATTTTATGCGAGAAAACTGACTATATCAAGAAAAAAGACGATTTGCCTATAGTAAAAGCTAGTAACTGGGGGAACTAGACTTAAATCCTAGTCCTTCGGGCTAGGGATGTGGCTCAAGCGGTAGCACGCTCGCCTGGCATGCGTGCGGCCCAGGTTCGATCCTCAGCACCACATACAAACAAAGATGTTGTGTCTGCCGAAAACTAAAAAATAAATATTAAAAAAAAAATCCTAGTCCTTCCTTTTTAAAAAACTGTGGTAAATATGTGCAACACAGTGAGAACCCATCTCTCTCTCTCTCTCTCTTTTTTTTTTTAGCTGTAGATGGACACAATATCTTTATTTATTTATCTTTATGTGGTGCTGAGGATTGAACCCAGTGCCTCACATGTGCTAGGCAAGCACTCTATCACTGAGCCATAATGCCAGCTGGAGAACCCATCTCTTAAAAAAAAAAAGTATAACCTAAAATTTCTCCCTGGGTTCAATCCTCAGTATTGCCAAAAAACAAAAACACCATAAAATTTACTAATTTAATCTTTAAAATTTTTTTAGATTGTGGTACAAAAACACATAAAATCCTCCACTCAGCATTTTTTAAATGTAGTGTTGGTGCATATTGTTGTGCAACAGACCTCCAGAAGTTTCCATCATGCAAAACTAAAATTCTAACCCATTAGACAACAACTCCCTATTTCCTTCCAATCCCTAGTACCAATGTTCTACTTTGTTTCTAAGAGTTTTACTACTCTAGGTATCACATATAAATGGAATCAATATTTTCTTTTTGTGACTGTCTTATTTTACTTAGCAAGGTTTATCTATGTTGCAGTGTGTGACAGAATTCCTTTTACTTTTAGGCTGAGTAATAGTTCAATTATGACAGTGACAACACATTTTGCTTATCTATTCATCCACTGATGGGACACCTGGTTTGCTGCTTTTTCTTGGCTATTATAAATACTCCTGTTATAAAAATGGGTATGTAGGGCTGGGGATATGGCTCAAGCAGTAACGCGCTCGCCTGGCATGCGTGGGGCACTGGGTTCGATCCTCAGCACCACATAAAAATAAAGATGTTGTGTCCACCTAAAACTAAAAAATAAATATTAAAAAACTCTCTCTCTCTCTCTTAAAAAAAAATGGGTATGTAAATATCTCCTTGAGACCCTACTTCTGGATATTTGGATACAACTCAAGAATCTGAGCCCCAATTCTTCTGCATATTTACCCAGAAGTAGGTATATGCTGGATCATATAGTATTCCTATTTTAAAGTTTTTTGAGGAACCATCATACTGTTTTCCATAGCAGTTGCATAATTTTACAATCTCACCAACAGTGCACCACATTTTCAATTTTTCCTTTTTCACATTCTTTTCAACACTTACTATTTTCTGTTTTTTTTTTGGTAACAGTTGTTGTACTGGGTGCAAGGGATTTTCACTATACTTAAGTATACAATTTAGTCCTTGATTTTTAATCCAGTGCTTTTCCTATCATACTACATATTCTATGTGAAAAAGAGAAACTTGAAATGATGCAAAAAAAAAAAAAGATTTCAAGGCTAGAAATTATGTTCTTTCAAATATGATAAAAAAAGAAGCATATTCATGTGAATTATTAGCTGTGAGTTCTTGAGTGAGCAACATAACTGCCAAGCCTCAGATACCTCATTGGAAATGTCAGACAACTGTTGTAGAGATATTATATACGAAGTGTCTCATAGATGAACTGGTAAATAATATACAAATAGTAGAAAGTTTTATTTTAAGGCCAGTGATGAGAAAGAGAATGCAAACCATACCAATTTTGGTAGCACTATAGATGTTTTCAATAGGAAATATTTCTCCTAGTCCATATAGGAGAACCTTGGCCAGGGCTGGAACCAGCTGGGTGGTTGTGATCAGAACATTCACACAATTCTTTCTAGAAGGGAACAAGAAGGAAAAGAAAAATGTGAAACTAAACCAACCTAGGAGCAAGAATTCAAATGGGCCAACTTTTTATGATCTAACTATCAAAAACTAATCTCAAAGTAAGGTATTATTAGTGAATACTCTTAAAACTTCAGTTTTCTTTTCTTTTGGTAGTGGGGACTAAATTCAGGAGTGCTTTACCACTAAGCTACACCCTAGCCCATTTATTTATTTGTTTGTTTGTTTGTTTGTTGTAGTTGGACACAATATCTTTATTTATTTTTATGTGGTGCTGAGGATCAAACCCAGTGTCTACATGTGAGGCAGGCACTCTACCAATGAGCTACAGCCCCATCCCCCTTTTTATTTTTAGAGAATGGGTCCCCCTATGTTGCTGAGGTTGCCCTTGAACTTGTAATTCTCCTACCTCAGCCTCCTGAGTAGCTGGGATTACAGGCATGCACCTCTGTGCTCAGCTCAGGTTTTATTTTCTAGATCAAAGGGCAGAGATACTGTTTGTTTATTTTGTCTTTCAGTAAACAAAGAGCAGCAACTTGATTCATGACTTATTTCCCTGCTGACCATGCTGTAGCTTACTTAGTCACTGATATTATACATTACAAATTACAACAGAGGTCTCAGTGTTCTATTTAATCTAAATATAATTTAGTCCATAAATGAGATGATTTAAATTCTCTTTGCTCTTCACACAACAGCTACTCAGATTCCAGAATACATATTAATTCCATGAGTACTTTACCTTCACTGGATATCGACCCCTCAGTGTCAGTTTTACTGTTTATTTGGTTGTGGATTTGGAATTATTGCTTTGAGAGAAGGTATAGATATGGCTGCATTTATTTCCTAGTCTTAAGTCTCAAGCTGATAACTCCTCCTTATGCTTAATGTACTCTTTTTCTTTTGAATCTTTCCTTCTTGAGTGGGCCTAGGTACATTTCCTGAAACTGTGATATGCCTCCTACTTGTATTCTTTGATTTTTTTATCTCCTGGGTGGAGATTATAGGTGAGTTTTAGTTTGTAAGCAAAAACCAAGGGAAAAGAAAAAGGATTTATGGGCTGGGATTGTGGCTCAGCGGTAGAGCACTCACCTAGCACGTGTGAGGACCTGGGTTCGTCCTCAGCAACACATAAAAATAAATAAACAAAATAAAGATATCGTGTCCAACTACAACTAAAAAGAAATAAAATATTAAAAAAAAAAAATAAAAGGGGGCTGGGGATGTGGCTCAAGTGGTAGCGTGCTCGCCTATCATGTGTGCGGCCCGGGTTCGATCCTCAGCACCACATACAAACAAAGATGTTGTGTCCGCCGAAAACTAAAAAATAAATATTAAAATTATCTCTTTTTCTCTCTCTCTTTCTTTAAAAAAAATAAAAAAAAGAAAAGAAAAAGGATTTCACATATAAATGTTCTCTTAAAATTCTAGGGTGTGAGCTGGGGTTGTAGCTCAGAGGTAGAGCGCTTGCTTAGCAAGGGTGAAGCACAGGTTTAATTCTTGATACCACATAAAAAACAAATAAATAAAAAATAAAAATTAAACTCTTAAACAACAAATTCTAGAGTGTGCTGTTATCATAAAATAACCTTGCTGCCCACCTAAGTACTTGCCTCAATCATTTAAATATTTCTCACCCCTATTCTAATCCTTATTTTAGGAAATGGGTTATATGGGACTAAGATAGGAGAGATCATCTCTCTGAGAGGATGAGACCTAAAAGAATCATTCCCATACCTGGACTGGATGAGAAGTAAGGACTTTAATGCAGTTCCTAACCAGGAATCAGTTAAAACTTCAATTTCTGCTCTTAATCTCTGTAGTGCTTCCTTTCTCTGGGGACTGAGGAGGCCTTTGGAAACAAAAGTAGACAAATTTATCATTTGACATCATATATTTGCTGATACTGAAAAAGCAACTTACAAATTCAATTTAAAAATAGTTTGAGGTGGGGCTGGGATTGTGGTTCAGTTGCAGAGTGCTTGCCTAGCACACATGAAGCACTGGGTTAGATCCTCAGCACCACATAAAAATAAATAAAATAATGGTATTGTGTCAAATAAATTAAAAATTAAAAAAAAAAGGAAGAAAGAAAAAAGAAATAGTGTGAGGCCCTGAACTAATATTTCTCTTCTTGGGGAAATTTTAGAGTAGTGCTATTCAAAATGCCACTTTGACTTTCTTCATCAAAATTTTTGCTAGGGAGCACAATAACAAGATCAGCTGGTAGAAACAGCACAATTAGATTCTGATACAAGCTCCTTCTTTCATCACCAACTCTATAAATATGCAGAATGAAAAACTACACTTAAGTAGCACTGTTTCAGAACAGGATATAAGGAACCAAAGAAGGAGAAATAAGTATTATAGCTGGAAGAGTTTTCAGCATTTCTAATCTCTTTCTAAAGAAATCAAAGCATGATGGGCAAAGATCACACAGTAATTTAAGAGCTTATGGTCTCAGGCAGTCTTTCGACCACCACAACCCTATGGTGACTTCAATTCCATGTGCCTCAGAACATGATAGTTAAAAGACTTCAGGTTGAATAACCATTTTTCTGTACTTCACTCATTTCTGAAATAACTGATTGATAAGAAACTAAAACACTGCCTAAGACTACATAGTTAAAACAGAACTCATATAACAGAAGCATGTCATTAGACACCTGAGTTACAATATTTAAATAGCAAGTCTGGCTCAGAATTTTTTGTAGTGAAAGTTAAAAAAAAAAATACTGTGCTCTATTAACAATACTCCATAAAACAGAAGACATTTTGTGAGGAGAACTAGAAGTATAATTTATTTTCAAATTGATGGTTTCACAATGCAAGCCTGGAATTAGATGATGCTCTCATTTAACATTCTGGATAAAACAAACAACAAAACTAGTACCACATACTTTACTAAGGTATGATATGACACTTTTGTTAAATTATCCTGTAATCATACATTTCTGTTTTCTAAAGAAGTTTCAGGGAACTCTGATAAAAGGTTGCATCACTTCACTTATGAAACTAAGTCTAGGAACTGAGGCAAGGAATGGATCATAGTCTTAAGTTGCATATGAAATCCAACAAAACAAAGGCTAATGCATAAAGAAGAAGAAAAGTAAAAAAACTTGAAGTTGCCAAAATATAAAGTATTGGCTGTATCATAAGAAGATATAATAAAAAGGGAAATCTGAAGAAAGGAAACTAGATTTCTAAAATCTGGAAGCCCATAATTTTTATGTAGAATTAAGAGGGGTTTAACAGGAATAAACCAAAATGAACTTTAAACTCTGTCTCTACTTTTACCATTCTGTAAGGCAAAATAATATAGTACTAAGATCTTGACTAGAAGAATATACCTATTGTGGCTTTAATTTGGAATGTCCTCCAAAAGCTCATGTGCTGAAGGCTTGGTCCCCAGTGCAGCACTGTTAGAAGTAGGGCTGTGCCAGGCACAGTGGCACATGCCTGTAAGCTCAGCATTTTGGGAGGCTGAATCAGGAGGATCACAAGTTCAAAGATAGCCTCAGCAACTCAATGATACCCTGTCTCTAAATAAAATGAGGGATGAGAATGTGGCTCAGTGGTTAAGTGTCCTTGGGTTCAATCACAGGTATTAAAAAAAAAAAAAAAGTGGGGCTGTCGGGAAGTTATTGGATCACTATGGCTCTGACCATCATCAATAGATTAATCCATGGATGGATTTATATATAAATGATGC
Organism: Urocitellus parryii; assembly: GCF_045843805.1. Taxonomy (NCBI): domain Eukaryota; kingdom Metazoa; phylum Chordata; class Mammalia; order Rodentia; family Sciuridae; genus Urocitellus; species Urocitellus parryii. The sequence goes on from NC_135541.1 coordinate 16,606,989, forward strand.
ATTGGGAGGTGGTGGAAACTGGGAGGTGGTACCTTGTTGAAGGGAGTGGGTTTTGGGGGGTGTGTCCTTGGGGGCTATGTCTTGTCCCTGGCCCCTTCCTCTGTCTCTGCTTCCTGGCTGTCCCAAGGTTCATCTTGTTCATCTTCTGCCATGATGTACTGCCTCACCACAAGCCCAGAAATAATGGAACCAGTCAACTATGGATTGAAACTCTGAAACTGAGCCAAAAAAATCTTTCCTCTTTTAAGCTGATTTTCTCAGATGTTTTGTCACAGTGATGAAAAGTTAACATAATACCTCCAGTCTATGTAATTCCTGAAACTTCATGCAACATTTTTATGTGTGTACTTTTGTGGGGGATGGTTCACAGCTTTAAATATTTTCTCAAAAAGGGTACCTCACTAAAAAAGGAATGGCATGAACTACACTGGACCAAAAGTCAGGGGATGTGATTTGGCCAGGCCACTAAGTTGCTATGTGATCACAGATATGCTGTTTCCTCCTCCAACTACCTCTATGATGAATGTTAATTTCTCAACTGCCAAATGAGATATTTAGATTAGATTTCTAATTTCCTTTCTAATTTGAATAAAGTATGATTAATTAATTCCAAATAACAGATTTTTAGGAATGACATTTGAAATTTTTTTTTCGGGTAGAAATAATTTCTAAGGTCTTTCAAATTACAACACATTAAAATTGCTAACCTATAATCCTAGAGCTAGTTTTCCATCCACTACAAACATAGTAACTAGTTCTACTTAACTTGTCCTGATGGTTACAGAAATTAGCCCTCCAAAATCTGGCACCCTATTTCTATATTGACAATGGTTGTGACTCAAGAACAAAAACATGTTATCAAACATAATCTATGGGGCTGGGAATGTGGCTCAGGTGGTAGCACGCTCGCCTGGCATGCGTGCGGCCCGGGTTCGATCCCCAGCACCACATACCAACAAAGATGTTGTGTCCGCCGAGAACTAAGAAATAAATATCAAAAAAAAATTTTCTCTAAAAAAATAAATAAATAAATAAAATAAAAATTAAAAAAACCATAATCTATGTAAATCATTTCCTTCAAAAAGTCATCTGTCTAAAAAGAACTTTCCAAATTTATGCCAAGAGAAATTAGAAATGCAGAGCTTTTTCTATTATTCTAACTATTTAGTCTAATGTCCATTAGAAGTGCAGAGCTTCTTCCCCAAAGGGTTTTAATCACATCCGCATTTTTTTCTTTTTGGACACAATACCTTTATTTTATTCATATATTTTTACGTGGTGCTGAGGACCAAACCCAGGGTCTCGCAGGTGTGAGGCAAGCGCGAGACCACTGAGCCACAACCCCAGCCCACATCCACATTTTTAAAATACCGAAATAACAAACTGCTGTGGAATAAATTAATAAGCAGTTGCCAGGGTTATCTAAAGAATCCCTAGAAAGGAAAGTAGGGAATCAGGAAGAAACAGAATTAGACTGATTGTATGCCATACTTACCACCCACGTTGCTTTTATGCTTATCATAAATTTCTCTCACTTTTCGGTAGCGGAAAGCCAGTTTTCTCATCCAGTCCACACCTCCCTGGACACCCACAGAGGAACCATGGCTACCACTGCCTCCTGAGCCACTGAAGCCATCTGTTGAGAAACTATAGTTGCTGCAAAGAGAGCGGATAATGAAAATCAAAATCTATACTGCATGGGATTTTTGGTTGAGTGCTACCTGGAATTCTCTCACTTATTCCTAATATCTGATAAATAAAGTTTATGGTTTTAAGAATCTTCTCACTAATCTTTGTATGTCAGAGTCTATCTTTAATTAGTCTTCTGTCTCACCTCTACTACTTCCATCAAAGAAAGGTCTGAGAACTGGGGTATAACAGCTCATTGTTAGATATAGTGGCACATTCCTGTAATCCAATGACTTGGGAGGCTGAAGCAGGAGCATTGCAAGTTCAAGCCTCAGCAACTTAGTGAAACCCTGTCTCAAAACAAACAAAACATAAAGGGATAGGGATGTGACTTAGTGGTAGAGCACTCTGGGTTCAATTAAAGAGAAGGAAAAAAAAGCAACAACTTAGTTCAACTCAGTGGTAGAGTTTATGTTTAGCATGCATGAGATCCTGAGTTAAATATCAAGCACCCCATTCCCACTCCCTCTCTAAAAAAAAAAAAAAAAAAAAAAAAAAAAAAGTACTGAGAGGAAGGAAGAGAATTCAAGCACCAGCATTCCCTAGAGGTTGGCTTGGGGTGGGGCATCCTTTTCATTAATGCCAGAGAATACTACAGAGTGAAAAAAAGCAAAATATAAAAATGATGGATACAACTACGTAAAAAGGAAAAAAAAAATGGAAGGGGAAAAAAATGGGAGGAAATAACCCAAAATACTAATAATGGTAAGATAATGGCAGATGGTTTTCTTCAGTGATCTGTTGGCTGGTTTAAAATATGTCCACAATTTCTTTGATATTCCCTTCTTCTAATTCTGCTCCCCTTGGGTACCAGCTATAATTAGAATGCAAATAGAATGTGGTAAAAGTGACAGTGTCAGGATTCAAGAGACTAGGCTTCTCTTGCTTTTTTTTTTTTTTTTTGTACTGCAGATTGAACCCAGGGGTGCTCTACCACTGAACCACATCCCTAGCTGAGCTGCTTAAGGCCTCGTTAAGTTGCTAAGGCTGGCTTTGGACTCTCAATACTCTTGCCTCAGCCTCTCGAGCTGCTGGGATTACAGGTATGCACTACTGCATCTGGCTTTGCTCTTTCTTGCAGTACTTGTTCTGGAAGAAGCCAGCTGTCATGTGAGGATACTTAAGCTTCCCCATAGAGAGGCACATTCAGTGAGAACTAAGGCCTCCTGTCATTGGCCACATTTGAGAGACTTAACACAGGCCCTTCAGCTCTAGCCAAGCCTTCAGATGAGGGAACTCCAGCTAATACCTAGTTTCCAGAGACCTTAAGAACTACCTAGTTAAGCTGATTTTAAGCTCTTGACATATGAAAACTGTAAGACAAAAAACAGTTAATTTTTGTTTTGTTTTGTGGTACTGGAGATTGAAACCAGGGGTGCTCTACTACTGAGCTACATTCCCAGCCCTTTTTATTTAAGACAGGATCTTGCTAAGTTGCTGAGTCTGGCCTTGAATTTGTAGTCCTTTTCTCTTGGCCTTGCAAATCACTGGGATTAAGGTGTGTACCACTATGTCTGGCTAGTTGTTTTAAGCCACTAATTTGGGGGGGGGGGTAAATTATTATGTAGCAGACAATTAATATAGTTATATAAACTGGGAAGAACTAGTATTTCACAGTAAAGATTTAAAAATGACTGGCAGAGGGCTGAGGTTAGGGCTGAATGGTTGAGTGCTTGCCTAGCATGTGTGAGGCACTGAGTTCAAACCTCAGCACCATGTAAAAAAATAAATTAAATAAAGGTATTGTGTCCATCTACAACTAAAAATAAATTAAGAGGGCTGGGATTATGGTTCAGTGGTAGAGTGCTCGCCTAGCACGTGGGAGGCGCTGGGTTTGATCCTCAGCACCACATTAAAAAATAAAATAAAGGTATTGTGACCAACTACAACTAAAAAAAAAAATATTAAGAAGCTGCTCTAAGCTTTAAAAAATAAATTAATTAAGGAAAAAAATGGCAGAATTCACGATAACTTGGTTTAATCTAAAGTCAAAATGGCGTTCACTATATTAAATGTGAGTTTATATATTAAAGTTGTCAAGACATAAAATAGGTGATTATTGGTTAGTCACATGTACAAAAGGAAAAAAATGAGGTTCAGAGTGGATCATAAGGTGCTTGACTGACAACCATGCTTTTTCTTAAAAAGACTAAAAAAGTCTTGTAAGATTGATGCCCTCCATGGCTGTGCGATACATGATATGCACAACTGATGCTGTTCCTTAAAGTGAAATCTTTCAAACTTCTCAGCACTTTATTAGGTCCTTACTAAGGTGATATTTCTACTTCTGCCATGTATTTGAGAATTCACAGATGGGATACTTAATTTTAGGGTAGTCACAGGAAAGAATATTTTAAGAGGGATAAAACATTTTTTTTAACCTTTATTTTATTCATTTATTTTTATGTGGTATTGAGGACCAACCCCAGTGCCTCGCACGAGCTAGGCGAGCGCTCTACCACTGAGCCTCAGCCCAGCCCCAAGGAATAAAACATTAAGATAAATTAATACAAAAAGATGCAATAGTCTTTTTTCTAGTCTTTAAATATAAGAGATAAATTTTTGGATAATTCTTAGCTAGGACTACTAGGCCAGAAAACAGTAATCCAGAGAGAGAAATGAGGAGACTAAACATGCATTTTGCCACTGAGACTTCCTTGGTTTAGTTTTTGCTGTAGTATAATGGCTAAAAATGTCTTTCCATAAGGTTATTCCTGACACCATCAGGCTCCTACAATTAGTTTCCTTGAAGAAATTAAAAATTTTTGATGTTTATTTGCATCTAAAACTACACAGTCTGGAAGCACACTTTCTTCTGACTGAAAATCTGTGCAGAGAGATATCTTCAATGCTGTTTCCTCATTCCATCACTGCTACCCCTATTTTTGGGGGGGTTTATAGGTGGACACATACCTTTATTTATTTATTTTTATGTGGTGCTGAGGATCGAACCCAGAGCCTCACATGTGTCAGGTGAGTACTCTACCACTGAGCCACAGTTCCAGTCCTGCTATTACCCATCAGAATTACTTCTCTGTTCTCCATCACATTTTCTATTGTCACACTCTCAAACTGCATGTCATAGTTAACTATGCTTGTTTCTGCCTCCTCTAATAGATTGTGAACTTTTTCATCTTTCTTTTCCTCTGAACCCAGACAGTATCTTGTACATAACAGGTGTACTGATGTTCAAAACATCACTGTTTATCACCTCAAGTCTTGGCCATTGTCATCAGAAGCCACATCTTCCACATGCACCTGGTCACATTCCTGTTAAAAGACAAAACACTATTTTAGTTAGGGGGTGGGGCAGAAGTGCTATCACCATCATGACATTATAAAGTGACTATTTACAATAGCAGGATAATGAAATACCTCTGGTCTCTTATGTATGAAGGATCACTCACATTTACCACCCCCTTTGCTGTACAACTTCCTTTATAGCCTGATATACATCCCACAGTCTTCATGACATCTTCCTTAACTAACCCTTCTTTAATTTCTGCTCTTATCTCAATAGTTTATGAGGATAAGCATGAGCTCTTATAATATCAGGTGTGCTTATGTCTTACACTAGACTGTAAATCCTGTTAAAGCAGGATGTTTGGGGAAGGACTTACATCTTAAATACCCTTTGCATTCTACTAGTCTTGTTCAGTGACCTTATATAGCATATAAGCAATTAATTATTGTAGATGAAACGGATGCTGGTGGAATGTGTACCAAAAGTGAGAATGAATGAAACTGAAATTTACAAATTCAAATGTAAGTTTAAGAAGAGGTCACCTAAGCCAATCTCATATTCTAAAAGGGAAGTAAAATGATCTTCTTAGGATCATACAACTAGTGAGTGGCAGAAAAAAAAACAAGGAAAAAACCTGGGTCTTTTGCTTCTTAATCCAAGGCTCTTTCTACCAAGTGTATGCTACTACTGACATAAAACAGCACCCATTGCCTAACTTTGTTGGTTGTACTCCTGACACCTCTAGGGTACCTACGTTAGAATCCTCTGGGGAAGTTTTTAAAAATGCATATTCTTGAGTCCATCCCAGACCTACTTGAATCAGAATTTCTGGGAGTGAAGTCTTAGAATCTCCATTTTTAAGAAGCTCCCCAGGTGATTCTTATGCCCCCTAAAGTTGAGAATCACTGACCTGGGGGGGCAGGAACACATTCAGGTCAAATTCTTCACAGAACTTTCAGTCCTGAGTGAGGACTATGTCTAGAAAATCATTACAAATACAATTTGGCAATAATTATTGTTACACAGTAGGTTTTCAATAAGTGTTTGCTGAATAAAAACTATGCTGTCCTAATTTATCAACATATGAAGTTGAGGAAAAATTAAAGCATTATGGAATTTAGATAAAAGCAGTAGAGTTTAGAGTCATATTAATTTGGGATGCTGGGGTACCGGGAATGGAACTCAGGGGCCCTCAACCACTGAGCCACATCCGTAGCCCTATTTTTTTGTATTTTATTTAGAGATTCTCACTTTTGCTGAGGCTGACTTTGAGCTTGCAGTCCTCCTGCTTCAGCCTCCCAAACTGCTGGGATTACAGGTGTCTACCACTATGCGTGGCTTAGAGTCATTTTTTAATTTAATTTGCTGGAGAAATGGCTGTTGAATAGAACTAGATTGTATTTAAATAGAAGTAGGATTACTTTGTGTTTGTGAAATGTCATTTTATTTTACTACAAAATCTTCACTACTTTTTAAAAACTAGGTAATACATATTGTATACATTTCAGAATTCAAACACACAAAATGAAAAGTCTTGTCCCTCCTGTTTCTCACTAACCCTTTACCTTAGACAGATAACTATTAGTTTCTTCTATAGGATAACTGCTTAACTGTGGCCCCGGATGGGAATATAAGTTTCCCAACTTGAAACTCACATTCTGGTCTTTAGACTCCAGGTCTGTGATCCTTCTACGATATTATTTTTACCTCAAAGGTAACTTCAATATCAAAGCCAAAAAAACTTTACCATGAAGCTCTCAGTGTTTCCTGATTTTCCTGGTACCTAGCTATAAAATGATTCTGTATATCAAGCTTAACTTATATATGAATAATAAATGTGTAAAAAAAATACAATGAGTTAGAGCAATCATTTACAGATTGGACACATTAAAGGATTATCATTTAAGAAGGTATAATTGAAAAATGGTCAAAATATAATTGAGAGTACTAATCAAGCCCATTATATATATTATTTAATACTTATTAATAAACTGGAATATTGGTTTACATTTCAGGATTTTCCCTGATGAGTTGGCGTTTCCCTTAATACTATATCACTTCCAAATATGCAGACAAAAATAAAAAATCTGAGCCAATAAAACTGAGGGTCTGAGGAAAGAATCAAGACTATAGAACTTCAACCATGATATTCCTCTAAGACTACATATGCATGTGGCTGCTTGCCATTCCAGCCTGACTCTGTATTACCTAGCCTCTCCATCTTGCTCTGTCTAAACATTTATCTTCCACATTCAACAGGCATAGGGTCTTAAAGTTATTGAACCAAACATCTCACTGAAGCACAGAAAAAAATTTTACATACTTACTTCTAAGTCATTGAAAAACAGATGTGTATCAGCCACTTCAAAAATCATTTCTTCCATTGTTAAACCTGAGCCAATCACTACTGTTGGGTCCTGGAAGACAGTAAGAGAAAAAAGATACTTGACTTGGTACTCACAGTACTGGTTCATTTTCAAATATTTCAAAATTATTTTGGGTCAAGGCCAAAGCAACACAGGTCTACAACAGTTCTTCAAGTATTATTGATAATATTTCACTGACATTTCTAAGAGTGTGGATTGTTCAATAGAGAGGATATTAGAAATGTCAATCCTCTCTTTGTGGAAACTAATATTTTCATAAAAGTAAAAGGAATATATTTTATACAGAGAATATATTTAAGAAATTAACTCACTGCTTTGCAGTTAAAATTGTATTTTTATCATTCCCTTTGGTGTTTTTTCCTCCACTTAATTTTTTTGGGAAATTCTCTGTTCCAGAGGAACTCCTAACTATTGCTAATATGAGATGCAATATCTCCCTGTCAAAAGCCGCCTGCCACACATGCAATATAACATCAGACGTCTGACAATTTCAACAACCAGAAAGTAGAGAAAGGTAAAAGAGTCAAAATATTTACAGGAAAATCAAGGCAAGCTGCTTTGAGATGAATTATCAGTCCTTTACTGAGAGTCTATATTTTTAAAGTCATCTTAGTAATATAACTTATGAGTTTATATCAGCTGGCCAGCCTAGATAGTAAGAGCCTGTGGAAGCACTCCTAGAAAAAACCGCAAGTGATGAGATAAAACAATTGGGAAGTGTGAGATAGCAAGGGAAGTAGATATTTTTATAAAATTTTTAACCCAAAATTCGAAAAATATGATTCTGGAGATAATTTGGCATAGAAATACAGTCCTAATCTTCTCAAAAGAGCTAATTATTCTGCCAAAATTAAAAATTAAACAAATTAAGTTTTGTTAGGTATATTTGTTTTTTTAAAAAAGCATGCATGTATTTTAAGAAAGATATTTTATCTATATGCTTTATGTCTAACTTTTGTTTGGCTAAATGAAATGCTTGGTTTGGGTTATTAAAAGTGACTTAAGGTGCTGGGTGTGGTGATACATGCCTGTAATTCTAGCAACTTGGGAGGCTAAAGCAGAAGAACTGCAAGTGCAAAACTAGCTTGGACAAACTAGCAAGCCTCTGTCTCAAAATATAAAATTAAAAGGGCTTGAGATGTAGGTCAGTCGTAGATATACTTGTGTTCAATTCCCAGAACTCAAAAAAATAAAACAACCATGTAGCTGAAGGTAAAACAAATCATGTCTCTGCAAACAGAATCCCGAGAATACTCTGTTTTGAGCCTCATTCCTATACTTTATAAAATGCAACTTCAACTCAAACAACTTCCGCTCTCAACACTGGTCCAAGGACTAGTATCTGGCTTTATCATCAACTCCACTTGATCATATAGCTTGCCTGGTACAAGCCATCTGGTGAAATTTTACATGAGAAGTTAAAAGCCAACAGGTAAGATGAGGTAGCAGAAAAAAAAAATTTCTGCTCATATAGTCAGAGGAGGGATAGTTATAACAAAAGACTATTGAAATTACCTTTCCATACTTCTGGGCATAGGATCCAGTAAGAAGGGAATGAAAGATGATGATGGTTTCATCCAAGTCCCACAGAAATACCCGCTAAAGGAATAAAATATAAAGCATAATGAGTATCTTCCAGTAACAAGGAAAATACATAAATGAAAATACATAAATCTTAAATAATGGGAACAAACTGTAAGTGGAATTAGAAAAT